>NC_080087.1:109443430-109746461 GCF_950005125.1 Chionomys nivalis | reverse complement strand
TCCAAAGGGAATCACTTGTTTCTCTACCTCCTCCCACTTAGCACAGCCACCCCGACTCCTACAAATCTGGTGAAGTCAAAGCTGCAGGTGTTGGTGGCTCCCCAGATCTGGGCCCTGCCACAATCTGGAAGCTAGTCATCCTCTGTAGCCTCTGAGACTCAATAGCCCCCTGTGAACATTAAGACCTACGGTATCTTCCTGGGGAAGGGTTCACAGGGGTAGATGACAAAACACACAAAGAGCTTGTCCATATTCTTTTTTCCTTCCCACCATTAGTGCCTTCATCACTCCAGGGTGGCCTTGGAAAATGGGGCCCACTCCCCAGCAGCCCAGACAAGAGCACTTTCTTAGAGGCAAGTAAAACATACTTTCAATAAAGCAGAGCAGCCTGAGTTCCCAGGAGTACCTGGCTCCTCCTCTCTCCTATCTAGCTGTCTTTTGTAGTTGTGTGTATGTATATATGAGAGAATGTTGTGTTTAAAACACTTGAACAGCTTAGTACCCAAATATTAGCTTTAGAACCAAAGTTGATCCCTCCCAAAGTTAGGGGTGACTCAGTTGGTTCCCCTGAGCTTGTCCAAGTTCTGTTCTTGTTACAGGTCTACAGAGCCAGCCTCCTCTACTTGAGCGTGAGAGGGAGCCCCGGCCTTGGCTAGGAGTCTGAACAGGGCCATAGAGCTGTTGCGGGCAGGCAGTGGCTTCTTGAGGTGGTGTGCTTCTGTGTGCCTTGGCCACACCTCCTCTAGCCAGTGGGTCCAGCTCCAGTGGAACTGGAGAAAGGAGTTTGTGTCAACATCATAAAGGAGCCAGCGAGGCCCAATTACCCCTTGCTACAAGGCCACACGGCTCAAACTGCTGCCTGGTTCTGCTTAGGGGCCAGAGCTGCTGCCCACGTGCAGGCCTGCCCCGTGCCTCTGTGCAGGGAGCTGAGCTTTGGGAAGAGCAAGTCTTCGTGGTTAGCTTTATGCTGACAAAGGGCTTTCAGTGCTGTCAACTGGCTGGGAGCAATCCCTTCCCCCTCCCTACCGCAGCCACTGGGCCTCCCTTTGGCAGGGCCACAGGGCTACACTTGGCTGTCTAGCCTCTGGAGACTTCCTTTTGAACTAGAAAAACATGGCTCAAACGTGCCTCACTGCAGTAGGGCTCCGCCTGCTGAACCTATAGAAAGGCTTGGAGTAGATTCAGCCCTACAGACTAGAAAACCTGGCTCTGGCCTCACCCACAAGGCCTGTTATGTCTGGCTCCAGAGGCATGCTCCTCTGGGGTTTTCCATGCCTGTGAACTAGGCCCCATTCATTTCCCTGTGGTTTCACGGGAACATCCAAACGTTGAGCAGGTTGCAGGGAGCCCAGAAGGAAAGGGGTCAACTAGAGGCTCTAGTTGTGACGTGGGGTGGCCCTGTGGTGCAGCCATGGTGGGCGCCTTGTCAAATTACTGCTGCCTCTTCTCCCCAGGTGCCCCTCCCCATCCCCTGCAGCTTGGACTACAGCTCCCCCTCCCCAACGCCTCCACTTTCCAGCTTCCTAGCCACCAGCTCCACCCTGGCCTGGCCTCAAAGGGAACTGCAACAAAGACCTCTAAAGCCTCCCACCCCCAGCAACCCTCAGTGTAGTGCTGATCGGACCACTGACTTCCCATCACGCCCCATTCCCTTGCCGTTTTCCACCACACTACACTCAATTTGGGGCCGCTGAGAGAGCAGCAGGTCTCCTGTGAGGGCGGCTGCTGCCTCCCCACCTTGGGTTGCTCAGCTGTAGAGAAGGGGCCATGCTCCAGCACACAGCTCCTGTGAGAGCCCAGCAGCTGCCTTCACAGCTACTAAGGAGCCCAAGGGCTCTTTAACCCACAGTGAAGATGTGCCCATGTGGTTTTCAGAAGAAATGAATTTGAAAGTGGCTGGGAGCAATTCTTATCAAATTTCCAAGTTAGCAGTTTCACCAAGAGCTAATTGAACAATCTCTGTGAGTGGCCTAATTCCATTAGCATGAGATTCCCACAGAGTCTGACAAGTGCCCTGGTGGCTGAGGGCAGAGAGGCTCTTCCTGTCTCACACTTGGTTTTGGTCTTTGAAAATGGACGCAGTTTCAGGTTTCAGCAGCAGCCAGCCCCTCAGCTCTGGCCTTGTAGGCTTCAATCCCAGCTCAGCTCCAGACCACTTCTGAAGCCACTTTGCCAGTGTTCTGGGTATGAAAAGGGTGCGATGGGTTTCTCTGGGCTAGCAGGTAAATTGGATCTGAGGGTAGAATAACTCATAGGCCCCACCTCCCTTGCCAGGCAGTATTGAGAGGCCAGGTGCAGAGGGCTAGAAAATATGAAGGCAAGGCCTGAGGAGGCTGGGTCTGGACAGGGCCTGCCCGCAGCACTTCATTCCCGCCTGAGGAGAGACCCAAGGTTAGGGCCAGCCTCTTCTCTCCACTGTCCAGTGGGCTTGACAGTGCTCTGGGGCCACCTGTCTGCTCTCCAGCTCAGTGCTGAATGAGGAGCCTGGGGAATGTAACATCTAGCTTCTCTGTCCCTGACCGGCTGTGAGATTGAGCACGGGTCCTCTCTTTCTGACAGCTACAGCATGGTGTCAGAAGTGACCTGTGACCTCTAGGGTCTATAAGGCAACAGCATTAGCTGCCATGGGTCAGCCTTGCTACAGGGAGCATGGTCAGGACGGAAGCTGTAGACCCTTCTTCTGCACTGACTTGGGAACTCACCTTCTCTAGAATCAGATATGAGACAGTGACTTTCCTTCCACCTCCTCTTCTTGGCCTTTTGGCTGGTTTCCTTCAGGCTGTCTCAGAGCATGAGCCCCTGCCTCAGAGAATACTTTCAGCTCATCTGAAAATAGTCAGAAGGCCCTCCCCGGCTCCCTTCCTTCTGACACTGATTCTCGCCGTCACTGAATGGAGCATCATCTGTAGCTGACCTGTCACCCCTACCATGCTTTTCAGTTTTCCCCAGGCCTGCCATGCTGCTGGCTTGCATCTACTATCAGCCCCAGGGGCCCTTTCACCAGGGGCAGCCTGCTGCAGCTCGTCCACATCCCTCTGACTCAGTTGACCACCTCCACCCTCTGCCCTGGCATCCTGAGGGTCCGTGCACACACCTTGCTCACCTGTGCTGCCCCATTACTGCTGTGGCTGCTGTCTACCAGCCATGAACTCCTCAGCCCTCACCCTAATTGGCCCTGGTTCTCTTCCCCACCTCCAGACATCGCCACATTCTTAATGAAACGTCTTCCTTGTTCAGCAGCCTTCCAGCTCCCAGGTGGGGTCCAGGCCTCTCGACTTGATTCCTTACTTTCCACATTGAGCTTTTTATGTTTCATTCTTGGTTCCTTGACATCCTTTGGAATTAATCCTGCTTGTGAGCATACCTCCCTATAGGAGTATCTTAGGGGTGGATTGAGGCAAATCACCGAGGCAGCTGTCCCCAGGAGCACAGACTGCTGCTTAGGGAGTGTAGGAGTTGGAACAGATCACTTGCCTATTCGCACATTGCTCCTCCCACCCAGAAAGAGAAGAGCATCCTCAGGCCATAGGAGAAGTGGCACCCAGGGCAGAGTGAGGCCACAGCTAGAAATGGGGGAAAGTAATCCAACAAAGGGACAGCTAGCCCTGAAGGCTGAGGCCTACCAGCCACTGGTGTTGTGAATAACTCTGCTGCTGGATATTAGGAAAATGGTACTCAATAGATGCGGTAGGGATGTAAATGAACAATTAGGAGACTTGGTGGCTCCAAGTTATCAGCATGGCTGGCAGAAAGTATTTGGAGTCAGAAGCTCCTGGAAACTAAACAGAAAGAGCAGGGACCCAGCAGTCCTACCTTCTGAGCGGGAGCCGGATGTGATTTGTCCTGGGAGCCCTTCACCTCTGTGCATGTTGTTGAGCGGTGGGATCCACCCTGGGACTAGAGCATGCACCATGAGATATAACCTAGGACCAGAAGGCCATCACAGTCCTGAAGACCAGGTGCTATGATTGGGGATCAAGGGGATGCTGAGAGAGAGTTCCCTACATCATCTTCCAGACTGAATGATATCCAAAGAAAAGAAGTGAGAAGAGAGTGGACTCTGGGCTGTGAACAGATACAAAAGGACAGAAGCCAAAAGGGCCTCAAAAGATGACGAGGGCTAGAGCAGGTGGAGCAGGAAAGAGGTGATGCAGTTTGGTGTGAAGGCAGCAGAGCAGCAGGAGATGAAAATCAGGACAAAGGTGATGACATTGTGGTGGAAGAACTGGGGAAACTTCTGGAAATCTATCCCAAATCCTAGGGTTGGAACCCTTGACACAGTCTTATATACCCTGCTGCTCTAGGAAAAGGAAGATTATAACAGGGCAGGTGCCCAGACAAGAGGAGCAAGGTCTAGGCCAGGGTACACATTACCATAGTCTGTTTAGCTCTTATTTAAGACCAGGCACTTAATACACTGCATCTGTTTGGTTGGCATGCCCACCTTCCTCAGAGGCCTGCTTCTCACCTAACCGCTCTCGGATCTCTGTCAAGCATGGTGATTCACACTGATAATCTCAGTCTTCAGGAGGCTGAGGCTGAGGATCTCAAGTCTCAAGCCAGACTGGGCTACATAGAAAAGGCCCTATCTCAAACAAACAAGCGAACAAACTTTTATAAGTAAACTGTAAATAATAAGCACATTTAGGACACAAACAAACATGTCCCAGTTCAGGTCCTCAGATGGTGGGGTGCTGCCTCCAGCAGCTGTCTCTCATAAGATGTTCGCTGAGCACACTCACTTCCTAAGGTGAAGATGCAGAGAATAAAAAATGAACAAAGCAAGCCCTGGCAGCTCATGCACATTTGTATGCATGAGTTGCCTTTCTCTTTAAGTGGTATTAGTATAGTTCTGGGTGAAATTCTTTCTATTATATGAATGTGTATCTGTGGTGTGTGCTTATACATAGGTTGGTTGTTGCTTGCTATGAGATGAAACGCTGGCTCAGTTGTTCCCTGAGAACAACTGGTGAGAAACTGCAAACCTGCCCCTTCTCTCACCAGGTCTTGCAAGCCCTGACAACAGGTAGGGGATGCTGTGAGTGAGGACTGCGAGCTTTCACCCTGCCGTCCTGGTTGACAGCTCTGTCACAGCACAATCCCACCCAAGACCTCCAGAGTTATGGGGCCCTAGTGGCTCAGGGCTCCAGATGCTCAGCAGATGCCAAGCCTGGGACTGAGGCCCCATCTCTGAAGGCTTGGCTTGCTGTTCTGGAAGGTGATCCTGGCTGGCAGCCATTCCTGAGCCCCTATTTAGAGCAGTTGTCAGGCAGTTGCTGGGCTCCAGCTCCCCATCCCCAGTGGGGCTGAGTGATCTCATGCCTATGCAATGCTGTCACTGGGGGAGGAGGTGTCCTAAGACTGAAGGCAGGTGCCCGGACCAGAAGGAAAGCCTAAGTCATGGCAACCCAGACAGCTCTCAGCCACTTTCCCAGTCCCATATCCTAATGTACTCCAGCCTGCTTCATCTGCCCTGGGATAGTATAGGGTATCGTTTGAGTTTGGCTGTGAGCTCATCTATGCAGCATCGCCCCTTCCCCACAAGAGAGAATGGGTCAAATGGCTGCGAGCTTACTGGTCAGAGGCCACCATGGCACCCTTGTTTGCACAGAACCCTTATCACAGAGGGTTTGGCTAAGAAAGAAACAGCCACTGGGACTCCAGAGACCTCCCCCTTCCCCCGACATTGGGCCACAGAGCCACAATTTGTGAATTCTGGGGTTGTTCTTGCCCAGAAGTTCTTGGGTTCTAAGCGGCTCCTGCCACGTCCCAGGACCTGGAATGGAAGATTCTGGGGGCCCTCTGCTGTTCACAGTGAGAACTGCCCGGGATAGACAGGTGCCAGCAAAAAGGGCCCTTTACTAGCCCTGGGTAAGAGCAAAGGATCTCTGTGCACTCCTCCATGGGATTAATGACCCCACAGGAAATCTTGAGCTCAGTGGAGCTCTGGCTGCTAGTGGCTTTACCATGTCTCAACCTGACAGTTCCGGAGTTCCACTGGGGGCCATCTTACAGCTCTTGGGGCTCTTGGGGCTCCTGGGAGTCGTGGGGCTCCAAGTCCAGAGCATCTGCCAAGCCCTTTGTGGTGTACACAGGCTTGCCCCTTCCCCTTTCACTTGCAGGTGTGGGAAGATTTTAAGGGCAAGGTGTGGGGAAATGGCTCCCACAGCCGCCCTGTAACAGTAATGAGCCTTATTAGCACCTAGAAATGGGAACTTACTGCTGTGCCATCCTCCTGTTCGGTGACAGTGTTTATTTAGGTTTGTGCTTTGATCTTGTTAAATTGTTGTGGAGGGTCCACAGGCTTATGTCTTAGCTCGAAGGGAGAGAGTAAGGGAAGGATAGATGGATGGAGAGAGAGAAGATGGACAGATGGATAAGGACCGCTAATGGAAATGGAATCCACAGGTACCAAGGCACCTGAGCAAGGCCAGCCTATGCATCCAGAGCCACACCGGACTGTGATCAGGGTTATCCATGCGCTTCTCTTCTCAAGGCCTTGGGGTAGCCTATGGTATTGTGCGGATGTCCATGGAAAATAAGTAGTAGGGTTATGGTCCCCGGAGAAGCAGCTTGCCTGAAGTCTGTTAGTGCCTGTTTCCCATAGTGACCCCTCTATCACCCCAAACCTTCTCTGTGTTTTTGTTCTTGTCCCTACATGAGCTCGTGAGTAGCAAAGCAGAGGAGCTCCTTTGGAGCAGGAGTCTGGTTCATCCCAAGATATTCTCTGACCTGTAGGTTGAGGCAAGGAGGGTCCCATCTGAACCACTAGCCCAGCCCTGCTCCTGATCCTGCCTGCCAGCCAAGTCCTCACAGCCCTGGTGTGGGGCCCTGCTGCCACCTGCTGGCTTCACTTATAAACTGCAGTCCTGGCTCAGCCCTGGTCCACAGGATTCTGGGACTGCATGAAGAGAAAAAAATCTGGACACATGTCTGCCCCCCTCCCCATAGCAATACCTGTTGAATAGACAAATTCACAAACATGGGAGCATCTGGGTAACAGCCAGAGCAGGAACAGACAAAGCATCCCAGCACTCTGGAGGCTGAGGCAGGGAGAAGGATTATCAGATGTGTTAGTCATTTGTATGGTGGATAGGAAGAAGGGAAGGCACCACTGTGTCTTGGGCAGCTGATATTCCTGTCTGTATACAACCCAGAACATGTTCCCTCTGCCTCCTGCCTGTGATCACTTTGGGAGGGGAGATTGGGAGAGCTCTTGTGATTCACTGAGAGCTCCAGCAGAGTATGGCAGAAGCAGCATTCACACTGCGTCTCGGGGACTTGGGAGTCAGAGATGGTGATTGACAGACACTAATAAGCACAAGGACAGATTGGATACTGGGACACAGAATGACTGCCTCAAGAGCTCTGGCTACCAACTAGTGGGCAACACAAAGGCTTCTTTTCTTGAGCTGGGTCTCCTGCATAGTGAAAGAGTCAGCTAAGGTCCCCATGACAGAGGTGTGCCCAGGAACCTATGACAGAAGCCAGGCATGCCCAGGCCCCACCTGGTGGGGCCTATACTGCTGAGGTACTTGCCTATTCCTTGCTGTAGGAAAAACTCCCTGAGGCATGACTCTTCATAGCAGGTCTAGTCGGGGCTTAGGAGGGATTCTCCCTTGCTATGTCTGACACTCCTCCTAAGAGCCTGTTTAGATGACAGGTATGACCAAGCAACAGTACTCAACCTCTAATAGAGAACTTTATCCCAGGCTTCCTTAGACACTGCCAAACCCAGAGTTGCCTCTGAGGGAGAATCCCAAGTCTTGACATATACAGCTTGCGGTGTTTCCTCTAAGTGGAAAAGGGTCTCTAATGGCCCCTGCTTTCCAGGGAGCAAGGCTTTCCACTCAGGACATCCAAAGTACAGTAGGATACACACTCCCTTCCTGAAAAGCGTCATGGTCAATCCACTTACCTGAGCCCCAACTGTCAGGGGAGATCAGCATGTGACCTGCCCAGGATTGGAATCCAGGTAGCTGACCTCAGGGCTGGTTGATGCTAACCCCTACCTTGCCTGGCTTCTGCTCTTTGCACACTTCCTTCATCTTCCACCAGTCCCTGCTTCTCCCCACGAGGGCCTCGACATGTTTTCATCTTGCTGTTCAGAGCTTTATCCGCGTGTACTTAACAGTGTTTCTAATTACACTGAAGTGAAGGACAATTAGAATGAGAGCCTGGAGGAAGCCCGGCCACTCTTTCCACCAGAGATGGACCAGGACTCAGGTATGACCTGAGAGCATCTGCCCTTCAATGGGAAATGAGACATTTTTGTCTCTGTTCCCCAGGAGTACTACCATAGAGCAAGGTGACCACACACACATTCACAGACAGAAGAGAAAATCATTATTGACAGGTTGACTGTGGGAGAACCAGAGCACGGAGATGAAAGATAAAGAACTAGAAAGAACAGTTTGAGCAGGTCACAGGAAGGTTCTTACACTGGGAACTAAGGTGTAAGAGAACCAGCTGAGCAGAGATCTTGGGACAGGGACAGTATTACCTGCCTCCAGGGTCCCTCTAGTGACTACCCCTCCCCCACAGGCTTGTAGAGGAATTCATGCTCCTGGCCAACATGGCAGTGGCCCACAAGATCTTCAGCATCTTCCCGGAGCAGGCCCTGCTGCGCCGGCACCCTCCACCACAAACAAAGATGCTCAGTGACCTGGTGGAGTTCTGTGACCAGATGGGACTGTCCATGGATGTCAGCTCTGCAGGGGCCCTCAATGTGAGTTCTGGTGGGCAGGTAATGGGAAGTCTTGCTTGTAGAAAAGAGATGAAAGCCTGAAAGTTGGGCTTGCGGTGACTTCTATGCCTTATGTAGTCCCTATTCAGCCAGGTCTCCTCTACAGTGGGGAGGATGGCCCCAGCTAGGGAAAAGCTCTGTTATCTGGTCTGGACCAAGGGAGGCTACTCATTTCCCATTGAAAGGCAGATGCTCTCAGGTCATTCCTGGTCCAGAGATGGTGCAGAGTAAAGATCTCTGGTGGAGAGTGGCAGGGCTTCCTCCAGGCTCACTTGTAAGAAAAGCTCTCTCTATATATATCTATCTATCTCATATATATATGTAGCTACTGGCATGTCCTATACCAAGGATTAGTCCTTGTTGTGCTGGACTGACTGGAAACAAGGACTCTTTCTTAGAGGAAGTCGCCTCAAGTGCCCCTTCTTGGAGCTTAGCTGTAGGGGGTTGCAGAACCAGTGTCCTGGCTCATCCCACAAAAAGGAGACTTCCCACCCGTGTTTCAAGGTTGGGGTTGGGTGGAGGGGCAGAGGATTACTCTAGTCAAAGATCTTAGGCCCATTGTGTGCTACAGGCTATGAACCACTTCTCTGGTGCCCTACAGGTAGTCATCAACCCAAGGCTGGGCCCATAACCTAGGACCCCTCTTTACCCTCCCCAAACTTAGGATCAGATGATTAGCAGGTGAATCCTCCTACCTCTTCCCAAACCTGGCCATATCTTATAGAGGTTTCTGGGGTTTACTTCTAGAAAAGCCTGACCAGAACATTTGGAGACGACAAGTACTCTCTGGCCCGGAAAGAGGTGCTCACCAACATGTACTCCCGGCCCATGCAGGTAAGGAGAGGCCACACCTGTCCTTGATTCCAGAAGTACCTGTAACTCTGACTAGCAAGCACCATGTGTATATAACCCACCACTGTCTTGCTCTGCTCTGGGGCTTGCTGGATAGAGAGGAGCTGCTAAGGAACACTATAAGGCAAGGGATGCGCAGTCACACCTGGGACAGGCAAGCCCTGGGCTCAAGAAGAATCTTGTGTGTGTGCAAAAGCGTGCTCCAGCCCTCAAGGGCTGCTCTGGACTATGATTACTAGAGACCCCAGGCAAGAAAAAGCCCCCACCTTTATTGCAGCTGCAAAGTCTGACCAGGAGAATCAGTTCGTTAGGAGCTTGGGCCCATGTTCCCAGGCAGGTGACAGCCATGAGCTAGACAGATGGGCTGACTCTTAGCAGCCTGTTACTATTCTGCAGTTCCTGCCGGACCTAAGCATTCTGGGGATGGGAACCATCTCAGTAGATTGGCAGGTCTCAGGGAGTTATGGGTATTAATGGGGTCAGCTGTGGGCCCCCACACCTGCCAGGGCAGTGGCAGGCCATTTTTCAAGGGTCAGTCACTCTTGGCACATCCAATCTGTTCATGAGAGTCAGGTGGCCTCAGCCAGCCACAGCTGATTTATTTCCTGATAACTCTTGGCTCTACTATGATGGCGCTATCAGGGCCTTTGGGGGCCTGACTGCCTGTTCCCTGCTCCCAATCTCCAGTGTCTGTTCACCACCCTTACCCTAGGCAGTGCTGACAGCAGAGAGGCTGAACACCTTGCTGTGCTCACCAGAAGCCTCAAAGACCTTAGGCTGTGCTGTGTGGGATGCTTCTGCCCTCCAGGATTCCAGGGGCAAGGAGTGACCCAGTGATGGGACAGGCCAGGGGCACAGCTACAGCAAGTGAGGCCTGGTTCCCAAGAAAACTGCTGCAGCAGGACACCAGAGCTGTCCCAGGGATCTCTGGCCACTGCAGAGAAGCCATTATTGTTGCCCTGCCCAGAGACAGCTATACTGACCAAGGAGGAGCCTAAGCCCCCTTTCCTCCTCACCCCAGCCTTTCTGAGGAACTGATTCATAAAGATTAGCATGGCTTGCTGTGGAGACTACGTCCATGAAGTAACCAGAGCAGGCTGTCCATTGGTCAGGTACTCTGGAGCTTTCAAGGTAGTGAACTTCCTTCCAGGCAGCAGCTGCAGAATCCAGGGGCTGTGGCAAGGCCGAGACCAGACTTCGTCTAGGTTGTACTGAAGCTGAGAACAGCTTAGCGACTCTTTTTGCTCATGTATTTTAGACAAGTGTATCACCTTGGACAGTTGGTCAGAAGCAGACCCAGGCTGGCAGGCTAACAAACTGCGTCCTATGGCTGGCATATGCTGGAGTACTGCAGAACCAGTGTGCAAGTGTGACCATCAACTGGGCAGAGATCAGGGCCAGAGGAGATGGGGGTGGCTCAACAAGGCTGGGAAGCTCCTTATGGACTGCACTCCCATGGGAGTTGGCACCTTCTCATACTGGCCAGGGACATGTGACATCCTCAGCTTCAGCTGTGTCTCCGGAAGACAGTTTACAGCCCTGGGCCAATATGGCCGTATGTTTTCCTGTCTGCTATCATTCTGACCCAGGGTGGAAGCCCAGATCCATCCTAAGGATCAGTCCCCAGGCAACCCCTCTGCATCATTCCTGGCAAGGGACTCAGCAGCCATGGGCCTTAGTGGAGAGGAACCCTTGCACAAATGCCCTGGTGGCTAGTCCCACGGGGCCAGAGGCCACCTAGCATCCTGAGGGCTCCCAACACCCCATACCCAGCAGAGATATAGCTCTCTCGGTTATTCCAAGCACTAGTCTCATGGTCAGAGGCCTGGCAGCCCTGGGCCTGGCTAACATGTATCCTGGACGGAAAAGGGGTCTAATCACTACTGACCTCCCTGGCAGCTGCTGAGATCCCTTAGGTAGAATGGCCCTGGCTCCAAGAGCCTGACTGTCTTTGATCAACTGCCTAAATAAAGCTTATAGGGGAGGTCTGTGCCAACCCTGCCATGGACCAGGCTTTGGGTCTCAGCACCCACTAGACCCATCCAGGCTTAGTCCCACTCTTCCTCCAGATGGCACTGTACTTCTGCTCTGGGATGCTGCAGGACCAGGCGCAGTTCCGGCACTATGCTCTCAACGTTCCCCTCTACACACACTTCACCTCTCCCATCCGCCGCTTCGCTGACGTCATAGTGCACCGCCTCCTGGCTGCTGCTCTGGGTAAGGGACACGACTCTGGCCTGGGAAGACCTTTGCCAGTCAAGAGTTACCCACTCTCAGAGTAAGTGACCAGAGACCACATTACTGTGATCATAGACGTCCCAAGGGACAGAGAAGCCTAAGTTTGAACACTGTCCACCCACACCTGGATGATGGGAGCTGCAGTGGGGCTTTCTGAAAGCCTGAGACCATAATTTTCCCGAGATCCCTTGCCTCAGCACACAGCCTTCTTCAGCCTGCTCACTAACAACCCTGATCACCCCCTCCCCAGGCTACAGTGAGCAGCCAGATGTGGAACCTGATACCCTACAAAAGCAAGCCGACCACTGCAATGACCGCCGCATGGCTTCCAAGCGTGTGCAGGAACTCAGTATTGGCCTCTTCTTCGCTGTTCTAGTAAAGGTAACTGTCCAACATGATCCCTGCCCCTTCGCCCTCCCCCACCGTCCTAGGTATGCACTCACCAGGAGCATGTATGGAGCACAGTGCAGGCCCTTCCTGGGAGGACGCCATGACTGGAGCATTGTTTCTACAGGAGAGTGGTCCCCTAGAGTCTGAAGCCATGGTGATGGGTGTCCTGAACCAAGCCTTCGATGTGCTGGTGCTGCGCTTTGGGGTGCAGAAGCGCATCTACTGCAACGTGAGTATGCCCGGTGGGAGTGGGAGGCATGCACCTGCAGGACAAACCAAACCCTAAAGGGCGTAGCACATGATTCACTGCCTTTTCCCTGCCTGTGTCTATTTCCTTGATGGGGACCCCATATGTCCCTGACCCAGAACAGCCCATGGTAGTTTCCCAAGCTTAGAAGGCAAGACTAAGCTGAGAGCCTTGCTGTCCCCGTTCATGAGCTATGCAGGACCCACAACTCGCCCCCTCAGCAGTGGGCTTTACTGGCAGTGACAGTAGAGGGTAGGACCCTAACTCCAAGTTTGTCTGATAGACCCTACCCAGACACCCAAGTAGGCCTGCCTGGGACAGTACTTCAGGTCAAGGGTTAGCCTAAATTCTTCCCTAAAGACCCAGGCACTCAGAATATAACCAGGATGGCAGGGTGTGGGGCCTGAGGTGTTTTTATAGGGACATGTGGAAGGAGAAGCCAGAGGATGGCCAGGACTGCTCTGAACACTGTGTACCTAAAGAGAAGAAAGAGGCCTGGCCTGCCTTGGGTTCTTCCCTAGGTGACAGTTCCTTTGAAATTCTCTTGGCGTCTGCTGTAATGTCAGCTGGGGGTTTCACTTTAGCTTCTCTGTGGTCACCTGGCTCCTTCCCCTGGCTTTGAACTCCTATATACAGAGCACTTGGGGAAGTATGGAGCTCTGCACAGGAAGAGGCATAACAATTCATAAAGGAAGTAGAACAGGGGTGGGCCAAGTGCAGCTAGAAACATCAGGCACCTGTGGGTCACTGAGCAGGATGGTAATACAGGCTCTGCTGTGACCTGGCCCTCAGCCATCAGATAGTTGAACAAGCCTATACAGACCTGTTCCCTCCCCTACAGTTACCATTAGAGCACTGGTCCCTCCCAGATTAGATTGCCCCTTGTTCCTGGGTCACCTTCAGGTGTCGCTTAGAGCAAAGGTAACTTGGCAGAGGCTCCTGAAGCTGGGTAGGGTGTCCCATGTCTCAAGCCAAACAGGCAGCAGCAATAGAGCAATGGGTACAAGCTTCCTCCAGCTAGTCAGAAATTTGTCAGGGGAGAGGGCCACCCCCAAGCAGGTGAATTAGAGGTTAAGAGGTGGCATCTGAAGCCCATGGCCTGAAGCTCTGATGTGTATACCCCAGGCACTGGCCCTTCGATCCTACCACTTTCAGAAGGTGGGGAAGAAGCCAGAGCTCACACTCCTCTGGGAACCTGATGATCTTGAAGAGGAGCCAGTACAGCAGGTCAGCCCCCTACTGTGTCCCTGAGCCCACTTTCTGTCTCCCACATGTGCCCCTAGGTCCTCATCTGCCCCTCATTTCTCCCCCAGCACTGTAGGCTCCCCAGTGGGGTTTCAAGCGCCCACACTAAGACCCAAGCCCTGCACTTAGACTCCAGGTTCTCACATGGAAATGCCCACTAGAGACAGAGACAGGAACCATCCCTCTCCTCCAAACATAACTTTCAGAATTCTTTGAGAAGCTTATAAAAGCTATAGACCTTATATCCATCTTGTTCCAAAGACTGGCCCAACCAAGCCTGTTTTCTTGATCCTCATGAATGTTCACTGAATACCAGGTGCCTGCATGATGCCATCTGGGCCATTGGTTCTCCCCAGGCCCTATGACTCTCATTTACAGAGGGTAGCAGAGGCTAAGTGAGCCTCAGCAGTTGGCTTGCTTTGATTACGGGTCCTTACCTACCCTGTCCTCTCCCTGTGCCTGGCTCTACTACAGGTCATCACCATCTTCAGCCTGGTGGATGTGGTCCTGCAGGCAGAGGCCACAGCCCTCAAGTACAGTGCTATCCTGAAGCGACCGGGCCCTGAGCGTTCCCTGGGCCTGGAGAAGGAGTCTGATGAGGAGCCTGAGGACTGAATGCTAGCCCAAGCCAGGCCTGTGCCTGCCCTACCCTGCTGGCTTTTAGGAATAGGACCTTTTGACACCAAAGGGGATTTTTAATTTGGTTTTTTAACAACTCAGGGGTTTGTTTTTATTTCTTATTTTTTAATTTTATTTTACTTTTGCAACTCAGTTTTTAAATGAACTGGAAGGGATACAGTGTGGTTGGGGGTCAGGGGAGGGAATGCTGAGGCCTGGCCAGTGCTTCCCTGAGCAGAGAAGGTCCCAGTCTTCCTGGGCAGGCAGCCTTGCTTCGACCAGGCCACCCACTGCCCTTCCCTGCCCAGGAAATGGGGGGTTTCAGCAAATCAGTGTCATGGAATAAAATCAAGTGTGAAGTGCTGTCTGTGTAGATGCCATGGGGAAGCCTGGCAGCAGGGTGGTCTTGTGCACCCAGGGCAAGGGGGCTCCCCAGGAGCCACCTCACAGCTGAGCTGGGGTCACCAGTGCAGGACCTTCCTGCTAGCTCCAGGGTGATTCATGAGCCGTGTGTGGCAGATTGATGCTGCAGCCTCCTTCTGGCTGATTAAAAATGTAATTAGTGTGCACAGCAGGGAGCTGCCAATCACCCTGTGCATGTGACTGTGGCCATCCCTCCCCACCCTTTCTCTCTGCTGCCAGCGCATGGGTTCTGGGAAGGTGAGGCTACAACCTCTCTCTCGTGTATACCATAGGCCAGAGCTCCCGGTATCCCAGTAGTTCTGTTAGCATCTGTGATATGAGTAGGCACCGCTACACCTACAGTTTCAAACCTATACCCTAGCTTGTGGAAGGATCGTGGAGATGGGTGAAGCCAGACCTTCCAGAGGATAGGAACCCTTCACACCAGATCCCAGCCACCTGCTTAGCATCTTGAGCACTGGCATACCATACCCTCTTGCCTGTGTTCATAGGCACAACCTAGCCTATGAATTGACTTCAAGAACTACTAGAATCTAGGATGGAAACCAAAGCAACCAAGGCCCTGTTCTCCGATGCTGTTCCCTGTGGCATTAGGATTAACAGGCTCATCTGATCTGGTCACAGTGATCTTCTTCAAAGAAAGATTCTGTAGAGTGCCCTGGCGGGTTCTTTGCAGTGAGTGACTGACACGGCTGCAAGAATGCAGTAGCCTTAGGATGGGCTGTTGCCTGATGAGAACCAAAGATACATCCCTACTCCGGCCCTGGGTTCTGTCTTCCCAAATGCCTTGTCAACCTCAGACAGCCTTCATGTGCCCATTCTGCTACCCCTAAGATGTCCCTTCCGCACCCATTTCCAGACCAACATATCTGGATGGGCAGATTGGTGAGGGATGATGGTTTGGTATTTTGGGGAAGACAATTCTGGTGCTTCCCCAGACCTGGATGCCAGTCTAAAGGTCCCATCCCTCAAACCTATGCCGCCCTCTGAGGAAAAGCAGCAAGCAGCTCTGGCCTGCCAAGCCCAGGCTCCCATCACCTCCTTTCACTACCTCCCTCCTGCCCCCATGAGGAGGAGCTGACCAGTCAGCAAGGAATTTTTGCTGTGTGGACTTGCTTAGAGAGCAGGTGCTAGACTAGAATCTTCTACAGCAAGCCAGACATCATGTCACTGGGAACTCCGAGGCCATGGAAGTCCTGGGTTGCCCCCAACCTGTCTGACTAATGGAAGTCTCAGGTCTCCATTTGAGGTGATGCAATCAGTCTGCACCTGTCCTAAACCCAAGCTCCTGTCCTCCTTCATTGCCTCCCAGGCTCAAAGCCAGTGGCTCAACAATCTTCCGACGCCACCAAAGCTGAGCTCTTTGTGTTCATTCAGCATGGAGTCAGTACACCAATGGAACTAGCATCCATGTGCCACTGAGGGTGACAGGCCCTCTGTACCCCACACTAAGGGACTGTTGACAGAAGAGGCATACAAACTCATCAAAAGGAGTGTGCTCACTCATGCAACTGTCCCAGGCACCTTCCTGCCATTGCAGGCTGAAGCATAGGGCACAGAGCCGGTCACTGGCCCACATGGAAGGAAGACTGACACAATCCCACCCCATGACTGGAGTCTGGCAAAACTCAGAAGTAGCCGGTGAATGTTTTCCCAGGGGAAGATGGAGGCGGCTGTGAGCCCAGCATGGGTAAGGGAGCCAAGGTGGTAACGTGTAACCCATCCTCCTGGGAAAAGGCTGATACCCTCTACAGTCAGACTTAGGAAAGACCCCTGGAAAGGACTCCAGTGGGCCTGGTGTGACCCACAGGAAGCTGGGCACCATGCACTGGAGGCACGTTAAGACAGGACTCTGGTGCCAGGTAGAGGCAAAGCCACTGCAGCAGCCATTGAAGACAGACCAGGAGAGAGGAGGAGGGCCTGAGAAGGTACAACATCCCAGAGTGGAGGCTTCCCAAAATGGAGGTGGCATGAGCAGAGTGGGAGCAGCAGAGGCCAGAGGTGGCTCCTACTTGGGATGAGTATTTCCAGTGAGGCTGGCCTGGGAAGGAGGGCCGAGCCGTAGGGCATTGATGACTCAATGAGGTGAAATGAGGGCCCATGTGTGGAACAGCTGGGCTATGTGAAGAGGATACACTTCTGAAGAGCATGCAGGGCAACCCAAGAGGCTTAGAAGAGGTAAAGTAGGTATAGCTGGGCTCTGGAAGAGAGTATTACAATCCATAGGAGCCAGGGCCCTAGGGTCAGATCTCCCGTTAAAGGTCATTGGACATAGGTTTCTGAAGAATACAAAGCATTGCTCTCACTGTCTCCCCACAGACCACCAAAAGGCAGCAAAGAGCTTGTTGTGAGAGATTCATTGTGAAGGGGAATGAAAATGTGAGAAGAAGTTGCACTGGAAGCTAAGGGTGAGAAAAGCAGATACAAGACCATCAACAAAGAATGCTGGAACAACCAGTCTGCAGCACTGCACAATATCCAGCAAATACCTGGGCTCGGGGTAGAGAAAGGTTGCTACAGAGGCCAGTGGTGCCACTGTATTAAATAAATAAACTGGCCTCTTCCCCACACCAGCAGACAAGAGATCCATCCTTGGAGAGGTAAGATGAGGCACTCTGGGCTGGGGCTACCAGGCCTGGTAAAGTCTCCTGTGCACAGGACCCCACCAGATACAGACAGCACCTCCAGCCCCTCTGCTACAGGATCTGGTCAGCCCCCAGGACTTCAGCACCCCACAGGAGACTGGCAGCATCTTCTCTGGGGGCATCCTGTACCCACTTGAAACACAAATTTGGCATCAGGACTTCCCCCCCAATGAGATCTCAGCCAGGTTTGTCATGGGGAATCCAGTTGCCAAATCCTCGGGTACTCTGGCTTCTGATCACCTTGTAGGTCCTGTCTAAATAAAGATGGTCAAGGAAATTTCTTTTTAAAAGGAAAACAGGTTCTATGGGGAAACAGACCATTCAGGGAAAAGAAAGTATCAGAAAACAAAGTTCTCACTGACATTTTTAAAGAGACAAAAATGGAAAAACAAGGACTAGATGCTAGTTAGGCACAAAAGAAAGGGATAACCAGGTGGCTCAGCCAGTAAGGCTCCTGGCAGCAAGTCTGCCACCCTGAGTTCATTCAGGGCTTACATGTTAGAAGGAAAAACCTGGCCACTAGGCATGATCCAGAGTTGTGCTTCAGCAGCAACCAATTGTGGTTGCTATGTATCTCCCTTAAGGCAGCTGTGGAGTGTTCAAAATAGCCATGAACACCATGAAGGCTTGGCTAATAATCTTAAGCTCAAGGTTCCAGAGAAGGGTATAATTACAGTCCAATCTCCCTGGCCCCCCAATGTCTTAACTTATTTTAAGAAAAATAGCTGAGCATGACAGCTCATACTTGTAATCCCAATGCTTGGGAGGCTAAGGTAAGAGGATTGCCATGCATTGGAAGCCAACCTGTAGTACATAGTAAATACTAATGCAGCCAGAACTATACAGCAAGACTGTCAGAAAGAAAGGAAAAAGAAACATTAAAGGGGTACTTAGAATAAAAGCCATCATTAACTTTAATGGCATTTAATGGTGCTCAATTCTTAACCAAATACCCTTGGGAGAAGTCAGATTAGTGTATATGTCTCATGCACCTAAACAGCAGAGTGCTCAAGATTGAGGGACAGGCCAGCAGCACCAGATGCGCGAGAAGGTCCCTGCCTGAGGTAGCAGGAGAAAGACTCCAGGAATAACCCATATGAGACAATAAGAAAGTAGTGACTGGGGAGGGGTGCACACAGCAACACAAGAAAGAAAAGACATTGTTGGTTTACCACCAGGCACTCTGGCAACAAAACTTACACAAAGTCTAAGGTGAGTGCTGAGGAAGACAACTGCCCTGGAGCCGTATTTCAAGAATGGAGGCTTGGGAAAGGTGAATTGCTAGTTTGCTCTCTTCAGTGGGAGGTTGTGGGGATTAGTGATGGCTTCAGATTTTTCGCCTGTCCACCACTACACACTCTGTTCTTGTCCTTCCTATTGAATCTGGACAGGCTCTTTCGCTCCTGAGTTCAAATATGGCAGAAGAGACAGGTTATTTTCGGTCCCTTTCTGTGAGAGCTCCACGGCCACACTGTAAGGAAGCATTGAGGCATGCTGGAAATGCATTCCCCCAACCCTCACCAAACCACCCCAGCAGTGGCCTTACAGAGGAGAGTCAAAGCCCTGTCCAAATTGCAGGTTTGGGTCAATTAAAAAAAAAAAAAAAGATTGTATGTAGGTTGCTTGGGGATAGTTCATGACAAAATATTAATGAAAAATATCAGTAGACACAGCTTAACATTGAAGATGGAGAAATGGTAGTTTTCATTTTTCTGTTGTTTTTCTGAGGTGTCATTTTTACAAACTGGTAATTATAAAAATTAAAAACCCCAATCCAAGATTGTGGGGACTAGGGAAAAGGCTCCGTAGATGAAGTGCTTGCTACCAACAGGAGGTGGCCTGAGGTTCTGATCCCAGAGCGCACACAAAGCAGTGCAGGTGTGGCAGTGACCAGCAATCCCAGCACTTGAGGCAGAGAGGGATCAGAGAAGGTGCCTGCCGTCAACTTTGGGACTCCACAAACACCCACCTGCTCATGCACACACATGCAGTGATAAACACAGAGATGGGGAAGAGGCTGCCTCTGAGGTGGGAAACGCAGTAAGGAGCATGGAAGTGCTTTCTCATTTTGTTATAATAAACCTGCCAGATCCATTTGATACTTTACATCTATGTATAATTCGAATTTAAAAAAATAAAAGTAGGGGGAAAGCTATTTATATTTAGCCAGAATGGATCCACAATTGGCCTAAAAGCTTTCCTGTACATTCAGCAAGGAGTGTATTAAACAATCCATTATTCTAGTAACTAAGATAAAAATCCCTGCTGACAGGCAGCCTGGTATTCCCAGACCACTAAAATGCTTCCGTAAAGTCTCTTAAAGACACAGGCGCAGACTTGGTGGTGATGAATCCTGGTTACCTCAGTAGACCTTGCAGGTTCCTGTGTCAGAGTTGAGGTTTGGATATGGAGTCCCAGGTGTGGTTATGGACCCGGGGCAGAGAAAAAAAAAAAAACACCCTAGGAAGCCTGAGGAGGGGGTATGGCAGGTGACACTGTAGGGAGCTTCCAGAAAGGCTGACCAGGGACTTACAGGATCCCAGTCAAGGCCTTTGTGGACACCAATCACAGACTTCAGGGATTAATTGGAGTTGAGGTAGGGGTGAAAGAAACTGACACAAATTAAAGGCTGAACTCTGGTGGATTCAGAAACAGTGGTGATGCTTTGTCAACAATGTAGAAGGTAGAGCCAGGGTGTAGCTCTGTGGTAGAGCACCTGCTTAGCATCTAACCCCCAGCACAACCCCTTAAAAAGAAAGGTTCTGGATCCGAGAAAATGAGTTTTCAATTTGCACATGAGTAAATTCTGCTTATTACCTTAAAATTTATTGTGGGCCTGGAGGGATGGCTCAACAGTTAAGAGCACTGACTGTTCTTCCAGGCACCTCAGGCTCACCTCAGGTCCAGTGGCTCCCAGATGTCCTTTATCCCAGTCCCACGGGGATCTGATACCTTTTGGCCTCCAGACCCCAGGCACAGTTGTAGTACACAGACAAACATATAGACAGAAAATCCATATACATAAAAATAAATTTAAAAAATAAGTGTAGCCAGGCCTATTAGCACAACCCTGTATTCTCCGCTGCACAGGAGGCTGAGGCAGGAGAATGAATCTGGCTTGGGCTACAGCACCTATGAATTAAAGCCCAGTAAATTGGGTAATTTAGCAAGACCCAGTCTCAAAACAGAAACTAAAGGTGGAGGTGTCTTAGGGCATAGCCAAGGGCGGAGTGCTGGCCTGGCTTATGTGAGTTCCCCAAATTACATCCTCACCCTTGCAAAAAATTTACAAGTGGTCAATTAAACCTTAGCATACGTTAATCTTGATGCTGCTCTACCTTTATATGAGCTGTTATGATTTCCAAGAGGTTTCTTTCTCTAGTATGTACAAAGTCATTTTAATATGTAAGATCCTTTTAAGTATTTTACTCTAAAAAGGTTGTTTTACTCAAACAGGTTGATGGGCTGCACTGTGTTCTTCAGTGTTCATAAATTGTACATTGTACAGTTCTGGAAAGCAGTTAGCCAAATACCAAAGAAATTAATGCAGAACAGGGCAAGAAACAAAGACTCTCCTTCAGCATATTTTACCTTAATAGATTTTTCCAACTAACAAGAGTGCTTCTAGAATGAGATTGTCCTCCTGGTGCTTATGACATGAGATCACAGTGAAGTTACTGAACATGGCATGGGAGATCTATGACTTTGCATTTCTCCATGCTCTGATTCCTCCAGGCACCACAAAATCCAGATTCCATTCACTGACTTAGAAAGATGACTTAGGGGCTGGGGACAAGGCTCAGCAGATAAAGCATTGCCATGCAAGTCTGATGACCTGAGTTCAATCCCCAGAACCCACATTTTTTTTTTAATGGAAGGAGAGAACCGACTGCACAAAGTTGTCTCTGACCTCCACATGCACCCATGGCATGCACACCCCACATCATGCACATCGCAATGATACATGTTTAATTGGAAGGAGAGAACTGACTGCACAAAGTTGTCTTCTGACCTACACATGCACACCCCACATCATGCACATCGCAATGATAGATGTTTAAAGGATGACTTTAAGCTACACCTGCTGCCACCACAGAGGACGTCTTGCCTGGTGGGCAAATGAAACAGTCAAGGGTGCCCAGAGTCATTTCTGCCAGGCCCACTCCTGAACCCCTAGGTCCTCACAGGCTAAAGCTGCAGTACTGGCTCAACTGTGCATAGTCTCCTCCCCAGGAACCCTGAGGGGCAGGAGCCTTGGTGCTGGAGCAGTCTGCTTCATGTTCCCACCCCAGGGCCCTGGGAAGTTCTGTGTATGGGGATGCTCACATCCTGCATGGCTCGGGGATTGACCTACCTAGGGTGATGAAAGATTGAAGAAAGGACTGACATACACAAGTACAGAAAAGCTGGGATTGGGTAGACCATGCTCCCTCCAACGGAGGGTACCACCTGCAGCCAGGAACCTTGGTGCATTTATTTCATACAGCTGAGTTAAGAAGGCAGATTTAGCTCATCTTTGTAAGAGGTCTCCCAGGGAGACCAGGCTGCAGTCATCCAGGAGGAGGAAGCCATGGTTGGTAGTTTCTGCATAAACTGCTAAAATTCACAGTCAGTTCAGGGGAAGGCTTTGTCACTCCCGTGGGTCTGAGGCATTGGGGTCCTTGATGCAGCTAAACCCATGTCAGCAACACACATTCACCCAGGACTTCATCTACTCCTTACACTTAACACAAGGCTTCTTTTACTCCCCACGGCGGGGGAGGGGTATGTGTATATTCCTTGCTGAAAATGGAATGATCAAAGCAAGGTCCTACCTCAGGTCTCCATCAGAACAGAAGGGTAGCTATGCCAGAATGAGCCACCTCCTTTAACACTGGCCCTAGGCTTCACTTGCAGGCCTTGGAGGATTCCAAGGCTTCTTTGTTCTGAACTTCAGGGTATGGCCTGAAGCTTTGAAAGATAACCAAAAAATGGTGCAAGTGAGTGGAGGCTCAGATCCAAAATTTACTTCCTTTATTAAGCATTTTAAATTCTAATTGTGTGTGCATGGGTGTTTTGCCTGCATGCATGTCTATGCACCACTTGTGTGCCTGATGCCCACAGAGGCCAGAAGAGGGGGTTGAATCTGAAACTGGAGGTAGTCAGTTGTGACCAGATGGGTCTTGGGGATCAAACCCAGGTCCTCCGTAAGAGCAGCCAGTGCTCTTAACCGCTGAGCCATCTCTCCAACTCTGATTTCTTTCTTTCAACTACACTTCTCAAAACTCAGCTATTCATGTATCACTTTAATGTTATTTTTTTTTTGCCATTGCTAAATATTGCCTGTGGTCATATTTATTCAATGTTTTTCATTAAACAAGCTTAGGTTTTTCCTTGAAATAATTAGAAAGGGAAACTTATAGCTACCAAAAACAGAGGCTCGCTAGGGAGGTAACAAGAGTTGGTGGAGTATTCATCTAGTTATGTGCAAAGCCCTGGGTTCCATCCCCAGTACCCAATGAATGGGATTCTGTGGTGCCTGGCTGTAATCCCAGGGCTAGGGGGAGGTGAGATGGGATCGAGTTCAAGGTCATCTGCTTATATAGCAAGTTTGGAGAAAGCTGGGTTCATGAAGGAGGAGGGGGGAAAGAGGGCAGGAAAGAAGATAGAAGAAGGGAGTAACCAGAATATTTTATATAAATGCATGAAATTGTAAAAGAACTAAATTAATTAAAAAGCAGAAAGACCACCATCATCAGCCAAGAGTAGAAGGCAGCTGCGTGTTTCAAGCCTCCAATAGCAGTGTTAATCCTTCGCCTGCAGGGCTCAGGCTGTAGTGTTTATCTCTGCTTCAAAAGAGATGGGAAAGTTATCACAATATTAAAGACATTCAGGAACCAACTGAGAGAGAGTCTTTCCTTGATAACATCAAAAGAGTAGGAAGAGAGATGGCAGTGCTTCCCAGCACCAACCCATAACCCCTGTGCCTGGGAGACTGGAACCAGGGATCTCTTGAAGACTCCATCTTGGTAGTGGCTCAATCGTAGTTTTTGCCCTGTCATAGTAGCTAAACTAGTCCTGTTTCACCTAAAAGACCATACCTGACACATGATTTGTCACATCTTGGAAAATGCTGACTGAGATGGAGACGAGAACCATGGCATGAACAGATAGATCTAATCTCAATACGTTGCAAACCTGCTCCTTCCTCTTTCCTTCTGAGACAGCTCACACTGACGAGAGCTTGCTGGCCCACCAGTGGTACACAACTGAAGACCATGACTCCCCCTATCCCAGAATTCACAGTAACAGGTATAGAGCTGTAACATGAATGGCCAGGCCTGCTTGTTTGTTGTTGGGGTTTTTGTCCTCCCACCAGGTTCCCCACATCTGTTTAGCCCCAAAGAAAATCACACATAGGTCTCCATAAATTATAAGCTGATTGGCCCATTAGCTCTAGCCTCTCATTGCCTAACTCTCACATCTTGATTAACCCATTTTTCTGATCTATTAGCCATGTGGCTCTGTACCTTTTTTCAGTGGGGCAGATCACATCCTGCTGCTTTGGTGGTCTGGGCAGGAGTGGGAGGAATAAACTTCCTCCTTCCCAGAATTCTCCTGTTCTCCTTACATCATTTCTACTTCCTGTCTGGTTTTCCTGCCTATACATTCTGCCTGGCCAATCAGCATTTATTTAAAACACAATTGACAGATTACAGACAATTCTCCCGCATAGAGCCTTGTAAGTCCCTCTTCCATCCATGACTGATTGCTGACAGCGGCAGTCTTGTGGAGGCCCAGTACAGGTAACTGCAGTTTCTGAGTTCATGGTTGTGATGACTCTGCAGTAGCCAGAAGATGGCATTTCCACATCCTTCTTTCTGCCTCTGACTTACATTCTTTCTGCTTCCTTCTCTGCCTTGTTCCCTGAGCCTTAGAAGGGTGATATAAATGTCTTTATTCAACCTCTTTATGGCTGAGCACACAACTACCCTTTTCTCAATAGCTGGGCCTAAAATGCAGTCATTGGGCAGTGGTTGGTTGCCTCCAAAATAAGTGGGTACGTCTTTCTTGACAGGTCTTTTCTAGCTCTGGTAGGTAACCAAGAGGAATGGCAAGAGTCTAAACTGTTCTGAGAGTCTCTGAAGCATCCCTGACCAACAACTGGCATGAACCTGGTTCTGGGATTTTTGTTTAGTAACCCACAGCTTCTACAAACAGCATTATCCAACCATGTAGGGTATCTCCTCATATATATATACCATATCCTCTAACTTATATGTGAGTAATTTATATATTCTGTTACAAGATAGTGAGTTTATATGTGACATATATACTTTGTTTTGACTAATCACCCCCACCTGATCCCCTCACTGCCCCAACTTCTTTCTCTAATTAAATCTTTCCACTCCAAGGAACATTACTGCTATTGCAGAGAACATGGGTTTGATCCCCAGAACCCAAATTGCGGTTTATAGCACTAGTAACTCCTGTTCTGGGGGATCCAAAACTCCCTTCTGACTCTGCATGCACTAGACATACACACAGTGCATTTAACTACATGCAGTCAAAGCACATAAAAATAAATCTTAAGAAACAAAAGCAAAACCCTTTCCAATTGCAGTATTTTTCCTCTCTGCTTTCATTTTTATAAGGAATAACTACACACACACACACACACACACAGCCTCCTTTCTAGTTTCCTAGCCTTCACAAATGCTCCAAGATAAGCACACATAACTAAAGAGTAAAAGCTAAGAGTCACATATAAGAACATGCCGCCTTCTTATTTCTGGCCATGGGTAACATGGTGTATTTTTTCCAATTCCATATATTTATCTTAAATTTTCCATTTTTATTACAGATGGATAAAATTCATAAGTATGTATGCTCCCTTAAAAATAATAAAACGTTTTTTTTTTCCTGTTGCTCTTCTAGAGACGCAGGCCAGTCTTTGTCTCTTCTTCCTCTTCTTTCTCTGTTTTTTCCTCTTCCCTCCCCTTTGCCCTTTTCTGCACTCAAAAAAAAAAAAAGAATAAATAATAAAACAGCTACCAAATCCACAAACATCCCAAACAACACTGAACAGCCCTGGGTTTGCAGGTTACTGGGGGTTTAATCATCATTTACTTTATCGGTTTCTTTCTCATTTTACCCTTCCCACTTTTTCCCTGCCCTTCATTCTCTTCATCAGCTCCAGAACTTTCCTTATCACTGACTTTATCATTGCTCTCTTTGAATCTTTCCACTGTCAACCTTGTCATCAAATCCTCCTCGTTCACCCTCCTCCTGCTCCTCCTCCACATCCTCCTCTTCCTATCACTCATCTGCAGCCCAGTCAGAGCTTCCCAGACCTCTCCAAGTCAGCTGTGCGAGGGCCTTGAAGGCACTGGGGTCAGTCACAGTTAAACAGAGCTGGGATTTTCATACAGCTGGTCTCTCTCTCTCAGACTCCAAGCTACTGCCTTCTATTTCCCCTTAAGTTCGGATTGTGAGGTTCTCAAGTTCTGCTGTTAACCTGTCCATACTCTCAAAAATTAAGTCTACACTTACAAAGGTGGGAGTCTACATTTACAAATTCAGCCACTAGCCTTTCAATTTTCCATCATTTGATTTGAATTGTTTAGGCCAAGTTCTAGGATAGGTGCTTGGGTCCTGTTCCTCACCTCCTGGTACATCCCCTTCTTCATGTCCATGTTTTCTTCATCACACCTATTCAGCTTTAATTCTCCTTGAGGCAGGGGTAGAGAAGGGAGAGATGCCGCAGCCTGTACTCCCAGCCCAAGCTCTCTCAGTTCCACTCAGAATTTCTGGTCCCAAGGAAGTAGAACTGAGTTCACATGCAACCTTGTCTTAGTTACTTTCCTATTGCTAGAAGGAGACACCATGACCAAGACAACTTATAAAAAGAAAGCATTTAGTTGGGAGCTCACAGTTTTAGAAGTTGAATCCATGATCATCATGATAGTGTCAGCAGACAGGCACAGTGACAGGCAGCTATGGCATGGCTCTTGGAGCAGTAGCTGAGACCACAACCACAAGGCATAGAGAAAGATATAATAACATGGGCTTCTGAAACTTTAAAGCCCACCCCCAGTGACACACCTCCAGTAAGGTCACCGCTCCTAATCTTTCCCAAACAAGTTTCACCAGGTCTTAAAATGCATGAACCTATAGGAGTCGTTCTCATTCAAACCACTGTTAACCTCCTGTGGCCCTACTAGGGGCATCAAATGGGGTGTATTATAAACCTTCCCACTACAGCTCTGGATTCCAAGAACCCAAGATCACTACTTTCTACTCCCCCCAAGCCAACACTACCTAGGGACTCCTGGCCGCAGCATGGAGCTAGAGAACCCTCTGACCCTTTTCATTCAACTCTGTATTCTTCCTTCATGCTCTCGCCCATGGTGGAAGGACTCACCCCTCCACTGGAAAGCACAGGCTTGTTCATTATAGCCCAATAGGCATACACACATGAAAAGCCATCCCCTGTCCTGGCCATATTACTTCAGCTCTGAAACCCTGTCAGGCAGAAGGCGTTGAACACTGTAGACTGTCAGCTGCTGCTCTGAAGGGATTCCTTAGATTGACTTACAAGATGAAGTCAGAGTCCTCCAACCATAGCTGTCTGCATGCTGGAGACACAGACCGGTACCTACTCAGCTCATGGGGTTGGATGCCTCAGCAGTCCCAGTCTGGCCCTAAAGGAAACCAGTTCCAATATCAGTAACATTGCCAGAGATAGCAGGGATAGCTGAACTCACAGATAGGGTTCACGGACTCAAGAACAGGGTAGACGGACTTGTAAACAGGGTACAGAGCTCACAACTGAGCTGTGAAGTCAAGCAGACAAAAAGCAAGAGCTTCCCCTCAGACATTGTCTGGTCATGTACATGCAGAGCGAGACTCCCATTTCATTACTGGAATCAAGCAGATCCCTATCAGGCCTGCCCAGAGAGTAACCTAATCTAGATAACCTCTCTCAGGTGTACCCAGAGCTTGTCTCCTGATCCCAGATCCTGTCATGTTGAAACTGTTAGCCAACACAAGGGTCATATGAGTTCCTTTCTTAAAGAGCACTGTGATGACTATTCTTGGTTATCAACTTGGTTACCAAGTGGCTGGGTACACCTGCGAGGGATATTTTCTTAATTAAATCATTTGAAGTGGGAAGACCCACTTTTAAACCAGATCTTCTAAGGTGGGAAAATCCACCTTTAATCTGGGCCATACCTTCTGGTTGTCAGCCTTCTTAAAGAATGTGGAAGGAAGCTTTCTTTCTTATCTGCTAGCTTAACTGACAAGTCCATCCCTTCACTGAACAACAGTTGGATTCATTAACCTTCCACTAGTAGACAGTCGTTTTGGACTTGGTAGTCCACAGCCTGTAAGCCCTTTTTTTTTTTTTTTGGATGGTGGTCAAGACGGGGTTCCCTCTATAGCCCTGGCTGTCCTGGAACTCTGTTGATCAGGCTGGTGTTGAACTTGGAGATCCAATACCTCTGCCTCCCAAGTACTGGGATTAAAGGTGTGCACCACCACCACTTGGCTAGTAAACTATGCTAATAACTCCCCTTTATATATATGTTTATAGATAGAGATTCTTTTTATAAGTTCTGTTCCTCTGAGAACCCTGACTAATAAAGTTACTGACTGCTTTAGTATCTTTTTTTTTTCTCTTTTGGGGACACAGACAAAAAAAAAGAATGTGCTACAATGGGCAGCATTCTTCTGTGCCTGCTGGTTGCCTTGGGGCTGATTAGTCCACCCTTGTGTGGGGAGCTCTCAAGTGCTGGCATCTGACCTGTGCCCTTTTAGATCTGTTGCTAATTTGGTCTCTGCACTGGGCAATCCCTCTTGTCAAGCTGAGGAAGCCGAGTCTCCGAGTGGAGACTTTTCAGTGATCTTCCCTCATGATGAAAACGGGTGATTTGTTATTGAAAGAAATATCCTTGGCCTAAATATCTAAGCATGATCTACTCTAACAATAGTGTGTGATTTTTTAGTTTATTACTCTGGGTTCCTAACCATTGCTATACTTCATGTGTCATTTTGTCGTTAATCTGGCGCAATCCATGTCTATAATGATAACGCAGTAAAAGCTGAAGATATTGTCGATAGCAACAATCCTATTGTAGATTTGTCTACATGAGGGTCCCTGGACTCCAGAGAAGAGACTACTGTTTCTCCAGTCTATGATGGGTGATTCTAGGGCACTGGGGTCTTAACAGAGGTGTCAAAGTGTCTGACTATAACAGCTGGTAGCTTTGCAGGGAGTCTCATCCGTAGATCAATACTCTTTCTGATGGAACAGGCTCCAGCTCTCCCAGAAGAGGAACCTAAGAGCATGCCTTGACCTGTCCACACTGCTTCATGTTGAGGCTTTTTGAGGCATGTGAAATGGGATGTCTCACCTACTGGTGACTCTCTAGGAAGGAATTTCCACTAGGCAGGACACCTTACTGCCCTGAACACTTCCCTAATGTCAACTCTTACTTCGTCCACCAAAAGTAAGAGCCGTATGTGGTAGCACATACCTCTAAACCCAGCACTCGGGAGGTAGACAAAGGTGGATCAGGAGTTCCAGATCATCCTTGGCTATATAGCAAGTTTAAGTTTGAGGTTAGCCTGAGCTTCCTGAGACCCGTTCTCAGAAACACAAACACACAGCTACCACCTGCCAACAAAACCAGGCAAATCTCCCTTTAAAAGCCCACACTTAGCCTCTTCACTGTCTAACCTTTCCTCCCTCTGCCTCTTCCTCCTAACCCTATGCTTAAAGTTCCCACTAAAAATGTCTCTTAGGGGCTGGAGAGATGGCTCAGAGGTTAAGAGCATTGCCTGCTCTACCAAAGGTCCTAAGTTCAATTCCCAGCAACCACATGGTGGCTCACAACCATCTGTAATAAGGTCTGGTGCCCTCTTTTGGCCTTCAGGCGTACACGCAGACAGAATATTGTATACATAAAAATGTCTCTTAGTAAACTCCAACTCTGCTACGTTTAACTGAAGGAAGAAAAGAGAACAGGCAAGCTGCGCATACAACACTTTAAAAAAAAAAGTAGGGTTTCTTTCTGTAACTGTAACCCAGCTGGTCTTGGAGTCATGATTCTTCTGCCTCAACCTACCAAGTGCTGGGCCTATAGGATGAACCATAATGCCTAGCTAATGGCTCTTCCTGAAATGATTATCTGCTCTTAGAACCTTCATACAAATTTGACTTAATAAAAAAAATCTTGTCTTTTATCAAAATAATTGTTCATGTTCTGCACTGATTGTGTCGGGATTGTGACTTTTTGGGAGACTAAAACCTCAAGCAAGCATCAGGACTTACCTAAGTGTCTCCTCGTTTGGGGGTATTTTAGACAATCACTTTGGTTGGACTTAGTGGCACATGCCTGTAAATCTAAGCATGAAATGGAGGGAAATCATGAGTTTAAAACCTTTCTCAGCTCATATTGAGTTTGAGGCTAGCCTGGGCTATGGAAGTCCTGTCTTCAAACACTCCCAAGACTGGTGGAAGTGATGGCTGTTTAACAACCAAAATATGGAGGCCAAAGGCAAAGAGGATAAAATATAAATGTTAAGAGAACAGACTCCAAGTCAGCCAGGCTCCAGGGGATGAATGGACTCCTAAATCTCTCTCTCTCTCTCTCTCTCTCTCTCTCTCTCTCTCTCTCTCTCTCTTTCTCTCTCTGTCTGTCTCTGTCTCTGTATCTCTGTCTCTTTCTCTCTCTTCAAGACAAGGTCTCACTATGTAGTTCTGTAGTTCTGGGTATCTTAGAACTCTCTAGCTCACTAAGTAGACCAGGCTGGCCTTGAACTCACAGAGATTTGCCTAGCCTCCCAAGTGCTGGAATTAAAGGTGTGCACCACTATGTCTAGCTGCATTCTCTTAATCAGAGAGGCCACTGAACACAAAAGCCTCAATTCATATTCTGCAAAGCAGCTGGTGGAGAAAAGAATGTCTCCAGTGTTCCTGGGAGAGTCCAAATGGTCGGGAAGACTGACCCATCCTCGCAGATGGCACAACTGGCAGAGGGAAATGAGTAAAGGAGCCAAAGGTACTCATTAGTCCCTGAAAGTGACTCTGGGGAGCCCCGACTGGCTGTGACGGTTAGCTTTCTGTTGCTGTGATAAAATGCTCTGTCCAAAGCAACTTAGGGAAGAACAGTTTTACTTGGGTTTATGGTTTCATAGTTTAAGAGTCCATAATGGCAGGGGAGGCCTGGCACAGGGGCAGGAAGCTGAGACACGTCTTCAACCACAGCATGAAGTAAACTGGAAATGGGGTATGGCTATAAAATCTCAACACACACCCCTATGGTGGACTTCCTCCAGCAAGGCCACACTTCCTAAACTTCTCCAAACAGTGCTACCATCTGGGGACCAAGTGTTCAAATACAAGATCCTATAAGGGATATTTCTCATTAAAACCACCACAGTGACCTTAAGAGTAAAAACGAAATATAAAAAGGCTTTGCCGCTTACTTGATCCTTTAAATACCCAACAGGAAAACATATGGCTCTTGGAGGAGCTCTAAGCATTAGGCAGCCAGCTAGTCAGGCAACTAGCCGGCATGGAGGTTACTGACGGTGGAAACGCACCCCACCTCCTCTTTTTGGTAACACATAATTTTAAGAAAGGAAAAATATCAAAACTGCCCTCCTTGGAAATTGAAATACTAGGGCTGGAGAAATGGCCCATTGGTTAAGTGCAATTGCTGCTGTTACAGAGGACCCAGGTTCCATCCCCAGACCCACATGGTGGCTCACAACCATCTGTAACTCCAGTTCCAGAGAATCTGACATGCTCTTCTGACCTCTGCAGATACCAGGCGTGCATATGGTACAGGCATAAATGTAGGCCAAATAGCCGTATGAATTAAAGCAATACTTTAGAAAAGATTATAAGTGCCAGAAATAAACAAACAATAAAAAGGAGAGAGAAAAGGAAAAAAGTTAGGATACCATATGAGCCCGGAGGTGGTGGTGCACACCTTTAATCCCAGCACTTGGGAGGTAGAGACAGGTGAACCTCCATGAGTTCAAGACCAGCCTGATCTACAAGAGCTAGTTCCAGGACAGCAAGGACTGTTACACAGAGAAACCATGTCTCAAAAAACAAACAAAAAAGATACCATATGAGTTGGGCAGTGGTGGTGCACATCTTTGATCCCAGCACTAAGGAAACAGAGGCAGGCTGATCGCTATGAGTTTGAGGCCAGCCTAGTTTACAGAGCTAGTTTCAGGACAGCCAAGGCTACACAGAGAATATCTGTCAGACAACCTACAGAATGGGAAAAGATCTTCACTAACCCCACATCAGACAGAGGTCTGATCTCCAAAATATACAAAGAACTCAAGAAATTGGACACCAAAAGATCACATAATCCAATAAAAAAAAATGAGTACAGACCTAAACAGAGAACTCTCAACAGAAGAATCTAAAATGGCTGAAAGACACTTAAGGAAATGTTCAACATCCTTAGTCATCAGAGAAATACAAATCAAAACAATTCTGATATTCCATCTTACACCTGTAAGAATGGCCAAGATCAAAAAACTCTGATGAAACTTATGCTGGAGAGGTTGTGGGGAAAAGGGAACCCTTCTGCATTGCTGGTGGGAATACAAGCTAGTATAACCCTTTTAGATGTCAGTGTGGTGATTTCTCAGAAAGTTAGGAAACAACCTTCTTCAAGACCCAATAATACCACTTTTGGGTATATATCCAAAGGATGCTCAATTGTACCACAAGCACATGTGCTCAACTATGTTCATAGCAGCATTGATTGTGATAGTCAGAACCTGGAAATAACCTAAATGCCCCTCGATCGAAGAATGGATAAGAAAAATGTGGTACATTTACACAATGGAGTACTACACAGCAGAAGAAAAATAACGATAGCTTGAATTTTGCAGGAAAATGGATGGAGCTAGAAAACATTATTTTGAGTGAGGTAACCCAGACACAGAAAGACAATTATCACATGTACTCACTCATATTTGGTTTTTAAACATAAAGTAAAGAAAAACAGCTTACAAACCACAATCCCAGAGAACTTAGACAACAATGCAGACACCAAGAGAGACTTACATAGATCTAATCTACATGGGAAGTAGAAAGTAGAAAAAGACAAGATCTCCTGAGTAAATTGGGAGCATGGGGACCTTGGGGGAGGATTGAAGGGGGGAGGGGAGAGGCAGGGAGGGGAGCAGAAAAAATGTAGAGCTCAATAAATATCAATAAAATAAAACATAAAAAAGAATACCTGTCAGGAAGAAAAAGAAATACCACATGAAAGGGAGGAAGGTCACAGTATAGGGCTTTGTTGAGCCCATTAAGGAGGGAGTGCAGCCTCCTGGTATAGCATGGCTGGTCTATAGACTTTTCTTTTTTCTTTTTGGTTTTTTGAGACAAGATTTCTCTATGTAGTCTTGGCCATCCTGAAACTCACTCTGTAAACCAGGCTGGCCCCAAACTTGTGGAACTTCACCTGCCTCTGCCTCTCGAATGCTGGGATTAAAAGTGTGCACCACCACCATCCTGACTCCGTTTTCTTTAATCCTCTTTAATCTGTGCTTTTAAATGAATTTTGGTTTTAAAAAAATGGTATCTGAGGGGGCTGGAGAGATGGCTCAGAGGTTAAGAGCACTGGCTGCTCTTCCAGAGGTCCTGAGTTCAATTCCCAGCAACCACATGGTGGCTCCCAACCATCTGTACTGAAATCTGGTGCCCTCTTCTGGCGTGCGGGAATACATCGAGGCAGAATGTTGTATACATAATAAATAAATCTTAAAAAAAAATGGTATCTGAGTTCTACCTCTGGCCTAGAGACATGGGCATTCTAAGTTTTTTTATATGTGTGTGTGCCCACAGAAGCCAAAAGAGGCTTCTGATCCCCTGGAGCTGGAGTTACAGGTGGTTGTGAGCCTCCCCAGGTAGGTGCTGGGAACTGAACTTGGGAACTCTGTAAGAGCGGCAGTGCTCTTCATCACCGAGCCATTTCTCCAACCCAAGATTTGATACTTCTAAACTATCCCAGAGATCATAATGCTACAAAGGACAAATCATTGCTCCTTTTAGGAGTTAATCCAACTGGACCTGTCAATTTCTGGCCAGAGGATCCCCACCCTTACCCCCAGGAAAGTTGATTCACTGAAAGTTGATTCACCTGAAGACACATTAAGGAGATAGGAGCAATAATTATCCCCTTAATGAGATAATGTACTTATATATCCCAGAAGCCCTCCCCTCATGCAGCTGCTTACAGAGCCTCCCGCCTTCCCTGCTCAGTATGAAGACTTTCACTGAATCGATGTAACTTGCTTCCCCATTTCTAGCCCTCCTTTTTCAGAAAAATCTTCTGCCTGCCTGTCCTGACATGACACTCCGGGCATTCTCCCTCCCTACAGACTACACACACACATACTCCGGGGTGGGGGGCACCTCGCATGCTTGAAGACCTCCATGGTTGAGTCTGCCTGTTCTTCTGCTCTTAAGTCTAGAAGCAGGATTTCCCCTCCTCTTACCCGTCATCTACCGCTGGCGTTTACAGCTTGCCTGCCATGTGGCGCTTTTCCTCTAAAGCGCTAATGAAAAGTTCCTAGAACTTCCGTCTGGGTCTGTTTGTAATTCTTTTATCTACCAGACTAAAAACCCATGAAAGGAAACCCCGGGTCGTCCTCATAACAGACGTGCTATGCCAGCTGTATTAGTCACCTCCCTACACTGTACCTAACAGAAAAAAATAAATAAAAGGGCCAGAAAGATGGCTCGGTACCTAAAATTCTGCCTAAACCTGCTGACCTGATTTCAGTTCCCAGAACCCATGGTGAAAGGAGAGAACCAACTCCTGGAAGCTGCTCTCTGATTCTCCGTACACACCATGGTAAGCAGACACCCACACTCATTCACACACAACAATTAGTAAACAAGCCAGGGATTTCCTTCCATCCACTGGCAGCACAACAGCCCACCCAGTATTGGCCACAACTATTTATAGAAAATTGACTTCACCCTCCTCAACCCTTAAGATTAAAAGGTACTGCCAGGTGGTGGTGGCACACACCTTTAATCCCAGCACTTGGGAGGAAGAGGCAGGAGGATCTCTGTGAGTTCAAGGCCAGCCTGTTCTATAAGAGTTAGTTTCAGGACAGGCTACAAAGCTACAGAGAAACCCTGTCTCGAAAACAAAAACAAAAACAAACAAACAAAAGATTAAAAGATGGGCTGGATGGTGGTGGTGCATACTCTTAATCCCAGCACTTGGGAGGCAGGCGGATCTCTGTGAGTTTGAGGCCAGTCTGATCTACAGAGTGAGTTCCAGGATATCCAGAGCTGTGACACAGAGAAACTCTGTCTTGAAACACCAAAGCAGCAAACAAGCAAACAAAAAGATTAAAAGATGAATAGCTACAAGCAGGATAGGATATATAAAGTGTGAAATGCTTGGTGGCCAAGGCTCATACAACTGAAAACCAGCACACCAGGACATCATGTGAACGCTCACTCACAAAGAAACAAGACCACCATAAATTGGCTGGACCCCGCATAGTGTTGGACTCTAGCATCCAAACACCGAGGAGGAGTCACCCCCAGAGACCACTTCATACACCACAGTCGATGCAAAAGCATGAGGATTTTATTAATTCTGTCATGACAGGGTCCCCCAGCATTCGGGAAGCCGAGGGACCTCGAATAGCTGGTACAGTCTACTTTTAAAGGGGCCACAGAAGCAAGGAGGGTTGTTCTTTGACTATTCTGGTTGGCTTATTCGAAAGGGCTATTATCAATAATTGACTGGAGAGCTGTTGCCAGATCAGGTGAGGTAAGAGGTCATTTTGACCCCATTTCCCAGGGGACTGAACCAAAACATACGTATATGGGTAATTGTTCAGGCACTGAGTACGTGCAAGTGTAGCTGTTAGGTCCTTGGTTCCCAGGGGAGGAGGGGAAGCACTATGGCACAGAGGCTGAGAGGATTCAGAATTGTCAAAATGGCTTCAGGATTGTCTTAAAGTCTTACAATAGCTGACCAAGGTGACCCTTAGCCAGCTTTGGCTTCATTACAGTGTCATTCTCATGTCATTAACCTTACATAACTGCCTGCTTCCATCATGAATCTGATACGATACACAGAAACCCTTACGTAAGAAAAGGGGGACTTTCATAGTAACCAAAAACAGGCAAATCAACCCACTCACTAGATAACGCTGGTGGAGCATCAGCTCTGCCGGCCTCTCCTATAGGGCTCAGATGTTGTCTCCAGTGGTTTTTGTTTTTGTTTTTTGAGATAAGAGTTTCTCTGTAGTTTTTTTTAGCCTATCCTGGAACTAACTCTTGTAGACCAGGCTGGCCTCGAACTCACAGAGATCCTCCTGCCTCTTCCTCCCAAGTGCTGGGATTAAAGGTGTGTGCCACCACCGCCTGGCTGTCTCCAGTGTTCTTAAACGCTTTGCTTTTCTTTGAGACAAGGTGTCACTATGTAGCCTTGGCTGGCCTGGAACTCACTATATAAACCAAACTGGCTTCAAAACCACAGAGATCTCCTGAATGCTGAGATTAAAGGTGTGAGGCACCCTGCCTGGCATCAGTGTTCTTAACTCAAGGCTGTGAATGCCAGAGGTCAGCTATGTGTAACCTGAGAGATTTACCAACTCAACAGGAATGTTGTCTTATACAAAGTCAAGATGAATCCAAGGCCCTAGGACGGACGGAGGTCTTCCTTGGCTTTCAACTTACAATAATTTCATCTATGTACAGTCACCATGCTCCACACAGCCAAGATCAGGTTGTCTAGGGTCTTCCAGGCTACCCTTAAACTGGCTATGTAGCTGAGGGTGACTGTGAACTCTTTATTCTCCTGCCCTTACTTCCCCAGTCCTGGGATGAGAAACACCACACCCAGTTTATACAGTACTGAGGACTGACCCCAGACCTTGGTGAATGCAAGACAGGCAGGCTCTCTACACCTGAGTACCCAGCCCCAGTACCCTGTTTTGAGACGGAGTCTCACTGTCTTGCTTGGACCATACTTAATCAGCGACCTTTCCACAAGTCTCCTGAGTAGGTGGCCCCATGGGCACGAGTACAGCAGCTCTATGCCTGACCTTGACAGGATCTTCAATATGGACACCGCTTCTTCAGAGAACTTCAGTTCTCAGGATGCATGTGGGTATGGCGGGGCCCGAGAAAAGACAGGCAGATTCTGGGGAGCAAATGAAGCTCCTGGGGTTCCAGGTCAGACCTGTGATTCACGAAGAAAGGTGCCATGTGTGGAAGCTGTCGGCAGTCGAGGGGATGCAGGGTGGGGAGCTGCTACAGGCAGAGCTTAAATGAAGGCCATTTTTTCTTTGGAAAAAAAATGTGATTTTTTTTTTTTAAAATGATGTAACATAAAGTTTACCCTCTAAACCTGGCAAGGAGGAGGTTGTGGCTGTGATCTCAGGAGACCTCTTAGGAGGTGGAGGCCGAAGAATCAGGGATTAAAGGTCAACCTGCATTACATGAGAGCCTGTCTCAAAAAAGCCAATAAATTAATATTAGTACTAATAAATAGTATAGCAGTAGCACCCCTTGGAAACTGGGGCTACAGCCCTGGTAGAACTCTTGTCCAGAATGTTCAAGGCCCTAAGTTCAGTGCTGAGGACAACCAAAAGTAAAATCAAATAAAAAGTACCGTGTTGTTTTGGGGTGTTTGTTTGCTTGTTTTCCCTTTCCTTCCATCTCTTTTGAGTGAATCTCACTATATAGCCTAACTGGCCTGGAATGCACTAAGTAGCCCAGGCTGGCCTCACACTCAAAGAGATCTGCCTGCCTCTGCCTCTGGAGTGCTAGAATTAAAGGCGTGCCCAGCCACACCTGGTCTTGTTTTTGAGACAAAGTCTCATGTAATCCAGGCTGGTCTCAAGCTCATGTAGTCAAGAATGGTCTTAACTTTATCCTCTTGTTTCTACTTCCCAGGTGCTAGGATAATAGGTGTCCGCCACCACGCCCGACTTCATACAATCCTTTTTTCCCCTTTTTTTATTAAGAAAAAAAACAAACAAGCAAAAAAAAAAAAAAAACAGGACTAGGCGGTGGTGGCACACAACTTTGATCCCAATAGAGGCAGGCATATCTCTGTGAGTTCAAGATCAGCCGGGTCTACAGATCTAGTTTCAGGACACAGAAAAACCCCATCTCAAAGGAAGAAATAAAAATAGATTTATTGAGTGTACTGAATAATGGTAGCAGGCTGGACAGTAACTAGACAGGGTCTCACTATGGGGCACAGGATGACCTTGAACCCTCCATCCTCCTGCCTTGGTCTACAGAGTGCTGGGATTGAAGGGGTGTCTCACTGTGCTTGACTGCCTCTATTTCTGAGGTTGAATAATATTCCATTGTGCCTATGGACCACATTCTCTGATCCACTCATCCATCCATGCACATGACTGGTCCCAACACCTCTCGGCTACTATGAATAAGGCTGAACCTCACACACACAGGATCTGGGCTCAAACTGTACTCTGAGATGGGATCACTCCATCATAGAAATACTTTGAGAAATACTGAGCCTACAGGAAGCTCCCCGTCTCTCTCTCTCTCTCTCTCTCTCTCTCTCTCTCTCTCTCTCTGTCTTTCTCTCTCTTTTCCTTCCTTCCTTCCTTCCTTCCTTCCTTCCTTCCTTCCTTCCTTCCTTCCTTCCTTCCTCCCTCCCTCCCTCCCTCCCTCCCTCCCTCCCTCCCTCCCTTCCTTCCTTCCTTCCTGTTTTGTTCTTTCAAGACAGGGCTTCTTTGTATAGCCCCCCTGACCTTGAACTCACTCTGTAGACCAGGCTGGCCTCAAACTCAGATCTGTCTCTGCCTTCCAAGAGCTGGGATTAAAGGTGTGTACTACCACCCAGCAGTTCCCAGTTCCTTAGCCTAGGCTACACCTCGGATGTGCTCAAGCATGGGATCCCTCTGCCTGCCCAAGAGTATAGCGGTCAACACCAGAGATAAACCCTGCCTGCTCCTCAGGAAGATCTGGGCTTGGCTCAGGGCACTGCATCCACTGCAGCTGGCATGCTCTGGGCATCACCCTTATGTATGTATACTCGAACACAAGGACAAGGCTCTCCCAGCCTGCCATAATAACACCAGACACAAAGCAGGCCATCACTCAGTGGGGGCTTAGCTAGCCTCACGTTTCCTAGGCAATAGTCATTCTGAGACTACACACCTTGGTACCCAACTTACTCCTTCTAAATCAGTTGAGCAGACTGACCACGACACTGAGGCCACTCTGTGAACCTTGTTTCTGCGTCAATGAGGCTCATGGTGTCTGAAGGCCAAATTCAGACCCCGCACCCAGCCTGCGTGTTTCCAGCCCCACCCCAGAGCATATCCCAGTCCAGCTGGCTCTCGGGAACAAGAGAAGAAAGCTGAGTGACCCTCACAGCACAGGACACAGGATCCTCATTCAGGGGAAGCAGTTCCCAGCCTCTCGCCCTTGAGGAGAGTGACCACAGTGTGTGCCAGGACCCCTGGCCCGGACTATCCTAGCCACACCACACCCTGCCGCTTCTCTCCAGACAGCAGGGCAGAAGGGGTGGGTCAGGGTGGAGCCTGAGGATTAGGGAGGGGCACTGAGCTTCTCAAGTAAGAGCCATTTAAGTCCTAGCTCCCCATCTACGGCCCTCCCTCCATCAGCCTCAGCCATGCATGGAGCCTGGGTGCTGCTGCTGCTGGGCCTCAGGCTACAGCTGTCCCTTAGTGTCATTCCAGGTAAGCATGCTCCCTAACTGCTTGCCCCCACTCACAAACAACCTTATGATTGACACCTACCTCTGGTCTCCCCTTTGATCAGTGGAGGAGAAGAACCCATCCTTCTGGAACCAAAAGGCATCAGAGGCCCTGGATGTTGCCAAAAAGCTGAAGCCCATTCAGACGTCAGCCAAGAACCTCATCATCTTCCTGGGGGATGGTGAGTGTCTGAGGCCTGGCCACCCTGGGGTCTTTGCACTCCGAGCCCTCAAGGGCACTGGTGGGTCCAGGAAGGTCTGGGGTTCAGGTCTGACCAGATTCTATTCCTTCAGGGATGGGGGTGCCCACAGTGACAGCCACCAGGATCCTAAAGGGACAGTTGGAAGGCCATCTAGGACCCGAGACACCCCTAGCCATGGACCGCTTCCCATACATGGCTCTGTCCAAGGTGAGTACTGGGACACGCCTGGGATGGGGAGAGGGCTGGCAACCAGGACAGTGAGGATGGCCCAGGAAGCAAGGACTAATGTCTACCAGTAGGACACACTGAGAATGTCTCTGTCCTCAGACATACAACGTGGACAGACAGGTCCCAGACAGTGCAGGCACAAGCACCGCCTTTCTCTGTGGGGTCAAGGCCAACTACAAGACCATTGGCGTTAGCGCAGCAGCACGATTCAACCAGTGCAACACCACATTCGGCAATGAGGTCATCTCAGTGATGTATCGTGCCAAGCAAGCAGGTAAGCTGGGCATGGAAGCACACACCTTTAATCCCAGCATTCAGGAGGCAGAGGCAGGTGGATCTGAGTTCAAGGCCAACCTGGTCTATGTAGTGATTTCCAGGCCAGTCAGAGCTACCTAATGAGGACTTGTGCAAAACAACAACAAACCCAAGAAAGCAAGTGGGTTAGAGCCAGGCGAAGGGGCTAGAGCAGGCTTGGAGCCCTAGATTTTCATTTACAGGAAAGTCTGTGGGAGTGGTGACCACCACATCGGTGCAGCACGCCTCTCCAGCCGGCACCTACGCACACGCAGTGAACCGTGACTGGTACTCGGATGCAGAAATGTCTGCTTCGGCACTGCAGGAGGGCTGCAAGGACATCTCTGCACAGCTCATCTCCAACACGGACATCAACGTGAGCTCCAGGAGTGGGGGGCGGGGCTGAACTGAGGTGTCACTCACTGCAGTATAGGCCTCTAACAGCCTGAGCTCTGAGGCTTCTGTGGCATGTGGGGACGGGGGAGGTATTGAAGTGCAGCCCAGAAGAAATTCTTCCCACAAACCTGGTGGGGTCTGTCTGTCTGTCAGGAGACAGAAGGATCCCAATTTCTGTCCTGACCTGATCATAGGTAATCCTTGGTGGGGGCCGAAAGTTCATGTTTCCCAAGGGAACACCAGACCCTGAGTATCCAGACGACAGAGCTAAGTCCGGAAGCAGGCTGGATGGACAGAATCTGGTCCAGAAGTGGTTGACGGAGCACCAGGTGACGGACACCAGGGTAGGGACATAGTAAGCACTAGGACAAGACTGTGCCTCAGGGCTGTGTGCTAAGACCGGCTTGTCACTGCAGGGGGCCCGGTATGTTTGGAACCGCACGGAGCTCATTCAGGCATCCCAGGACCCAGCAGTGACTCACCTCATGGGTAATGGTCCATTGCCTACCATGGCATTTCTTAGAACATCTGTGTATGTGTGTCACGACCTCTCTACCAAGCCTGAGGATCCGTGTGTTATTGTGCCCTTAGGTCTCTTTGAGCCTGAACACATGAAATATGACACCTACCGAGACCCTACCCAGGACCCCTCCCTGGTGGAGATGACAGAGGTGGCTGTGCACATGCTGAGCAGGAACCCCCGAGGCTTCTACCTCTTTGTGGAAGGTGAGTGGCTGTGCCTGGCAGAAAGGAGGAGGAGACAGGAGTCTAGGGCAGACTCAAGCGTCTCCCCACCACTGTTTTCCGGCAGGGGGCCGCATCGATCATGGCCACCATGAAGGCAGAGCCTACGGTGCACTGACTGAGGCTGTCATGTTCGACTCGGCCATTGATAAGGCGGACCAGCTCACCAGTGAGCAGGACACGATGATCCTCGTCACCGCTGACCACTCCCACGTCTTCTCTTTTGGTGGCTATGTACCTCGAGGGAACTCTATCTTTGGTAGGCCAGGGGACATGGCAAATGTCTGCCCGTACTTGGGGTACCAGAATGCCAGAAATCTCTCGGGTCCTCAGTTTTCTTGTCTGTCAGATGTATAAAGACGAAGTACCTGCCTTCCGGGGGTTTGGTGAAAACAAACAAAAGGGAAGATTGTGGTCTATGTGGATTCCAAGCCAGGGCAGTCGCAAAATATCTCTCTGTGCAGGGCTGGGGGCCTCCTTCAATGCTCTGGATGGCAAAGCCTTTACCTCCATCCTGTATGGCAACGGCCCCGGCTATAAACTCCAGAATGGTGTCCGGGCAGATGTCACTGACGAAGAGAGCCGTAAGTTTTATGGGGCCACCACCCTTGCAGTCAGAGGGTAGAGGGGACTGGGGTCAGATATCTTTTGCCCTGAAAACTTTGTTTCCCTAGGTGACCCCAAGTACCGGCAGCAGGCAGCTGTACCCCTGTCCTCAGAGACCCACGGCGGAGAGGATGTGGCGATATTCGCGCGTGGTCCGCAGGCACACCTGGTGCACGGAGTGCAGGAGCAGAATTACATTGCGCATGTCATGGCCTTTGCAGGCTGCCTGGAGCCCTACACCGACTGCGGCCTGGCGCCCCCTGCTGGCCGGAACGGTGCTGCGAGTCCCAGCACCCTGATGTTCCTGTTGGCATCGATGCTGGTGACTGCTGCTGAACTCTGATTACCTGAGCTGACTGGGCTCTGCACCAGTGCCCCACAGCTGGCTCCAGTGTACCACGCTAAAACTCCCCTCTGGAACTTCTGTCCCTCGAGTTCCCTGAACCTTGGCTTCAGGTCTCTAATCTCAGACAGCTCTAACTCAGGTCGCCAACCCAACCACCCCACCATGGACTCCCACAGACCTCACGCAGAGTGTTACCAGCCTCCGACCTGCAGCACTTCCTCCCAGACCCGGGCCAGCTCTCCCTGGGGTTTGTCACTGATCTCAGCGCCCAGAAAATGTGATGTCACACACTCAGCCTGTGCCTGAGAAGGACCATGTAGGCCCTTGATGTCCCCACAGGGCAAGGACTGAGCAGGAATGTGCTGCCCTTTCCTGGCTTCAGTGTCCACAGCCCATCTAGCAGACCCTGGAGAGGCTGACGAGCCAAGATAGCCAGCGCCTCTTTGACAGTTCTCAGCTGCCACCACTAGGCCTCGAAGTCATGATCCTCCTGCCTCAGCCTCCTGGGTGCTATAATTACACGGATATGTCTCTATATCCCTGGCTTGCACATTAATGTCCAAGCAAAGAATGTGGCCGTCATTCTCCTGGGAGACTTGGCAATAATAAAATGAATTACCTTACATGATGCCTGCAGGGCTTTGCTGTTAGAAAAACCGAGTGTTCAAGCCGAGATGGAATGAGGGAGAGGAGCAGACAGATGGAGGGGCGTTGACAAATGGGGGCATGGACAACACAGGAGGCCCTGGACATGTGAGGGATGAGTCGTGGCTTGCCCGTTCCACCTGGCAGTGAGCTTCGGGTTTGCAATGGTCAAACGGCTTAGCTACAGACAGCTCAATCCTTGCCTAAGGCCCCTTAGTCAGCTATAGCTGTAGGGGAGGGGCTCTACAGAGCAGGTAATGTACCTGGGCCAAAGTAGGCAAAGCTTATCCTGAAGTATCCAAAACCCCAGGGACACAGAAGACCATGTTCCTTGTTCTAACTAGGAAGGACTCTAATGGATCATGGCCAGTACAGTTTTCTACCTTGCTGTAAGCAGGCCACTCCAGACTCACAGGGGCTGCCTTGGAGTTGGCCTAGACTGGACTCAGATGGCAGATCGGCAGAGACCAGTAGGCTCACTCCAAGGTGGTCAGGAAAGATAGTTGTGGTCACACCTGCCCTGGAAAATGTCTAGACTCTCCACCTCACCATTCTAGGAGACAAGGGCAGCTCAGGGGCACCCCAGGCTCCCATGGGCAGCTGTGAGCACCAACGTATGATCCAGGGATCTGGATTTATCCTCTCGAGCCTGCATCCTGCAGATATGAAATTCGAAGATCACCAAACGAAGAATTCTAGAATGCTGATGGCAGGGCCCTGAGGCAAGGAGCCAGGAGTGGGGGACCTGTAACCTTAACTTTGGAGTGAGGAAGTTGAGGGGGACATCTGCAGGTGCTCCGCAGCTTGCAGCACCTCCTCCTCTTCAGAGAGGTCCTTTTGGAAGAACTGGTCCAGCGGCCATTTGAGCGGTCTCAGGTCACATGGTAGTGGTGGTGGTGGTGGGACGATCAGAGAAGCAGCAAGAACACAGCAGAGCCCAGATGCTCTAGCCCTGGAGAAAACACCTCCCATATCCTCTTCTGCCCACCAGGCCAAGGAGACCCTGCAGGGTGCTAAGCGTCTATAGCTGCCCCAGCATCACTGATGTACAGAGGGTTTCGTCTCCCTGACAAGGCAATCCTGGAATGGAAAGCAGCCTGGTCCCACCCTGCTCTAGCGTCCTCCAGCAATCCCCTAGCCCCGGCTGCTCACATTAGCTGGTAGTCAGCAGGGCCTCCAGCCACAGGATCTAGCTCCTGAGCCTTCTGCTCCTTAGTGCTGGTCCTCAGCAGGCTGAGCAGATAGCCCATGAACACCCTGTAGGTGCCCAAGCCCTGCACTGGGTCAGGCTCCCAGGGGCATAGACGGAGGGACTCAGTTAATGGGACACACAGCGGACATACAGTAAAAACGTACCCCTGGGACCCATCTTTCCCTGCAACCCCATTCTCAGCCCAGACACCTCCTTGTTAGGTTTTTTGGTTTGTTTTTTTTTTTTTTTTTTTTTTTGGCGGTGGGGGGGGGGGCAGACAGGAATCTAGGGCAGAGATCAACTTTCAGATTCTAGAAAACTTTCCAGACATTTATTACCGCAGCTTCAGGAACACAGTTATAATCCATCTAACCAAGAAGTGGCAGAAGTCCCATCCACTCCAGTTCATCCAGCATAGGGAGGGAGAGCTTCCTTCCACCCTTCAGCCCTTCTCCTGTCATCCTTCACTGTCCCCACAGGCGGTGACACCATAGGGCACTGTACTGAGAGCTGGGGCCTTTGCAATTCCTGGCCACTCTAGCTCCCTGCCCAGCCAAGGGCTGGGAATTTCGGCTCCTGCAGTGTCGCTACCCACTGTAATTATTCAGGGAAATTGCTTGTTCCTCCTTCCCACGGTCTGCTCCTGCCTGTAGGGTGCTGCTTCAAGGAGGACACACGCATGCAGATGACGCAGCCAGGGGCTCCTGTTGTCCAGGCTCTCTGTGAGCTGGAAGAGGTTGATTGGCCCCCCAGGAGAGGTGTGCACAGCTGGCCACCATGTGCAAATGCATGCAGCCATGACCGCAATCTGGCTGGCCGTGTTCAAACGCATTGCAGTCTCTACTACCTGCCTCTGTCCCTTCTTCCCAGGTGCCTTTGGTTTCACTGCCAAACCAGCAAAAAGGTTACAGAGCCCACCTCTGCTCTTCCGGTATGACCAACCAAGGCACCAAGCCTTTGGCACAATAAAGACTCTGCATTCCACGGCTGCAAACTACAGTGAGTTCCAGGACAAGTATGTGAGCCAGTGTGGCATCTGGGGAGCCCAAGGGACCTTGCTGTCTCTGCTCCAGAGCTGACACAAAGGTGCTCGCTGGTGTCCCTCACCTGAGCCCAGTGCAGCAGGCAGTAGACCCTGAACTAGAGATGACCCGAATGCAAAGCCTTCAGGTTGCTCTTTCCTGTCGATCAACATGGCATCGATTGATCGATCAACTGGTGCTAAGACATCTCGCTCATGTGTTGCAAGACCAATCCATCCCTGCTACAAGCTTGCCTACAGCATCGTCAAGATAAGCTGGCCCTAAGTCACTTGTGTTAGTGTGGTCCACCTCTGTCCCCACCCAAAGACCACCCTCCCAGATGCTTTAGGCAAACAAGTCCTACAGACCGACATTGTGTACCAGCTGATTTTATTGTGCCCAGGAGACTGGGGGGGCCAGGAAGATGATGTCAGACACAGAAGGGGGCACCTCTAATTCCCATATTATATGGAGGACTGAAATTTAGACTAGGCATGGCCCTGTCTCAAACGCTGGAGAGGAAAATGCCAGGTGCAGGCCCAGTGGATCAAGGAAGAAGCCACTAAGTGCTGCTGCCACCCAGATACTGGGGGGTAGGGGACAAGGCTCTCCACGTGCCAGGCCTCTTAAAGGAGCCTGGATAGAGGGAGGTGGCTAATGATGGCCGTGTCAAAGCTTAGCTGAACCCATTATTCAAGGTGCAGCAGAAGCCCACTGAGTCTGGCAATGGGGCTGTCCAGTGTTGGTGACTCAGCCACAAGGTCCTGGTTGAGCCGTGGCTGCCTGCTACTTCTACCGTGGTCTAGGTACTGGAGCTTGTCTTGTCTCAGTCTTTAAGGCAGGGCAGTGCTTCATGTCTGAGGCTAGGTTAACACTCTCTGAGGTCTGTTGGAGCCTTAGGTGGGGTTGTGGCTTGGCAACCTGAGTTAGATTAGAAACCTGGAACTAGGGAACAAAACCAGAAGGACAGGTGAAGCCCAGAAAACTGTACTGGAGTCCAGTGAGCTTAGACAGTCAGGGTTCAGCTGCCACGGCTATCGTCAACATTGTCCCTGCCAACAGGAGCATCAAGGTAGAGGTCTGGCCCCGACTCGCAGCACCGTTCCGGCCAGCAGGGGGCGCCAGGCCGCAGTCGGTGTAGGGCTCCAGGCAGCCTGCAAAGGCCATGACATGCGCAATGTAATTCTGCTCCTGCACTCCGTGCACCAGGTGTGCCTGCGGACCACGTGCGAATATCGCCACGTCTTCACCGCTATGGGTCTCACCGTACAAGGGCACAGCCGCCTGCTGCTGGTACGTGGGGTTGCCTGCAAAGAAGGGATGTCCTGAGCAGTGGCTTCCACCTCTATGAAGCTCTTAGCCCCCGGCCCCATATTGACAACCCTACTGAACTTACTGCTCTCTTCCTCAGTGACATCAGCCCGGACACCATTAAGGAGTCTGTAGCCAGGACCATTGCCATACAGGATGGAGGTAAAGGATTTGCCATCCAGAGCCTTGAAGGGAACCAGTCCTGCAGGGAGAAGAGATGACCTATATTTAAAAAATGGCCTCTGCACATCTTCACTGTTTGCCTGGTCACCAGATCCCCACGAGACAGCAATATCTGTCCCCTCTCCCCTGCACCTACCAAAGATGGAGGTCCCCCTAAGTGTGTAGCCACCAAAAGAGAAGACGTGGGAGTGGTCAGCGGTGACGAGGATCATCGTGTCCTGCTCGCTGGTGAGCTGGTCCGCCTTATCAATGGCCGAGTCGAACATGACAGCCTCAGTCAGTGCACGGTAGGCTCTGCCTTCATGGTGGCCATGATCGATGCGGCCCCCTGCCGGAAACCAGTGGTGGGGAGACGCTTGAGTCTGCCCTAGACTCCTGTCTCCTCCTCCTTTCTGCCAGGCACAGCCACTCACCTTCCACAAAGAGGTAGAAGCCTCGGGGGTTCCTGCTCAGCATGCGCACAGCCACCTCTGTCATCTCCACCAGGGAGGGGTCCTGGGTAGGGTCTCGGTAGGTGTCATATTTCATGTGTTCAGGCTCAAAGAGACCTGAAGAAGAAAATCCATGGTTGAGCTGGGTGGTGGTGGTGGTGCACACCTTTAATCCCAGCACTCGGGAGGCAGAGGCAGGCAGATCTCTGTGTGTTCCAGAACAGCTAGTGCTGTTACACAGAGAAACCCTGTCTTGAAAAAGAAAAACAAAATAAAGGAAGGAAGGAAGGAAGGAAGGAAGGAAGGAAGGAAGGAAGGAAGGAAGAAAGAAAGAAAGAAAGAAAGAAAGAAAGAAAACCCACGGTGAACACCAGAGTAAGTAGTAGGGACATTATTAACCCCCCTCCACACACAACTGCCCAGGTGATGGGGATGTATGTGTGCTCATGCACGCGCACACACACACACACACACACACACACACACACACACACAGTTCCCTAATGGAAGGATTCCATAGCAAGAAACAGGAAGTATTACCCATGAGGTGTGTCACAGATGGGTCCAGGGATGCCTGAATGAGCTCCGTGTGGTTCCAAACATACCGGGCCCCCTGCAGGGACACAGCCAGTCTCCTAAGTACATACCTTCAAATACACAACCCTCACTAATTCCTGCTATGCCCTTTGCCCTAGGGGCCCCAATACCTGGTGCTTTGCTAGCCACTCTTGAACAAGGTTCCGTCCATCCAGCCTGGTTCCAGCCTGGCCGGTGTTAGTTGGATATTCCTGGTCTGGTGTTCCCTTGGGAAACATGAATTTGCGGCCACCACCGAGGATCACCTATAATCAGAACTTGGGACCTAAGTGATCTTCTATTTCTTATCCACATCACCTGGTCCCAACAGGTCTGAAAGAAGAGACTCTTTTGGCTGTGCCTTCTCTACCCATTCTTGACCAACCCCTCAACTACCCTATCAGAACTCAGAGTGTGGACTGTATAGTCTTCAGTGAGTGACAACCTTGCTCCAGCCCCCACCCCATTCCTGGAACTCACATCAATGTCCATGTTGGAGATGAGCTGTACAGAGATGTCCTTGCAGCCCTCCTGCAGTGCCGAAGCAGACATTTCTGCATCCGAGTACCAACCTCGGTTCACCGTGTGTGCGTAGGTGCCGGCTGGAGAGGCGTGCTGCACCGACGTGGTGGTCACCAGTCCCACAGACTTTCCTGCAGAAGAGGTCAGGTGAGCCACCCAGGACTCCAGCCCGCCCATGTCCGTCCTCAAGCCTCGTCCCAACCCACCTGCTTTCTTAGCGCGATGCATCACGGAGATGACCTCATTGCCCCGAGTTGTGTTGCACTGGTCAAACTGTGCGGAGGCACTCAGGCCAATGACCTTGAAATTAGTTTTGACCCCGCAGAGAATGGCAGTGGCTGTGCCGGCGCTGTCTGGGACCTGCATGTCTGTGTTGTACGTCTAGGGAGAGATATTCTCAGTTCAGCTCTGCTGGACTTTCTGGGACTTGTCCCCACTGCCCCAGGTCTGCATTCTTCCCAGCCTCCTCCCTCCTGTACCAGCTCTTGCCATCCCTTGTGGGGACTCGGGTGCCTCCAAGCTCACCTTGGACAGAGCTGTGTATGGGAAGCGGTCCATGGCTAGGGGTGTCTCAGGTCCCAGATGGTTTTCCAGCTGTCCCTTTAGGATCCGAGTGGCTGTCACTGTGGACACCCCCATTCCTAAAGGAGAACTCAGATCTTAACCCCCTGGCCCGCCTGGACCCACCAGCGGTCTTAGGTTCCTGAAGTTCAGGGGCTCCAGGGTAGCCAGGTCTCAGACACTCACCGTCCCCCAGGAAGAGGATGAGGTTCTTGGCTGATGTCTGAATGGGCTGCAGCTTCTTGGCAGCATCCAGGGCCTTGGCTGCCTTTTGGTTCCAGAAGGCTGGGTTCTCCTCCTCCACTGACCAAGAAAAGAGCAGAAGGGTCAGAAGGGCCCATGGGTGTGAAAGGAGCAGGCACCCGAAGGGGTGCCTCAATACCTGGGATGACACTAAAGGACAGCTGTGACCCGACAGCCAGCAGCAACATGCAGGCTCCCCACATGGCTGGGGCTGGATGCTGGTAGTGCTGAGGATGGTGCAAGGAGAACCTGGAAGACCAGAATGCTAGCTGAGGCTCTGACTGCCTCGCCTTAAATAGAGGAAGACTTACTTCCTGTTTGAAAGGCTCAGAGACCAAGCTTGGCGGTGGTGGCGCACGCCTTTAATCCCAGCATGCGGGAAGCAGAGGCAGAGGGATCTCTGTAAGTTTGATACCAGCCTGGTCTACAAGAGCTAGTTCCAGGAGAGGCTCCAAAGCTACAGAGAAACCCTGTCTCAGAAAGAAAGAAAGGCTCAGAGACCTTTTCTAATCCTCAGACTCTACTCTAGCCCCACCCTACGGTGTGAACTGAATCTTGTCTGGTTTAGGAAGGGCCAGGGCACGGAAGGCCAGGCCAATGTCCTGAATCTGAGGCTGCACGTGGGTCCCAGGCATCTCCCCCAGATTAGGTGGGAGGCTGAGGGCAGCTATGGTTGGAGCGATGGCACTAATCTTATGCTGCAGTGGTCACCAGCCCTCTGCTTACTCTGTCCCATGGAGACCCATCACTTTCTTTTGTCCCAGAGATAGTTTCCCTAACGGCATCTCCCTGGACTTGGGGCAGGTAAGGTATCCAACCCAGAGCATTGGCCAGGAGGAATACTGAACTGGAAAGATGGAGCTGGCAGGTCCCATAGAGCCTTGTTTGTGAGGCAGCTACTTTTTAGTGTGTTTGAATACAAGCTGTGCAAGATCCTGAGCCAAACCAGACAAGGCCTGGATCTTCCCCAGGAGCAGTGGATTTTACCCTTGGTGCTGACCTCTATTCTCTTGGGCAGGTAGAGGGTCCCAAGATGAGTGTTCTGCAGAGACCTGGGGACATCTGCAGGGTGCAGTTGTAGACTAGGGTTCGGAACTGGGAGATTTCTCTTTTTTGTTGTTTTTGTTTTGTTTGGTTTTGTAGACAGGGTTTCTCTGTGGCCTTGGAACTCACCAGGCTGGCCTTGAACTCACAGAGATCCACCCGCCTCTGCCTCCAGAGCACTGGGATTAAAGGTGTGCGCCACCACCGCCCCACTTGAACTGGGAGCTGTCTATAGCCTGAGGGTAGGTTCAATGCATTTCTGTGACTCAGTGATCCCTCCTCAGAGTACAGTTTGAGCCCAGATCCTGTTGTATGAGGTTCAGCCTTATTCACAGTAGCCAAGAGGTATGGGGACAAGTCACACGTCCATGGATGGATGAGTGGATCAGAAATAGGACCCAGGTAGGCATGGTGGCTCAAGGTTGTAAAATCAGGTCTTCTGATTCATGTCAGGAAGATGGAAGGTTTAAGGCTGTTCTGTGCTGTAGCAAATACATAGCAAATACATTGACTCAAGACCAACCAGTCAGCTAGGCAGTGGTGGCACACACCGGAGGTAGAGGTAGGTGGATCTTTGTGAGTTCAAGGCCAGCCTGGTCTACAAAGTGAGTACCAGGCCAGCCAGGGCTCTACAGAGATTTTTATCTCAGATAAATAAGTAGAGGATAAGTGGGCTGGCATGTGGCTCAGGTGGCAGCACACAGGAATTCCAGGTTCAATTCCCATTGCTGCATAAATCAGGTGTGTGAAAGATGGATCATCCTTGAAATCCCAGCACTCTAAGGCCAGCACTTGAGACGTGAAGTCACCCCGGGCGGGCGTGGTGGCACAGGCCTTTAATCCCAGCACTGAGGAGGAGGCAGAGGTAAGTAAATCTCTGAGAGTTCAAAGCCATCCTGATCTACAAAGTGAGTTCCAAGATAACCAGAGCTGTTACACAGAGAAACCCTGTCTCAAAAAACTGAGAGAGAGCCGGGCGGTGGTGATGCACGCCTTTAATCCCAGCACTTGGGAGGCAGAGACAGGCGGATCTCTGTGAGTTCGAGACCAGCCTGGTCTACAAGAGCTAGTTCCAGGACAGGCTCCAAAACCACAGAGAAACCCTGTCTCAAAAAACAAAAAAAAAAAAAAAAAAAAAAAAAACTGAGAGAGAGAGAGAGGTGAAGGCAGGAGAAACAGATGTTCAATGTTCAATGTCACTCTTGACTATATTAGAAAGTTTAGAGAAACATAGACCCTGTCTCAGAGAGCACATACCCCAGGGTGGTGGTGGTGTTTTGAGACAAGGTCTCACTATGTAGGCCCGGCTAGCCTGAACATGGACACCAGTTAAGCCTTGAACGTGCAGAGAATTCAGATGCCTCTTCCTCCTAAGGAACACCTGGAAACTTTTGTGTCTGGTAATGGTCGTATTGGCTACTGGTAAGCCTCTCTGGTATCACTCAGTTTAACTGTGCCTAGCCTCCATAGCCCTAAAGCTGTGACTGTGACCGATTTCATCCAAACCTAAGTGTTGGTATTATAGGCATACGCCCCCTGAGCCTGCCCTAATTACTTTTCTTTTGATATAGGGTCTCAATAGGTTGTCTAGGTGGTTTTTAACCTTACCATGTAGCCCAGGCTGGCCTAGGGATCCTCCTACCTCAGTCTCCCAAGTATCTGGGCTTATAGGTGTGTGCCACTATGATACACAGACTTGTGTGTTTGAATGTTTCCCTTTTTAAATTTTTTTGAGATAGTATCTCACTCTGAAGCCAGGTAGTCTTCAAATTTAAAACAACTAATTCCCCTGCCTCAGACTCCAAAATGGTAGAATGAATGGGATCAGCTCTCATGTCTGGTCTTGGATAGTGTTTGTTTGGGATTTTGCTTTTGTGTTCTTGGTTTGGTTGAGTCCGTGTCTCATGTAGTCCAGGCTAGCCAGGAACTTGCTATGTAGCCTAGGATGACTTTAAGCTCCTAATCCTGCGGGTTCCACCTCCCAAATGCTTGAATTCAGGTAGATGCCACAGCACCCCATCTGTTTTGTTTTTAATACAGGGTCTCATGTAGCCCAGGCCGACCTCAAATTCACTATAAATCTGGGGTTACTTCTGAACTCCTCATCTTCTGCCTCCATCTCTGGAGTCACAGTTAATCTGATGGAATTACAAGCAGATACCACCACAGTCAGCCTCAGGTGGGTTCATTTGATTTGATTTTGAGTTTCTGATATTTTGAAGCCGGACCACATATAGCCCAGGCTGGCCTTGAACTCAATATGTGGTCAAAGAGGGTTAGGATCATACACCACCTTCACCACCTTGCCCAGTGCTGGGGATCAAACCGAGGATTTCGTGCATACTAGGCAAACACTTGGACAGCTGAACTACACCCCAGCCCACTGAAGAGATGATGAACAATTTTGCAGAACAGCTCCACAACTTCACATGCCCACCAGCAATGCTCAGATGACCCAGTTTTTGCTGCATCTAAAATCAAGTCCACAGCCTCGGTGTTAATTGGACTGATCTCATTTGGCCACTCCCTCTGTGAGCTACAGTAATATTTTATCTTTTTAAGGTTGACAACTCTATATTGGTTCTGTGTATTCTCTAAGCAAAGGCACAAGGATTGTCCTGACTGCTTCTGTCTCCCCAGGTCTCACCAGGGCAGCTCACTAAGAGCTTGGTGACAGTCCTCGACACTCAAGGAGCACATGGCAGGGGCTGGGGATAGATGTGAACCCCCAAAAGGTTCAGAGTGCACAGGGACACCTCCAGGTAGGTACCCCAGGCACTCTCTACATTTCTTTCATGGCAGCCTCCCCCCAGGAAAAGGCAGAAGCCGTGTGACCATCCTGCCTCCTACTGAAGAAAGTTTTTCTTAAATAGATGTATTTATTTATTTACTTATTTATTTATTATGTGTACAGTGTCCTACCTCATACCAGAAGAGGGCACCAGATCTCACTATAGATGGTTGTGAGCCACCATGTGGTTGCTGGAAATTGAACTCAGGACCTCTGGAAGAGCAGCCAGTGCTCTTAACCTCTGAGCCATCTCTCCAGCCCCGATACGTTTGTTTTGCCTCCTCCCTCTGCTGTTGCATGCATCAGACCTCATGTGATCAGGGGTTCTGAGCCCACAGGGGTTTGGTAGGCTGATACAGAGCATCCGACACTGGGTGGGCTGTGTCTAGAAGCCACATCAGCCCCCATCCAGCCAGGAACCCGCTTATTGTTTGTATGATATCTCTCCTCTCAGACCAGGTCTGCCCAGCCTTTAAGGAGCCAAGGGAAACGACCGAGCTACGTCCATGGCCTTCTCAACCCTCCTGACTGAAGGGCCTCCATGTCTGTCACACAAGGCTATTGCCGCTCCACTGAGCAGCTAGGTACATCGTGTTCAGGGGTGGACCAAAAGGAGTGCTCGCCACAGAGCTGTGGGGGCCTGGCCATCTGCAGGGTCACATGCTCAGTTAGGACTATATGGAGAGTCTTCTTGTCAGAGCAGGAGTGAAGCCCATAGAAGACGAAGGAGCCCCCGGAGCACCATTACCGTGACTACTGTGTGGGCTCCGAACATTTGGGCCAATGGCACCGGCTGCAAAGACTCTGATCCTCAGCTAGCTGCTGAGTGAAGCTCAGGACATGGACAGTGCGACCGTATTCTTCACGGTCAGGCTGGACCACACACACTCTTCCCACTGTACATGAATGTGAGTGCTATCCCTGGGAACTCCCCAGATGTTGGGAATCCAGCAGGTGGCCTGGTACTGGGAGGGGAGCTAGGAGGAGCTGGGCTCAGGCAGAACTCTGGAGGAGGGAGTAAATAGTTTTCCTGGAGCAATCACAGGGTTGAGCCTTGGAAGCTATGATATCAACCTCCTAAGTAAGGAAGCCAGAGGGAGAGGCAGTAGCCCTGATCGAGAGGGATCCTGGAGGAATCCCTCATTCTCTCAGCCTCATGGAAGAGCCTCTGTCCTGATGGGTGTCCCCGGAGCATCTGCTCAGCCTGCTGAAGGCAGATGTGAAGCAGAAGCAGATGTTGTGAGGATCGGGAGAAGCTGGAGCAGTGGCAAACCAACGGGAGCCGCAGGAGCTTGGGGAGGCCAGGTCTAGAGCCGCAGGAGCTGGGAGAGGCCAGCTCTAGAGCCACAGGAGCTGGGGGAGGCCGGGCTGGGGCTGGGGCAGGAGCAGGGCACACAGATAAGAACTGGGCCAGTCTGCTCTCCACCCCAGATCTCTGTGTCCAAGCATATCACCCCTCAGCAAGACGTCATCACTATGCACAGCAAAGTGCCCCTGGGGCAGCTGCAGATCAGCTCTCAGAGGGATGTCCAGACCTGAGGGACCGGCAATGTGAGGAGGTTCTGGAACTCTGTCTGGATCATCTTCTCAGTTATGGTCAAGGTCCTCCATGTCCCTGGATACCCTGTACTCGCTGTCATTTGTTTCCTTAGCCCCACAGCTGCAGTAGAAGTGACCGCTGGACCGGATCTTCCAGGAGGATAAGGAGGAGCTGCTAGCTTCGCAGTATCTTTAGCAGGTGTCCCAGCTCATCTGCTCCATGCATGGCACCGCAGGGAAGGCTGCAGGTTCCCCACTCCTGCGCTGCAGCTCCTTGCCTCAGGGCCCCTCTACCACCTTCCTAGAGCTATCTACTCAGTGACCTTTGAACTTCCTATCTCTGCTAAAGTCACACCACAGGAAGCAGATGGGAGCTCTGGAGGATGGATCCAGACCCCCTGGTCACATGCTGGTGCTCACTGCTGTCCCACGGAAGCCTGGAAAGACTGGAGTCGCGCCCCGTCCCGCCCCCGAGCTGCCCTTGTCTCTGGGGATAGTAAAGTGGAGAGCCTAAATGTTTTCCAGGGCAGATGTTACCTACCACCTTGGGAGAGCCCACTGGCGTCCGCCCACCTTGAGCAGGATGTGGCCTGAGAGAGGGAGGCAGTGCATACTCCCCAGGAGCCGCCACCACGTCTGCCTGGGCCAGGCCAGCCGCCACTCTCACCTGCTGGCTGCTCGGGTGAAGGACAGGGTACAAACGCTGAGCTAGGTGTCCAGGTGTCCCCTGACCTCCACCTGAGCAGCTTCACCATCACTGCAGCCCCAGGCTGCACTCATCAGGGCCTCTTTGCTCCGCCCCCTGCCCTGCCTCTCCAGACAGCTAGGGGGTCCTTAGGCCAGGGATGACCTGTGCCTGGCTTAGCAATTTGACCCTCTGGAGACCTGCAGCTTCTGGTCAGAAGGCAGGGCCTGAAGGTCATGGCTCACTGAACTTCGTCCACTTTCACGCTGCTCTCTTCTCAGACAGCTTCTCCCCAACCTCCTAAGATCCACTACCCACCTGCCCACCTGCGCTGTGTGCCTCAGGTGCCCAGGGTTTTCCTACTAGAAAGTACTGGAGGCATTGGCTTATGTAACAGTTCATTTTATTGTCATTATGTCTCTTCAAAGATTGGAGACCCCAAAGGTAGGAAATAGCCTGTGTTCAGTATCTATGTGTAGCTGGAGATGGGCAAGGGGGAAGCCAAGACTGTTTTGGGCTGCTTGCCGAGACCCCACAGCCTCCTGGACCTCTGCTTGGATTTCTTGGGAGCAAGCCAAGACCTGAAAAGCTTGGGTCCTTGTGAAGGGTGATGGTGTGAAGGGGAGTCTAGGGCAACCCTGGACCTCAGCCTCTTGGGTACCATTAGGTACCTCCAACTCCAGAGACAGTCAGTTGAGAAGCAGAAGCCCCGGGGCAAGTTATAAAGCCTAGAGTGTTTTCTCAGAGGTGGCCACTAGAGTTGTGGACTAGAACTCAGGACTGATAGGGCAAAGGAAACCCTGAGTGGGGGTGAAAGGGACCAGCGGTTTGACACTGGGGAAGAGCCCAGCGGGGCACCGGACCATCATGGTGCCGCTATGCGTGTCCCTACTAGCAGCAACAGCGCACTAAGCAGCAGCTGCAGGGACAACAGTGCAGTGGCCTGGCCTGCTGCGCTGTTTGTGACTTTGGTCGGGGCGATGGTGCTGCTCTGGTCAGCAGGGGCCTCCAGGCCGCAGTTGGTGTAGGGCTCCAAGCAGCCTGCAAAGGCCATGACGTGCGCGATGTAACTCTGCTCCTGCACTCCGTGCACCAGGTGTGCCTGCGGACCACGCGCGAATATCGCCACATCCTCCCCGCCGTGGGTCTCTGAGGACAGGGGTACAGCCGTCTGCTGCAGGTACGAGGGGTCACCTAGGGAGACAGGGTGTTCAGAAGGAGCAGCGGCCTGGTCTTCTCTGCCTGCAGGCCCAGTAAGGCGACACCGTGGCACTTACCACTCTCTTCACTGGTGACACTGGGCCGGTTGCCTGAATTAAGCACGTAGCCGGGGCCGTTGCCATAGAGAATGGAGGTGTAGGTTTTGCCATCCTGAGCATTTTGTGGGGCCAGACCTGCATGGAGGAACAGAGACACCACGTCCTTGTACTGATTACTGTTTTTGGAGCGCGGGCGAGCTCACCGTTTTGCCTGCCCAATGGTTAAATGGTCACCGAGCCCTACAAGGCAGGTGCCGTTTGTGACGTTTTGACAAACGAGGAAATTGAGGCCCGGGTTACCCATACACTTGAGGAACACCACCCAACACTGTCCGTTGCCCTACCGAAGATGGAGGTCCCCCGAAGTGTGTAGCCACCAAAGGAGAAGACGTGGGAGTGGTCAGCGGTGACGAGGATCATCGTGTCCTGCTCACTGGTAAGCTGGCTGGCACTCTCAATGGCAGAGTCAAACATGACAGCCTCAGTCAACGCCAGGTAAGCTGTGCCCTCATGGTGGCCTTGGTCAATACGACCCCCTGCAGGAAGCCAGTGATGGGGGAGATGCTTGAGTTTGCTCTGGGGCCCTGGCCCTGCCTCTTTCCCTGTAGGCACAACCCACTCACCTTCCACAAAGAGATAGAAGCCTTTTGGGTTCCTGCTCAGCATGCGCATGGCCACCTCTGTCATTTCCTTGAGGGACGGGTCCAGTAAGGGGTTTCGGTTGATATCATATTTCATATCTGTTGGCTCAAAGAGGCCTGAGAGGCACAGGAATCCATGGTGACCACTAAGCTGGGAAGTGGGGAGGGGAGTTCGTGGCATACATACAGACCCACTGAGAGGCGCCAGGGCAGAACTAGGGCATTACCCATGAGGTGAGTCACTGCTGGGTCCTGGGATGCCTGAATGAGCTCCGTGTGGTTCCAAACATACCGGGCCCCCTGCAGTGACAGAGCCAGTCTTAGCGCACAGCCCTGAGAGGTGCAGTCCTGCCCTGGGCCCTGCTTTGGCCTCTCCCCTGGAACCCATATCACCTGGTGATTTTTCAGCCACTTCTCCACTAGGTTCTCTCCATCCAGCCTTGTTCCAGATTGGTTAATGTCATCTGGGTATTCAGGGTCTGGTGTCCCCTTGGGAAACATGTACTTGCGACCTCCACCGAGAATCACCTTTGGTCAGATAATCAGCACAGGTAGACTTAGGGCTTTATGGGTCCTGCCCCCCCCCGACATACAACACCTGTGCCACCACCATATCTGTGGGATATACCTTTCCTGGGCTTTCCACACCCCCCTACTAGAGGACCTGGAGTTCAGACATTTTATGCCTTGGACTCTGGCCAGTCCAAGGTTCATCCCTCGGTCCAGCCCTCCCCATGGTGCTTGGAGCTCACATCAATATCTATGTTGGAAATGAGTTGTGTGGCGATGTCCTTGCAGCCCTCCTGAACTGCAGAAGGAGGCATTTCTCCATCCGAGTACCAATTACGGTTCACCGTGTGTGCGTAGGTGCCGGCTGGAGAGGCGTGCTGCACCCTGGTGGTGGTCACCACTCCCACAGACTTTCCTGTAGATGATAGGATGTCACCCAGTGATCCAGACCTGCCCGAGCTCCCAAACCCAGCACTGGCCTACCTGCTTTCTTTGCACGGTACATCACCGAGATGACCTCATTGCCAAATGTGGTGTTGCACTGGTCAACTCGGGCCGCTGCGCTCACTCCAATGGTCATGTAGTTGGCCTTGACCCCGCACAGATAGGCGGTAGCTGTACCCGCACTGTCTGAAACCTGTCTGTCCACGTTGTATGTCTGGGGACAGAGACACTCTCAGCTGTGTGCTACTGGTAGACATTAGTCCTTGCTTCCTGGTTGCCAGCTTGGGCTCCAGTTCTAGATTCTTCCTCCTCCAACCATCCCCAACCTCTTCTCCCTCATCCCAGATATGTGGCTCAGTACTCACCTTGGACAGAGCCATGTAGGGGAAGCGGTCCATGGCTAGGGGTGTCTCGGGTCCTAGATTGCCTTCCATCTGTCCCTTTAGGATCCTGGTGGCTGACACTGTGGGCACCCCCATCCCTGAAGGAGCAATGCCTGATCAGACCTGAGTCCCCAGGGTGCTTGGAGAACAAGGACCCCAGGGTGGCCAGGCCTTGCAAACTCACCGTCCCCCAGGAAGAGGATGAGGTTCTTGGCTGATGTCTGAATGGGCTGCAGCTTCTTGGCAGCATCCAGGGCCTCGGCTGCCTTTTGGTTCCAGAAGGCTGGCTTCTCCTCCTCCGCTGGCCAAGAGGAAGCAGACCCAGGTTAGTCCAAGTGGGGATGTCAGGTTAATCCTGTAGGAGTCCGGAAGGAGCCTTCTTACCTGGGATGATACCAAAGGACAGATGTATCTTGAGGCCCAGCAACAACAATAGCAGCACCAGGTCTCGCTGCATGACTGGAGCTACTGGTAAGTTGCGCTGTTAGAAAACAAGGCACCAACTGCTATTTGACCTGCCTGGACTCTGTCAGAGAAGGACTTTGTTTCTGGCTGTAAAGGTCATGTCCCTCCCCTAGATACAAAGCCACTCTGTCCCCACCCCTGACCTGTGAACTGAAGCCTGACTGTTAAGGTGTGACTGGACCAGGCTCTTGTGTCTCCCCCTAGGCTGGATGATAGGTTAGGGGGCGATCCTGGATGAGACACTCGTGCTGTGTGCTGCTGGGGCCACCCTCTACTCATGAGTGTTTTGTCAGGGATTCTTAGATTTCTTGAGAGCCATCTGGAACCAGGCTGTGCTCCTGATGCTCAAAGTAGGTGGGATTCCAAGCACCCAGCCTCGGCCAGCACCTGGATTTGATTCCCTGGACCCAAGATACCCACTGTTAAGCACAGACAATGGCCTGACTACCCTGCCCTCCAACTGTCTTCTCACTAGCCTTGCCTGAGGAAGGTGATACATTTGGGACCTGACCCCAAAGTGACTGCTGCGTGGTCTTAATAGTGTTGATGGCACAATCCAGAGTGGAAGCCCTGTCCATGCCTTCAGTTCCTGGTGGCGTTGCTGGGCCTGCCCTGTAAACCCCAGGGTGTGTATCTTTTATGTGCATTCAACCTGTGATCGGAACAGAAGGTTGGGGTGGCACTGCTGCCTTGGGCCAGATGTGGCACTGGCTGGATTTTTCAGAGTGATCCTCAATCTTGTGTAGGTGAGATTGACCCCTGTTCCCTCTGGCAGCTAGGTGGGGCCCAAGGGTGAGTCTATTATCCATTGCCCTGGGCGTACCTAGGTAACCTCTGATAAGAAGTAAGAGGCAGGTTCAGAAGTATTTCTGCTTTTTTAACAATCCCATTTCTGTGTATGTACACAAAGGAATTAGAGCAGGGCTCCACAAGCTGCCCGTGTGGTAGACTTTCACAAGCCCGGCTCAAGGGAGTCAGAAACGGATTAAGTTTGAGGATAGCTTGGGTTACTCAGGGAGGCCCAGTCTCAAATAAACAACAAAATTAAAGAGTGTCACTTGTGACATAGAAGTGGAGAGGGGTCACTGGGGTGAGAGGGCACAGGGGAAGGGGAAGGGATGTGGAAGAAAGGGAGGAGAGAAACAGTAAAACAAACGTTATTTGAAGATAAGCCATATTAAAACCTCTTTGTAAACTAATAAACATTTAAGAACAGGGTCGGTGGGGCTCAAGAGACAGCTTAGAGGTTAAGAACTTTTACTGTTCTTGCAGAGGGCCCAAGTTTGGTCCCCAGAACCCGGGTCAGGTGACTCACTCCAGCTCCAAGGGGTCCTAATGCCTCTGGTGCCCACAGGCACCTGGATTCGTCTACACACACCACACACAAAGACAGGCACATTCACATACACATAATTACAATAAAACGCTGGACAATAAAAGTAAATGAGTAAAACAGCAGGGTCTCAGACAAGTGGATTCTGTCCTAAGATTGACAGCAGCACATTGCTCAAGAAGGGTGTGAGTGCTAGGGTCTGGATCTGCTTGCCGTGTGTCCCACAAGGCTCAGTCCTATGCGTGTCGCTGTGCTGCGGATGGTAGAATCTTTTTATATAAATTTATGTATTTCACATCCTGGCTGCAGTTTCCCTCCTCTCCTCCCAGTCCCTTCCCCTCACCCCCTTCTGTTCCCACCCCCACAACCCACTTCTCTCTTTCTGTTTAAGAAAGGGTGGGTCTCCCATGAATATCAACAAAGCATGGCATGTCAAGTTGCAGTAAGAAACTGCAACCCAGTATAAGGAATCGGGTCCCAAAAGCCAGTAAAAGAGTGCTGGAGAGGGGACTCAGAGGTTAAGAGCACTGACTGCTCTTCCAGAGGTCCTAAGTTCAATTCCAGCAACCACATGGTGGCTCACAACCATCTGCAATGAGACTTGGTGCCCTCTTCTGGCCTGAAGGCAGAATGCTGCATACACAATAAATAATCTTTAAAATCTTTTTTAAATAAAAGTTTAAAAAAACCCAGTAAGAGTCGAAGACAGTCCCTGCTCCCACTGTTAGGAGCCCCACAAGAGGACCAAGCTACACAGCTGCAACATATGTGCAGAGGGCCTAGGTCAGTCCCATGCAGGCTCCCTGTTTGTCAGTTCAGTCTCTGAAATCTTCACCAGGGGCTGCTGTTCTCTAGGGATTAATGCAGTGTTCCAGAAGAACGCTGCTATGGTGGGTTTTAATGGAATAGTAAGTTTGGTATCCCCTCCTTTCCTGGCTCCCCACTCCCTGTGAGCCTCCTCGTAGCAGGCAGAGCTGAGGTCAGTACCGGCTCTTGATCTTCCAAATACTTGAACTAAGTAACCCTCTGTTATATTATGTTACCCACTCCCAGGTGTTTTCTTGCATCAACAGGAAAGACTCTCGTTAAACTAAGCATTTCAGATGGATGAAAAGCTCAGCAACGTGTACTCCGTATGCACAGGAGGTGTCTCTACCTTAAACAGGGAGGAAATATAATCAAAATACATTACATACGTGTATGAAAGTGTCATGATGAAACCCATTATAGTGTATAATTAACATATGTCAACAAAAAACAAACAAAAACAGCACCAGAAGGGAAAAAAATAATGTATACCACTCAACTGTAAGCCGGCACTCAGGAGGGTAAGGCAGGAGTTGGGTGGGTTATGGGTGTATGCTCCCCCTCCTTGGGATAACGCACCTAGCAGCCTCAGAACGCCATGACACCCCCACCTGTGTCGGGCTCTGTGTACTCCACCTCTGAACAATGGAATAAGCATTCTGTCGCTGGTAACAGTCAAATCCAGACAGTTTCTATTCAAGCATATTCCCAACTGTATCCAGGTATGAAGACTAGAGGGGCCGATCTGGCCTCGAGGAGTTTGGGTATATTTGCTGCAAAAGAGAACCATGTTCTCAAGCAACATTGTCGGGAAACTTCATATTCACCATGTATGTCTCCACATAATTGGGTATGCACATGAGTAAAGTCTGATGCATTGTGGGAAGGGACATAGACAGAAGAAGAAATGAATGTGTGACCTAATACGTCAATCAAAATAAATAACCACCCAAACTAAACCCTCTAGTAACTGTGGTGGTTTGAATACAAATGGCCCCCAGAGACTCAGAGTGAGTGCACCATTAGGAGGTGTGGCCTTGCTGGATTAGGTGTGGTCTTGTGAGAGGAAGTGTGTCACTGGGGAGATGGCTTTGAGGTTTGAGAAGCTTGAGCCAGGACCAGTGTCTCTCTCTCTCTCTCTCTTCCTGCTGCCTAACAATCCAGATATAGAACTTTTGGATCCTTCTCCAGCACCATGTCGGCCTGAGCTTCACTATGCCTCCCCCGCCCCCATGATGATAATGGACTAAACTCTGAACTATTAATTAAGTGTTTTCTTTATAAGAGCTGCCATGGTCATGGTGTCTCTATAGCAATAGAAACCCTAATGAAGACAGCGATCTTCTTTGGAACTCAGTAAGAAGCCCCGGCAATAATGGGCGCCATTGAATACCTCATTGGTGCAGCCCAGGCTTGGCCTTGAACCAAGTGACCTTACTCCTTGGGCAAGCCCATGGGAGCTTATTACTTTCAACTCTTGACAAAAGAGGCCCAGACCCAAGCATAGCTAACAGCGCTGTATAGTCAGTCTGTTTACAGGAGGTTTCCTGGAGGTCAAAGTCTTAGACACAATTGAAATTCCAGTGAGTGGATAGGAGGTGGAAGCAGAGGACCAGGCATTCAGGGTCATCTAACCTTGCAGTCAGTTCAAGGTTAGTCTAGTTTGCCTAAAACCCTGCCAAAAAACAAAAGGCACCTGGGCATAGTGGCACATACCTTTAATACCAGCACTCAGGAGGCAGAGGCAGGCAGATCTTTTGAGTTGGAGGCCAACCTGGTCCACATAACAAGTTCCAGGTCAGCAAAAATTACATAGTGAGATCCTATCTCAATAAAATGAAATATAAAATAAAGAGGTTAGATGGTAAATTCTATATTGTGTATGTTTTTAACGCACTTAAACACATTTTAATGCATTTTAAACACTAAAAGATTAAAGGGAGAAAAGCGCTTTCCTTGTGTTCTCCTCCCTAGCTACACAGAGCTTGTTCCACCCAGGCCCCTCAATTCTCAAACCTCTGCTCACCCTCACCTGCCCTCATCACATGGCCCACAGTGCCCACCATGGCCCCTGCCGTCCCTCCAGCAGAGCCTTCTGGAACCCTCTCATCTCTACCCCGGCTCTGTACCCGCTGCTTCTGAATCACAAAAGCAGGACCTAGGAGAGTCCTGAGTGTCCCGCCCGTCACTACCATAGAACCGGGGTACAGTTCAGCGTCAGAACACCTGCCTAGCGATCACTGTACTGGAAAGCAAAAGATAATTCCCTCCATAGCTGCTACCTGGAGCGTGTGCTACCAAGCCATGTTACCAAGCTACAAACAATTCTCTTGTTTCTCAGACTTGTCAGGAAATAGTCCACGGCCCGGGGTGGGCGGGTACAGCAGTTGGTAGAGTGTTTATTGCCAAGCACTATGGCTCATAACTGTAATGTCAGCACCCAGGAGTCTGAGGCAGGAGGATTGCCATGAATTCTAGACAAGCCTAGGAGCCTGGGGAAATACCTCAGTTGGGGCACATGATTGGCATACATACGGAGGCCCTGGGCTTGATCCTCAGTGGAAATTCTTTTCATTGGCAAATGTTAGTTCTCAATAGTAGTTGGAGCATTTGACGCACATCAGTGGGGTCAGAGTAGCCACGGTTTCTGTCTCCTAAGCAGTCTTTGTGCTTGGAAAGGAAAATTCTTTACTAAAGTTCGAGATGACTAGTCAGTGCGCAAGCCTTAATCGATTAATTAGCTTTTATCAGACTGTGGATTAAAGGTTCAGGACACAACACTCATTCAGCCAGGAAGCTTTTGATGGCGCATCCTGCTTGGAGATAGTAGTTCTGCCCTTACTAAGGAGTCGCCTGCCATTTTAAAGATTTTGTATGATTGCTGTTGTATCTGTATGAAGTGCGAGTGTGTGGCTGCCGCAGCGCCCATGTGGAGGTCGGAGCACAACTCTGTGCAGTTGGTTTTCCTCTTCCCACTTTCCCGTGGTTCTGGGGGCGTCAGTATTGCATGTCAGGCCCTTTCCCCATGGAGCCAATTCACTCTCTCTAGAGACACACAGTCATCTTCACAGATGAGAAAAAAAAAAAGCTGGGCAGTGATGTCTCACGCCTTTAATCCCAGCACTTGGGAAGCAGAAGCAGGCAAATCTCTGAGTTTGAGGCCAGCCTAGTCTACAAGAGCTAGTTCCAAGACAGGCTCCAAAGCCACAGGGAAACCCTGTCTCAAAAAACAAAAACAACAACAAAAAAAGAGGTCAGAAAAAGCTGGTTGGAGAAAAAAAAAAAAAGGAAAGGAAAGAAAAAAAAAGAAAAAGCCAGTTGGTGGTAGTACACATATTTCCAGCACTCAAGAGGCAAAAGCAGGTAGATCTCTGAGAGTTCCAGGACAGCCTGGTTTACAGAGCAAGTTACAAGAAAACCCTGTCCCGCAGAAAAAGAAGAAGGAGGAGGAGGAGGAGGAGGAGGAGGAGGAGGAGGAAGAGGAGGAAGAGGAAGAGGAAGAGGAAGAGGAAGAAGAAGAAGAAGAAGAAGAAGAAGAAGAAGAAGAAGAAGAAGAAGAAGAAGAAGAAGAAGAAGAAGAAGAAGAAGAAGAGGAGGAGGAGGACGAGGGGGAGGAGGAGGACGACGACGGACGAGGGGGAAGGGGATAGGGGATAGGGAAGAGGATAGGGGAAGGGGAAGGGAAGAAAGAGAAAGAAAGAAAAAAGAAATCAGACAAAGGACTGGATAGAGGGTTCAGAGACTAACTGGCTGCTTTTCCAGAGGACGCAGGTTCCATTCCCAGCACCCACATGGAAGCTTACAGCCATCTGTAACTCCAGTTCTAGTGTTCATGGGCAACAGGCACACACAGACATACATGCGGGCAAAGCAGTCATACACATAAAATAATTTAAAAAAAGAAACGAGATAGAGAGAACCCTGTATATTTTGCCCAGTTTCCCTCTGACTCCATCCACAGATACGGTTCCCATTTTCTCAGTCTGACAGGAGTGTTTGTGCGTGGGGTTGAGACCCTATTCAACCTCATCATTTGACTCTACAACTCCCACGCTGCTCCAATCCTCCCCAGCTCTCTCCCCTCCTCCTCCCTGAACCCCCTCTTCTGCCCCTTCACAGCGCTAATATTCAGACCCGCTATCTTCAGAATCCCTTGCTTCTTTTTTTTTCAAGACAGGGTTTCTCTGTGTAACAGCCCTAGCTGTCCTGGAACTAGCTCTTGTAGACCAGGCTGGCCTCGAAATCACAGAGATCCACCTGCCTCTGCCTCCCAAGTGCTGGGATTAAGGATATGCATCACCACCTGACCACCACCCAACAATATAATAACAACAACAACACAGTAATGTAATTGGGTCTCAATTTCCCTGGAGGAATTTATCCAGGGACAAGATGGAGTCTTAGCAATCGACAGTCCTTTATGCCTCTAACAGATAGTCCCTCCGTAGAAAGGCCTTATCCAGCCTTACAAGGAACTCAACTCCGTGGGTGTTGTTGGGCAGTCACAGCCCTTGCAGTACAATCTGGAAAGGCACTAAAGTGGCAGATAAACTTCTAATCATATGTTTACTGGTGCACCAGAGTCCAAAGGCTGTAACAAATGTATCAAAGCCAGAGTCCCAGGGTCGACCAGGCTGACCTCATCTGACCACTCCCGCAATGGCCTGCAGCACTATTTACATTCGTAGGTGTCGACAGGAGCTCCTCCATTTTGATTCTGACACCATCACGCCTGCACTTGATGTCGCCTCTGTTTTGTCCTTGTTAGGTATTTCGACGGGTGTCGTTCATGCTCTTCTGCGGCTGGGCTACCCTCTGCCCAGCTTTCCTGGAACTTTTCTTCCTGTGCCTAGGCAGGGCTGGATGGCAGGCACACACTCCCTGTCACCTGCAGCGATCAGACGATGCTTCATCCACCAAGTCTGTGGACACACCTGTCTCCACGCCATGCCTGGGTCACGTGACTGGTGACAGTCCTGCTTCTGGGGCCCAGGGATTGTGTGACGCCAACAGTTCTGCTGTGGACTGAGAGATGTAGTTCTCTTCCTCCCATGCGTGGGCAGTCCTCACCTAGGGGCCTGATAGGCAGATCGGAGGCCTCGGTCCATCAGTGGGGCAGAGGGAGTGATGACGTCACCGTAGCCCCAGCTTATCCAGACTGGGGGTGACTCTTACCCCTTGTCTCAGGGCGGGCCTGCTCATGCATTTCTGCAACCACCCCTCTGTCCTTCCTAGCCTGCCTGGCTGCGCGGTGTCCTGGTCGTGGACGGCCATGGAGGGGTGCTCAGAGCAACGGTCGCTGGGCCATCTGCAGCTTTGTGCAATACCCCGGGAGCAATTTAGACATAATTGTCGAGAATGGGTAAATGCGGGGAATGTAAATGGGACAAACAGTTTATAACGGACCCGAGTCAGAGGCTCACCACTCAAAGGCCAGTGTTCAGGGCACGGGAGCTGTAGGAACGAATCAGGCTTATTCAGGGCTGTCAGTCATGAGAAGAGGGGCTATTATCTCAACTTGAGGGCTCGGGAGCATGGGGGGGCGGTGCGGGAGTGGGGCGACTGCATTTTGAAGTCTCCCTCATCTAGGGCATGAGCCTCATTTTAACTCCCTGGCTGGAACATTGAGGTAGACCTCAGTCCCTTGCCTCTATAACCCAGGCTGGCATGGAACTTGCTATGTAGCCCAGGCTGGCCTCAAACTTGCAACACTCCTCCTGCCTCAGCTGCCCAAGTTCCGGGGTTACAGGCATGCACAACCACTCCCAGACAGTTACAGTGTTCCTCATCTAGGTAGGCCTTCTCATCAGCAAGGCAGTAGGAAGGGATGGAAGGGCCCCAGGAGGAGGCAGCAAAGGGCACTGCCGTAGATTTGGAGTTTCAAAACCTTTTCAGGGCCACAGTGGTGACAGGTGGTTAAGTCCTGCACTCACAGAGGACCCGGCTCCCACATCAGACAGCTCACAGCTAACTGCAATTCCAGCTCCGAGGAATCTACTTGGGTACTTGCACTCACACACGCATATCACACATACACATGTACATCACACACACACACGTGCGTACACACACTCGCACACATATATCACACAGACATACACATGTACACACTCACACATATACATCACACACACATACATCACACGCACTTAAAAATAAAATAAAACCTTTTTTTTTGTTTTTTTTTTGTTTTTTCGAGACAGGGTTTCTCTGTAGTTTTGGTGCCTGTCCTGGAACTAATTTTTGTAGACCAGGCTGGCCTCGAACTCAAAGAAATCCACATGCTTCTGCCTCCCAAGTGCTAGCATTAAAGGTGTGCACCACCAACACCCAACCAAAATAAAACTTTTTTAAAAATTGTCCAAAACCAGGCCTGGTGGAGATGCCTATAATCCCAGTATTCAAGAAACTGAAGCAGGAGGATCATGAGTTGTAGGGCAACTTGGATAAAGAGTAAAACCCTGTCTCGAAACAAATAAACAAACAAAAACATACACACACAAACAAAAAAAAACTTTTTTATAACTTGAAATCTTAGAGTCGTGTTTTATTAAATTAAGTCATATTCATTAGATATCTAGGCTATTTCTGGTTTTTGGCTTGTTTGTTTGAAGACAGGGTCTCAGCTATGTAGCTCTGACTGTCCTGGAACTTGCTCTGTGGACCAAGTTGAACTCAAACTCACAGAGATCCACCTGCTTCTGCCTCCCGAGTGTTGGGATTAAAGGCGCATGCCACCACCACCCTGCTGGCCATTTCTAAATAAGTTAAATTCCTAGTCAGACATCTGGTGCATCTGTAGGGAATCTGGGACAAGTGAAGTTCCTTAAATTTGAGATCTTGTCTCAAAAAATAGACAAATAATAAAAACAAAATTCTAAAGTTATATTACTAAGCTTAAATTCAGGGTTTATATACTGTTTTATCAGACTTCTTTGTTTTGTGTGTGCACGTATGCATGCCTTTGGATCACAGTGCATGTGTGAAGGCAAGAAGGCATCCCATAACTTGATTCTTTCCACCTCATGGTTCTCAGGGATCAAACTCAGGTCACTGGACTCAAAAGCATCTTTACCACTGAGCCCTCTCCCCAGCCCCTTCAGTTTTACATGATATGATTTGATCTGTTAGAAAACTCATTCTGTTCCCATTTGAAAGCTGTGTTATAGACAAGTCTATAATTGCAGCGTTCGGGAGACAGAGGCAGGGGGATTGTTGTCTTTGAGACCAGCCTGGTCTATATACTGAGTTTCAGGCCAGAGTGAAACCTCAGATTCCCCCTCCCAAAGAAAGGAAAGGAATGAAAAGAGAAGGTAAGAGAGTTGAAGAAATGGCTCAGCAGGTAAGAGCATTGGCTGTTCTTCCAGAGGTGCTGAGTTCAATTCCCAGCAACCACATGGTGGCTCACAAACACCTGTGATAAGATCTGGTGCCCTCTTCTGGCCTGCAAAGACAAATGCAGGCAAAACACTATACATAACAAAAAAAAATCTTAAAAAAAAAGAAAAAGAAAAGAGGAGGTGAATTTTGTTTTTTAAAGATTTAGTTCATTATTGTTTGTAGCTGTCTGTCTCTGTGCCTGAGGAGCCCAGAGAGGTCCCATCCCCTGGGGCTGGAGTTACAATTGTGAGCTACCCAAGTGTGGATGCTGGGAACTTGGGTCCTCTGCAGAAGCAGTGCTCACTGTAAACTGCTGAGTCATCACTCCATCCCCATAGGGAGGGGAATTTCTAATAATTATGGCACGGAATTAGTCTCCTAAGTGACTATTACACAAAACCAAAAGTAAGAAGGGAACGGCTCTGTGTGAAAGGAAAGTGAGACATGGCTTTTCAGAGGGATCCACGCAACCTAAAAATGGACCCAGAAACAAGAAATGACATCACTTTTGGAGATAGGTTCTCACGTAGCTCAGGCTGGCCTTAGACTCTCTATGTGGCAAAGGATAGCCTCGAACTTCTGATCCTTGTGCATCCATACCCCAAGTGCTGGGATTGCAAGGATACACCTCCAGACCCCTGAGCATGCCTGGTAGGTGCTCTCCTGGTTTATCTACAGTCCTAGCCTCAAAGTTGTGTTTTTAATCCTAAATCATTAATACAGACTAGTGGCTTCTTATGACTTAAAAGTAGTAGGAATAGCATTAATCGTGTATTATGAACCGACTGGGTTGGGATCTTTCACTGGGATATCAGTCCAAAAGCAGAAAGAAGCTAACTAAGCAAGCGAACAAACTACAGACCCAGCCACAGGAGCAGAGGCAGTGGGGGCGGGCTATGGGGTGGGGGTGGGGGGCAGTGTCTGACTATCCACTGGCGTGGTTTCCCAAAATGGTTTTCTTCTGTATGTGATCACCCCAGCCGTGAGATCCGTGTTCAATGGGCAGTTGATCTGACCCCGAAGCTGCTGAGTTACTCTCACAGCCACCATTACCCTCTTGTACAAATGTCTTGGCTTCATGCTTTAGTCTGGGCTATGAGGGGCTGGGGCTGAGAAAACACAGGGCAGATGAAGAAACACACATAATCCAAAGGCATTTTTCACCCTGTGTTCTAGTCTTTGGCATAAGACTTTGATATTTTGTTTATCAATTTATTTCTTTTGATAGATCAAGACAGGGTCTCACTCTGTAGCTCAGTTGGTCTCAAACCTTATCTTCTATCTTCAGTCTCCTGGGCGCTAGGATTATGGACCTGTGCCACCACACCCATGCTTGGTCTGTCTGCTCTGCTCAGAACGGGAAATTGTGAAATTATCTTCTAAACAACCATCCTAGAAATCTAAGAGGATTTAAATTTCAGTATTTTGTGTGTAATGCTTTCCTTCCTCTTTCTCTTTCTTCCTCTCTTTCTTTCTTTGTTTCTTTCTTCCTTCCTTTCTTCCTTTCTTCCTTCCTTCCTTCCTTCCTTCCTTCCTTCCTTCCTTCCTTCCTTCCTTTCTTTCTTTCTTTCTTTCTTTCTTTCTTTCTTTCTTTCTTTGTGTACAGTGTTCTGTCTGCATGTATGTCTGCATGCTAGAAGAGAGCACCCGATAACATTACAGATGGTTTGTGAGCCACCATGTGGTTGCTGGAAATTGAACTCAGGACCTCTGGAAGAACAAGCCAGTGCTCTTAAACTCTGACTCATCTCTTTAGCCCCCGTCCCTTGTTCCAATTCTTAACTTTTAAATTACATCTATTTGTGTGTGTGTCTCTGTGTGTGCACACACATAAATGTGCATTCCATAGCACAGTAGTAGAGGTCAGAGTACAACTCTGTGGTGTCTGTTCTCTTTCTATCTTTATGTAGGTTCCAGGGATTGAACCCAGGTTGTCAGGCTTGGCAGCCAACGCCTTTACCCACTGAGCCATCTCATCAGCCTCCTCGTCTACAATGAATTTGGGATTTTCAGAGGGTCCTTAAGCCCAAAAGACACATATTAGACTTGCACTTATATAAATGAATTTTTGTATGAGTGGAGCTTTGAATGCATTATTAATATATGATCCAAAATTGCATAAGTCATAAATTATAAGTCAGTATCCTGGTTTATATTAACAGTCATAATTCCAATGTTAATCTTTTTTGAGACAGGATCTCACAATGACATGTTCCAGCTAACACAGAACTTGCTGTACAGGTTGTTCTTGAACTCTTGGTGATCCTCCTGCATCTGTCTCTTTTCGGAGGCTGCAAAATATTGAATGTCTTTCATAGTGAAATATCAAATCTTTCTTTCTTTTTTCTTTTCTTTTTTTTTTTTTTTTCGTTTTTTGAGACGGGGTTTCTCTGTAGCTTTGGAGCCTGTCCTGGAACTAGCTCTTGTAGACCAGGCTGGCCTCAAACTCACAGAGATCCACTTGCCTCTACCTCCCAAGTGCTGGGATTAAAGGCGTGCACCACCACCGCCTGGCTCAGATCTTTCTATATTGTTGGTTTTGTTGGATTCAATTACTTTATTCCATTTCTTCTTGCATGCAATTAAAACCTTAAGTGGTGTCTTCTAAGGGGTTGCTGGGAAGGATGAGGTCACTGAGAAATGTGAATTTTTAATAACTTCAGACTGGAGAAGAATTTTCCAGAACTCTGTGACAGAAATTGGTGAGTTTATGAAACCACTAACCCAAAGCAGGCAGTAAAAGAATTGATCAGTGTGAGACTGAATTCATTAACAAAACAGTGATGCACCCTGTAATCCAGTACCTAGAGGAGGAGGCAGTAGGATTGAGGACAATATAAGGTTCGTAGTAAGATCCGATCTCAAAAACAGCAACAAGGACAAAATGAAAAGTGAAGGAGGTGCCGGGTGTGGTGGCCTGCAGTGTCATCCTGGTGCTAAGGAAGCAGGTAGGAAGATTGCCTCACATTAGAAGCCAGCCTGGGCTACATCGTGAGTTCCAGGCCAGATTACTGACTAATACAGTAAACCATGTCTCAAAAGAAAGAAAGGAAGGATGGAAAAGAAAATAACACAGCTTCGAGTATTCCATTACAGTCACAGAAACCAAGCAGATAGAAGCTCTTATCACATAAGAAATATTTCAGAAAATAGAAGCTTAGTGCTATGGCTGGATATGGCTTCTGTATCTTAGGTGTCTCTCCAGGTTTCCTATGTGAAAAGCAGTGTAGTCTCCGGTGTGGCAATGGTGAAAGGCAGGAACCTTTAAGAGCTAAGATCTATACACAAGGCCCTGGCATCAATCCCCAACACTGGAAGGAGCAGAGAGGTCAGGAGTGGGGAGAATAGAGGAGAGGAGCAGAGGGGACGTCGGAAGGTACTAGAGGGAGTCATTAAGTCACAGAAGATGCTATATCTGGGAAACATTAAGGTAGTTCTTACGGGACTTGAGTTACACCTATAAAGGGGGTTGTTCTGTCTGTCTGTCTTACCTCTCCCCACGCTCTGGCTTCCAGTCTGAGGATATTATCAGTCTCCTTGAAGTGTGCTTTTGCTGTTACAGTGCCATGGGTCATAAGGTCCTCACCAGAGGCAAAATAACATAGACGGCTTGTCCCTGAATCTCAGAGCCCTGAGTTACCTTTTCTTTCCTCCTTTCTTTCTTTAGCTGTTGTTTTAGGGATTATTTATTTTTATTTGTGTATGTGTATATAATCTGTACATGCTGTGTGTGCATTGTTGTGGGGTACCCACCAGAGAAGACTACTCAGACATGGGTTTAAGTCAGCAGAAAGTCTTTAGTAGCTAGCCAGAGACTATACTGGGCTTTGGGGTGTAGCAGTATAGCCTTTTAGACACAGAAACCATATCCTGGGTTGACATACTTCCGTTAGGAAGAACAGGTAGCTATAGGGAGCTATAGGCTAAGGTCTGGGGGCCGTTCCACGCTTCTATGTGTATGTGTGCGTGAATGTGGGCACAAAACTGCTGCTGAGCCTCTCTCTTCCAGTGTTCTGACAAATACGGGTGCTTCACAAATTTGTGTGTTGTCCTCTTGCAGGGACATACTGATCTCTATATTGATCCAGTTTTGGTGGATGTGCTGCAGACCTGAGCGTGAGACAAGGCCTTCCTTGCTCGCTAGCTGCCGATTCTCCTGCCTGTGCCTTCTGGCTCCTACTAGGGACCCCTGGGATTAAAGACTCTTGAGGTGCTGTCTGGAATTTTCCTGGTTCTGGGGATTTGAATGCAAGTTGTAAGACACAGCAACTGTTCTGATACAGAGTGAGATGCGGTCTCACTCTGAAGTCACACTCTTGGTCATCTTTCTGCCTCACCCCTACCCTTCCTCTAGTGCTGGAATTACAGGCAGGAGCCACCACAATCAACTTAAGCCTCTTTTCTTTACAAGCCTTGGACATTTCGGAGCAGTAACAAGAGCAAGGCTAATACTGGCCATTCAGCTCAAGAGGCTTGGGTCAATCTTTGGTTAACATAGGGTTCTAAAGTTGTTGATAAAACAAGAACAAGAATGTGTTCAGAATTGTCCATTTTTACCTCTGTATTGCTTTGTTAAACTGTATCTCTCGTAGCTCAGGCTGGCCCAAAGCCCATAATTCCCACCTCCGCTGCCTCCTATATGTTGTGGTTACTCATGTGTGACACCATGCTCATTGTGTGTAGTGTAAACACATGGCAGGTGCACACTTGATTTGAGGGCTGGGTAGCCTTAGCTGTTTAAAGTCACAAAACCATAAGCCTATCCCATAAGAACACACTGAAAAGAAAGGCTTGACATCTTCCCGTCTTTAACTTTTTCTCTGTATTAAAACCTCACTGGTTAAGAGCACTGGCTGCGCCTGGCGGTGATGGCACACGCCTTTAATCCCAGCACTTGGGAGGCAGAGGCAGGTGGATCTCTGGGCATTCGAGACCAGCCTGGTCTACAAGAGCTAGTTCCAGGACAGGCTCCAAAACCATAGAGAAACCCTGTCTCAAAAAACCAAAAAAAAAAAAAAAAAAAAAAAGTAGCACTGGCTGCTTTTCTAGAGGACCCTGGGTTTAATTCCCAGCATGCACATGGCAGCTCACAACTGTCTGTAACTCTAGTTCCAGGACCTGACACCTTCATACCAATGCACATAAAATAAATTTAAATAAATTCTTTTTTAAAACTTACATTTATTTATTTAGTGTGCATTTGTGTGTGTGGTGTTCGTATATGAATGTTCCACGATGCTCATGTGACCATCAGATGACATTTTGGGGCGGGGGGTGTTGAGACAGGGTTTCTATGTGAAGATGTGGGATTCCCTGGAAGTTGGGTTATAGGCATTTGTAGACTGCCATGTGAGTGCTGGGAATTGAACCCAGGTCCTCTGGAAGAACAGCCAGCGCTCTTAACCACTGAACCATCTCTCCAGCTCCCCAGAACTCTCTTGTCAGCCCTCTTTGTTACTTAAAAAATAAAATAAAATAAAATAAAATAAAAAACAGGGTCTTATTGTGCAGCTATTCCTGATCTAGAGCTCACTCTGTAGACCAGGCTGGCCTCAAACTCATAGAGATTTGTCTGCGTCTGCCTCCTTAGTGCCAGGGTTAAAGATGTGTGCCACCATGCCCAGCTTTGCATTTGTGTCACTCGGTTGATTTACTGATAGACATAATGGCATGAAGCCACAGCGCAGAGGAGGATTGTCTGACAAGTGACTTAATTTTTTTCAGCCAGTTTTTAGGCATATTGTGGTTTTCACCTGAGTGTCCCTCAAGGCTCCTGTGTTGAAGGTTGAGTCTCCAGTATAGCAACTCCGAGGTGGGCCTTTGTTTTTTTAGTTTTTCAAGGCAATCTCCAGTATCCCAGGCTGGCCTTGAACTGGCTATGTACCTAAGACTGACTTTGAACTCCTGATCCTTCTGCTTCCATTTCCCAAGTGGAGACAGAAAAACTGCCAAGACCTGTGGATTCTGAGGCACTAGAAGGTGGCAGGCACCATGGAGTTGGGGAAAATGGGTTCTGAGGGATGTGCATGAGAAAGGTGCTTTTTTATTTTTATTTTTCAAGAATGGATTTCTCTGTGTAGTCCTAAGCATCCTGGAACTCACTCTGTAGACCAGGCTAGCCTTGAACTCGGAGACCCTCCTGCCTCTGCCTCTCGAGTGCTGGGATTAAAGGCACACACCACCACCCCTTGAATGAATATATTTTAATTGGTGCCTAGCATGCTGGTTTGATCTCCAGTGTAGCCTAAAACTGAGTGTATTGCAGACTTGAATCCCTTGGGAGATAGAGGCAGGGGGATTAAAAATTCAAAGACACTGTTGGCTGCATATCAACTGAAGATCAGTCTGGGTGACGTGAGACCCTGTCACTAAAGAAAACACAAAGTCCTGAGAAGCTAATGCATTGCAGGCTTGTCCTCCAATATCCCAATGTCTAGAGATGGCGTTTTGTTTTGTTTTGCTGAGACAGGATGACCTTAAACCTGTGTAGCCAAGAATGACCTTGAGTCCCCCCCCCCTCCCTTTCCCACCCAAGTGCTAGGATCACAGACGGAGCCACGGAGCTCTGATGCCCTTCATTAAAGGGTGTGAGAAGGTTGATCTCATTTTGCCATCACCCTTTCCAGCAAACAGGCTTAGGAAACAAAGACTGCTTTACCAAATTGTTTCCTGAGCCTCCACGGGTCGAGTGAGAGAGCTAAATCCTCTGCTAAACAGCAACAGATTTTTCTAAGCTGTCTAGCGTTCTGTATTTCTCTTCTGGAGTCTTCTGATTGCCATTTTGATTAGATGGCTTCTTGACTATTGTTCACGGTGACCCTTGACATCTGATTAAGTGTTTTTAAGATCTTAATATGTTTTTACAAAAATTCACCATATCAACTTCTAGATAGTCTTTTGACCTAAAGGTAAGCTGGAATTATCCAGTTGGGCCCTGTCCAGCCTAGAAGACTCTCCCTTTGAAAGAGAAAGTGAACTAATTAGGCTTAGCTGGGCGTGGGGCACACACCTCTAATCCCAGCGTGTGGGAGCTGGAGTTTAAGGCCAGCCTGGGGCACGCAATGAGTTCCATGCCAACCAACCTGGGTCACATAATAAGACTAAGACTAATCCTCTTTTAGGGCCCTAAGAGAGACATACATGGATATAGGAAGGTGAAAAAGACAAGATCTCCTGGGTAAATTGAGAGCATGAGGGTCACAGAAGAGGGTAGAAGGGGAGAGGGGAGAAAGGGAGGGGAGTGGAGAAAAATGTTTAGATGTTTAGCTCAATAAAAAACAATAAAAATAGATTAATCCTCTTTTTCGTTTTCTACTTTCCATTTTGTTTGTTTTTTAGGGAGGGTCTGCCTAGGTAGCCCTGGCTGGCCTGGCGCTCGCTATGTGGACAGGCCAGCCTCAACCTCACCACGATCCATCTTCCTCTGTCAGGGATTAAACCTCTGTGCCATCACAGCCATCAAGGCCCCATTTTTTAACCCCACCCCCATCATAACAAAATACAGCACCTGATGTATTGAATTAAATGGGAAATTTGTCAGGGAAAGAGTAATGATGAGTCTGAAGAGTTAAATTTGATAAGTGTGTCACTAATATGTCTCAGAAGTTGGACAAAATTCACCCAGATCTGATCGTCTGGCATAGTTATCCGCCATAGTCTGTTATCATCAAGCATATGCAGGAGAAATAACTGAATTTCCACCTTCACAGATGGCTGTTTGCTCAGTAATTTCCCAAGCAACCATCAACCTAAAGTGTTTTGTTCTCAAGGAGACCCACGGAAGAGCTTGTGGCAACTTCCTGACAGCTTTAAGACGGAGCCACGCGGAGCCACGGGACTGCTGAGATGTCCTGGGACGCCTCCAGGAAGTCTGCCAACACAAAGGGGAGCAGAGCAAGAGTTCATTAGGGCCAGATGTGGGGTGCACCCCAGAATCCCTGCACTCAGGAGGTGGAGGTGGGGGGGTAGAGTTCCAGTCTAGGTTACATGTCTAAAAGGCAAGTTATTAAATACCAGGACAATACTTCAGCACATTTCCCCTCCCTTCCTCCCTCCCTCCCTCCCTCCCTCCCTCCCTCCCTCCCTCCTTCCCTCCCTCCCTCCCTCCCTCCCTCTCCTCTTCCTTCCTTCCTTTTTTTTTTCTCTCTCTCTGTCTGCCTCTCTGTCTGTTTTTTCTTTCTTCCAGCAGGGTCTTCTGTATCCCAGGCTTTTCTTGAACTTCCAGTGTAGCCAAGGGTGACCTGGAACTGATCTTCCTGCCTGTGCTTCCTGGATGCTGGGATTACAGGTGTATACCACTGGGGTGCTTGGGGATTAAACCCAGGGCTCCCTGCATTCCCTCTACCAACTGAGCTGTATCTCCAGCCCACCCCTAGATTGTTTGAGGTTTGGGGTGCTCAGGGAGGCGGGGTTTTGCCACTTCTGTCAGTTCTGAACTTGGGTTTGAACACTTAGTCCTCAGATGATGCTGTTGTGGAACACTTGGAAGTCAGGGCCTAGAGAATAGATACTGGCCAAGGAGTGGAGCCTTGAGGTTTGTTGCCCACACTTGCTACAGGTTTTGTCTCTTCTTTTTTTTTTTTTTTCTTATTAATACAGTATTTATTTGTCTTCTCTCTGTCAAACCCTGAGCCAATCACTTTCCCCAGACTTCCTGGGGAGGTACAGGAAAAGGAACATACAGGGCAGACGGGACACAAAGGAACGATGGGAGGTGAAGTGGAGACAGCTGCGTCACATGGCAAAGAGGATGAGAAAGGCCACCATTAGGCAAAAGAGCCCCATGGCCTCTGAGAGGGCAAAGCCCAGAATGGCGTAGGAGAAGAGCTGTTGCTTCAGAGAAGGGTTCCTGGCATAACCAATGATGAGGCTCCCAAAAACAGTTCCAATCCCAGCCCCAGAGCCAGCCACCCCAACAGTAGCAGCCCCAGCCCCAATGAACTTGGCGGCTGTGTCAATGTCCCTGGAAATGACACTGGTTTGGAAGCTGCGGCTAGGGACGAGTGAGGTCAAAGGATGAGGGACTGACAAGCTGCTGAGGGCCTCATCTCTCCGTGTCTGTGGGTTCAGCTCCACTGCAGACAGAGGACGGCTCAGCAGCTGAGAGGTGCTCCTGACCAAGGAGCGGGTGGAGATGAACCTGGAACAGGCATACATTTTCAGGGGTGAGGGGCCAAGGCAAGAAAGCTGCTCCCAGGGTAGAGAAGACAGAGAGGGGCCGGTTTTGTCTCTTCTTCCTGACCTGCCAAGATGTTAGGGGTCTCCACCACATAGTCCTACCATCAAAAACTCTGCCATACCTTCCCTGCCATAGTGAACTATGTCCCCTTAAGTCCCAGACCCCAGTAAGCCTCTGCTGTTTCTGTTAGTGACAGTCGTGACAGTGATGACAGCAACTGGGACGCCCTGCTTAGGAAGCACTGTGCGTTCAAATCCAAAAGAAAAATAAATAGTGTCAGGTGTGGTGGCACACACACAGGTGGCAGAGGCAAGCAAAATCTCTGTGAGTTCAAGGCCAGCCTGGTCTACATAGCAAGTTCCCAGCCAGTCAGAGCTACATAGTGAGATCCTTTCTCAAAGGGAGAGGACAGCAAGCAAACCTGCTATATAAGAAGGTAGTCAGTCCCCCCTGTGACCTTATAGCTTTGTTATTAAGTGTGAGTCACTGGCAGGGTGTGCAAAGTCCTGGGTTTGATCCCCAGCACCATAAAAATAAAGTTGAAATATATAAAGCAGGGGTGGTGGTATGTGTTTGTAATCTCAGCAGTTAGGGAGTGGAGCAGGAGGATCAAGAATTCATAGCAAGTACAAGGCTTGGGCTATAGGAGACCCTTTCTCAAAGAACCAATAGGGGCTGCATATATAGCTCAGCTGATAAAGTTTTAGCTTAACATGTTAAGTCCTGAATTTGATGCCCATCACTGTATAAACTTGACACAATGGTACATGTCTATAATGCTAGCACTTGGGAGGACAGAAGTTCAAGGTCATCTTCAGCTACATGGTAAGTTTGAGGCCAGCCTACGATATGTGAGACCATCTCTCTCAACATAAATACATACATTGAGGCAGCCATAATAATAGATGCCAGACTTGATATTCGGTACTTATAATCCCAGCACTCGGGAGGTTGAAGCAGGTGGACTGCCAATAGGTAGAGGCCAACCTGGCCTATATCGCTACCACAAGGCCAGTCAGAGCTACACAAACCTGCCTTAGTAAGCCAAAAATAAAGAAATAACAAATAAATAAATAAATGCTAGTAAACGTTTTAGATTCCACAACTCATAGAATAGATAAAAATGGTACAAATTGTGAGAAAACATTGCTGTAGTTTTCTATTCTCGGTCTGTTATGATGGTTTATAATTAATTGATGTTTGCCCCTGAGCGGCACACACTTCTGGGAATATAATAAAACTCAGCTGGTGTGTTACTGAAGCTCATGCATCCCTTGATGGCCATTTGGGCAGACGGACTCCCTCCCATCATCATCCTCGGGCAGTGTGCACCTGTCATGGTTTGCGTGGTTTGGGTTGCAGAGACGCTTTTTCACCCTGGGCCAACACTGTGACAGTAGTCAAGCTATAAGGAAACATGCTTCCCCGTGAAACCTGCAGGGACAGGGCCGTGCAGTCCCTGCACTCACAATAAAGGTGTTCAGCAAGGTGCTACAGAGAGACGACACCATTCTTTTTTTTTTTTTTTTTTTTTTTTTTGGTTTTTCAAGACAGGGTTTCTCTGTAGCTTTGGAGCTTGTCCTGGAACTAGCTCTTATAGACCAGGCTGGCCTCCAACTCACAGAGCTCCGCCTGCCACCACCGCCCGGGGTGATGACACCATTCTTGACCCAGTGACCTCTAGTCTCCCAAGAAGGCTGAACAGACCAGATACTGTTTAAACTTGAAAGTGACAAGGTGCTCCATCCATCCTGTGTCATACTGCTCTGCCACAGAGAGGAGTGGGGTACTGGTATTTGCTTGAGTGAACGCCCAAAGAATTACACTGAGGGAGAAGTCCTGCTTCCAAAGATAACCAAAGATTTCTTCCCATTGATGCAATTGAAACATAAATGGAAGCCAGGCAGTGGTGGTGCACACCTTTAATCCCAGCACTCAGGAGGCAGAGGCCGGTGGATCTCTGTGAATTCAAGGCCAGCCTGGTCTACAAGAGCTAGTTCCAGGACAGGCTCCAAAGCTACACAGAGAAACCCTGTCTCAAAAAACAAACAAAACAAAACAAAAAAGAAACACAGATGGATTGCTGAATTAGGGGTTAGAGACAGAGGAAGAAGGTAGGGGATGCCAAGGAATGGCTGCAGAAGGGTCTGGTAGATTTAGAGATAAAAGGGAACTTGGCCACATGTTGACTGTGGTTTTCTGTCCTGCCTGATTCCCGCAATCGTTAAGTCCCAAAGAAATCACACAGAGGTCTACATTAATCATAAACTGATTGGTCCATTAGCTCAGGCTTCTTATAAACTCCTATAACTTATATTAACCCATTATTCTTATCTATGTTAGCCACATGGCTTGGTACCTTTTTCAGTGAGGCAGTCACATCTTCCTTCTATGTCTGGGCAGGACTGCAGAGGAATGGGCTTCCTCCTTCCCAGAATTCTTCTGTTCTTATTGACCCACCTCTACTTCCTGTCTGGTTGTCCCCACTATACTTTCTGCCTGTCTACTGGCCAATCAGTGTTTATTTAAAATAATATTGACAGAATACAGACCATTCTCCCACACCACTTCCCCCTCTTTTTTTTTTAAACAAAGGAAAATATCCATAGTCCATTTTTTGGGGGAATGTGGGCATAGTTTTCCAGGCTACTTCCTGCTGGTTGGGGGCACTGATAATCTTATGAGGACCTAAAGAAAATTTAGAATTATGATCAAGTCCTGACTGGAGTATCCTTTGAGACTTGATCAACTCAGGCAGCATCTTGAATCCATTCTGGATGTAGAACTCTGACATCTGGGCCATCTGTTCCTACCGGAGATGTCTCAGGTGGTCTTCCTTGACCAAACCTGATTTTTCTTACTTTAGAATGAATCCATAGCTTCCCATTTCCTGTGGTAACAAAAGCAAACCCTCTTCTCCAAAGTAACATACCTTTTGACTTCAATTTTGAAGTCAAGATATTTTCAATGTACCTATCTTGGATTAATTCAGCAGCATTTATAAACAAATATTTTTTTAGCAGATATTGCTCCTTCCTCAGCCTTCAAACAATTCAAAGAGAACATGACATATGATATCCACATTCTCCATGTGTTTTTTAATCTTTACATGGCTTCATTTTAACTGCTATTTCTTTTATTTTTAATTTTTGGCTTTTTGAGACAAGGTTTCTCTATGTATCTTTGTCCTGGAACTCACTCTATAGACCAGGCTATCTTTGAACTCATAGAGATCTGTCTGCCTCTGCCTCCCAAGTGCTGGGATTAAAGGCATGTGCTACCATACCCAACTACTCTCTTTTTTTATTTTAAGGACTTTAATCATTTTCTTTACTCTCCCAAGCTTGCATATATTTTTAAGACACTGTAAACCATTTAGAAGTTTTCTTCATCTTTGAATCTCTCTTTACTGTATATCTCTCTCTCTCTTTCTGACCACATGAGTCTTTAATTTGCTAAGCAATATGGGTAGGATTAAAGCCGTGGCTTTTATGACTGGATCCAGCCCATTCCTTAGCTTTCTGAAATTCCAGCCTCATGGCAGAGGTACTGGCTGGAGCCATGTTTATTGCCACGACTCTGTGGTGTTTCAAGGTCCCTGCAACCACCAGAAAGCATGCAATCAGCTTTTCATCAACACCATTCAAGTATTTCATGGCAGGACCTCTTAAAAGAGCTGCAAGGTTTTACAGCTAAAGCTCAGTCAGGAGCCTCTCTTAAATGAGTCACATTTGCCTCTAGCAAACAGAGCCCACCTGAGAAAATGCTGCTCTCAATAAGATGCACTTAACTCTATTATTTTTTGTCTAGAATTACTTCCCAAGCTCTCTCAGGCTTTATGTGGATGCAGTTGTCCACACATTGGGCACCATTTGTTGACTGAGTTTTCTGTCCTGCCCGATTCCCACAATTGTTAAGTCCCAAAGAAATTACACAGAGGTCTACATTAAATATAAAGTGATTGGCCCATTAGCTCAGGCTTCTTATTAACTCTTATATTAACCCATTATTCTTATCTACATGGCTCAGTACCTTTTTCAGTGAGGCAGTCACAACTTCCTTCTGTGTCTGGGCAGGACTGCAGAGGAATGGGCTTCCTCCTTCCCAGAATTCTCCTGTTCTCATTGACTCACCTCTACTTCCTGTCTGGTTGTCCCTTACTATACTTCCTGCCTGTCTACTGGCCAATCAGCGTTTATTTAAAATATAATTGACAGAACACAGACCATTCTCCCACACCAGCCACAGTAGTGACAAGAACCCACTCAGGTGATAGAGCTGAACAGAAGCCGTACATCATGGCACACACCTATAATCCTAGAACTCAGGAGGCTGAAGCAAGATCACAAGATTCAGGTGTCTGGGCTACATCAAGAGACATATGAAACAAGGAGACAAAGAAAGAAAGGCAGGGCAGAGGGAGCGGAGAGATAACTCATTGGTTCAGAGCATATACCACACTGGCCGGAAACCAAGTTGGATTCCCAACACCCAGTTCAGGTGGCTCACAACCACGTGTAGCACCCAGAGAGATCCTGTGTCCTCCTCTGAACTGTTCAGGCCCCTGCACTCACTTGCACAGACCTACACACATACACACGTAACTAAAAATGAAAATAAATATTTTAAAATAACGGAAGGGATTGGGAAACCTGAGTAAAATCTCACATCCCCACCTGGATTCACATATGTCAAGCTAGGAACATGAGAACAGTGACTTCGTATATTGCAAAGTCCCCCCACTTTTCCCATCCCCTGGCGGTCAGCTCACATTATTGCTTACAACTATAAATGTGAATCTACAATTACACCAACATTACAGTTTCAAAAAGGAATAGAGGCCTACAAGATGACTCAACAGGTGAAGGTGCTTGCCACACAAGCTTGGGGACCTGAGTTCAATGAGGTAAATACCTGAAACCTACACAAAGGTAGCAAGAGAGAGAACTGACCCCACACACCCGGTGATGAAAAAGAATAAGAGGAGGGGGCAGTTTAAAACTTTAAAGGACTGACTGAGCCATGAACCTTTAACCTACTACCTGGGGGATTTTAATTCATTAATTAAGAGCTTCTCTAGTAACTGGTCACCTTTGAACTTTAGCCAAGAATTTTCCTCTCCCAGCACAAAGAAATATTTAAGGAGATGAAAACTCTAATTACCCATATTTCCTCATTCAATATTGTATCATGGATTGAATTATCGCTGTACCCATTAATATGTGTAATTATTGTATGGCCATAAAATCATTTATTGATAAACTTGGAAAAGAATCATTTTCCTAGCACAGCATGCCAAAACAGGAAGAGGAGGGAGTGGTTAGAGCGTGGGCGGGAGGCAAGAAGGCTTGCCTCGAGGTCGATTCTAGTTACGCAGTGCTAAAGACTCCACGTGGCTGTGCAGTACAAGAATGTCTCAAAGAGCTGAGACACTGAACCTGTTAAACAAACCTCCCATCTCTCCCCTCCCCCGGCCCTTGGCTATGCATCACTCTTATTTGCTTTTTCATTTTCATGTGTGTGTGTCTGTGTGTGTGTGCCATGCATGCGTGCAGGGTCTTCAGAGGCCAGGAAAGGGTGTAGGACTCTCCTGGAACTGGAGCAACAGACTTTTGTGAGCTACCATGAGGGGGCTAGGAATCAAATCTGGACCCAGTGGAAGAGTAGCCAGTGCTTTTAACCACCCAGTCATTTCCACATCCTCTTTTCTTCCTTTTAATCACATGTATGTGTGTGAATCAGTTTAAGCATGGGGGAGAGTAGGTGTCTAAGGAAGCCATTAGATCCCTTGGAGCTAGAGTTACAGCCGGCTGTGAGCACTGTGATGCGGGAGCTGAGAACTGAACTCGGATCTTGTACAGGAACAGAATGTGCTTGTAACCTCTGAGCCATCTCTCCAGCGCCTCATCATTCTTCTGTACATTTTATATCTCTTGGTGGCACCCAAGAAGGATGAAGCTGTCTTGTGCCTTTGTGGTGGGCTGGTTTCACTTAGCACAGTTTCCTCAGGGTGCATCCACACTGCAGTGTGACTCAGGATTCCCTGGCTTTTGATTTTGGTTTGGTGGTGTGTTGTAGGAGCTGCAGGCCGCTTCCCACCGTTCAGCTCCCGGCCACCAGCTAGCTTTACCAGAAATAATTACACGGAAACTGTATTCTTTTAAACACTGCCTGGCCCATTAGTTCTAGCCTCTTATTGGCTAATTCTTTCATCTTGCTTTAACCCATTTCTAATAATGTGTGTAGCACCATGTGGTGGCTTACCAGGGAAGATCTTAACCTGCTTCTGTGTCAGGTGGGAGAATCATGGCGACTGCCTGACTCGGCTTCTTTCTCCCAGCATTCTGTTCTGTCTACTCCGCCTACCTAATTTTCTGTCCTATTAAAGGGCCAAGGCAGTCTCTTTATTTAACCAATAAAATTAACACAAAACAGAAGACTCTCCCCCATCATTTCCCCTTTTTCTGTTTAAACAAAAAAAAAAGAAAGGCTTTCACTTTAACATAGTAAGATTACATATAACAAAACAGTTATCAAGCAAGAATTACAGTTACAATATTTATATCTACTTTATCTTTTATCATAACTAAGGAAAACTATAACTATAACTAACCATTCTTCAACTCCATCAAAGACTCCAGAAGGATATAATATTACCTAAGTAAACAAGAAGTCCAAAGCTTTAGAAATGACAGAGACATCTCGCTGCCTGGACAGTCACCCAAAGTTCCTCTGTACTGTTGGGGCATCTATCTTCAGCCTACAGGCCCATAGTATCCAGCAGACATTTCCATGAATCAGGAAATTCCAAAGACAGTTCAGTCACTTTTTGCTGTGTCCTACAGAATGTCTCGCAGACTCTTTCATGAATCAGGAACCCTGAAAGACCATCTTACCTTTAGGCAAGTTCAGCAGTCCTCTCTCTGCGGTTCTGTGTCCAGTTTATGCATCAGTCCAAGCAAGAGCAGTTTCTTGCCCAAATGACTATCAAACTCCATAAGGAGTCTCTTCGATGCCCATCTTCCTCTTGAAGTAGATTGGTGCTGCCAGGAACAGATGTGTCTCATTGTCATGAAAAGCCCTATGTTATTAAAACATTTAAATGCCATGTTCTGTAGCCTTTGAAAGACATGAAGAATGCCTATCTAATTGAAATATATCTCTATATATCTAGAAAATCTAACTAACATGACTACAAGCTTTACTATTATTGATGATTATCCATTACAAACCTATATTTCCTAATTATACATTATACTTTTAAAAGGAACTACACAATCACAATACTTTAATCAAGATCAGAAATACATATACATATAACAAAATTGACCTTAAAATCCACACCAATGCAAATTATTCATATCTGTATCATATCCCCCTTTAAATGTAAAAGAACATTTATAAACAATATTTGGGAACATTTCTAATAATGTGTGTAGCACCATGAGGTGGCTTTCCAGGGAAGATCTTAACCTGTGTCTGTGTCGGGTGGGAGAATCATGGCGACTGCCTGACTCAGCTTCTTTCTCCCAGCATTCTGTTCTGTCTACCCCGCCTACCTAATTTTCTGTCCTATTAAGGGGCCAAGGCAGTCTCTTTATTTAACCAATAAAATTAACACAAAACAGAAGACTCTCCCCCATCAGTGGTGGTGGACTAGACCAGGCTAGTCTCAAACTCACAGATATATTCCTGCCTCTGCCTCCCAAATTCTGGGATTAACAATGCTTATCATATTGGTTTTTAACTCACTATGTAGCCATGGCTTCCTTGAACTCCAGATTCTCCTGCCTCCAACTTCTGAGTTTGTGTACACAGCAGATTGTCTTCTCTTTTCAGGTTAATGGTATTTTATTTCTTATATGGACCATTTCTCTCTCTTTTTTTTTCTTTGTTTTTTTTTTGTTTTTCGAGACAGGCTTTCTCTGTAGCTTTGAAGCCTGTCCTGGAACTTGCTCTGTAGACCAGGCTGGCCTCGAACTCACAGAGATACACCTGTCTCTGCCTCCTGCGTGCTGGGATTAAAGGCATGCTCCACCGCCACCCGGCTGGGTCACCTCTTGTTTGTTTATCCATTCATCCATCCAAGGACACTTGGTGTACAGTTCTGTCTTCCACTGTGATAGCAAAGTATCTGGCAGTGGGGAGTAAATAAAAAAGCAGGTCTCTTTAAGTAGGTTTGGAAGTCCAATGCCCTGGCTCTCGTGTGTGCTTGAATCTCATAAGGGTCTTTTTCACTACATCACATGGCAAATAGCACCATGATGTGGTCACAGAGGATAGAAAGATCCCAAGGGAGCCAGAAATAAAGGAGAGGCAAGTCTTGGTCTTTTATTATAACCATGCCTAGTAGGAACTATGTAGGAGCTCATGAGATACCATAACCCCTTCTAAGAATATAGCCTCAAAAGGCCTAGTCACCTCGTCCTTCCACCCCTTCAATGTTCCCTCACCTCCCAGCACCATCACCAAACTAGGGACCAAGCACGCATCATATGCACCTGTGGGGGACAGGCTCCAGCCATATCGAAACCCTAACACATGGTTGCTCCTGACTGGGACCATTGTGAGTGAGTGGCAGGCACTTCTTCTTCTGTCTGCAACCTTGTTTCAAACAAACAACAGAGAGAAAAATCCCAGGTTCTTTTCCAGGTCAAGCTGGGCCACAGGGCACTCAGGGTGTTCCATGTACTTATTTCCTTTGGCAGTGTGGCTCCTGGCTTCAGGAGAGCAAATAAAAGTCCCTCGTCCAAGCTGGGTCCTTCCAGACCTGCTCCCCTTCCGCACCCAGAACAACATCTGCTCCCCCTGACTCAGGAGCAAGGGTGATGTATCCGTATGGGACAGTGTGAGCTCCCTGGCAGCATCTGGCACAGGGTCCTTGCCCAGAGAACAGCCACACAGCCCCCCACCCTACCTGGGGAGAACACATAGAACTTGTTCTGTCAGGACCCTGGCCCAGGCTGGACCAGACACACCCTGCCATTTTCCTCCAGTAAGCAGGGGTACAGTTCAGTTCACAGGACGGAGGTGGAGCCAGCATGGCCACCTGGTTCCAGGGGAGGAACATGAGATTGTTCATCGAGGAACAAAGTCTCCCCCTATTTAAGCCTGGGCAGACTGTGCCTTAGTTAGTACCCTCGCTGTCCCAGCTCTCCATCCCTGCTGTCCCACCCCCAGCCCCAGCCATGCAGGGAGCCTGGCTGCTGCTGCTGCTGCTGCTGCTGCTGCTGCTGCTGCTGGGCCTCAGGTTGCAGCTGTCACTGAGTGTCATTCCAGGTAATGAGGCTCCTTTGGGTGCCTGCTCCATTCACACACGTGAACCTTTAGTCTGACCCTTCCTCCGCTATTCCCTTGGCCAGTGGAGGAGGAGAACCCAGCCTTCTGGAACCAAAAGGCTGCCGAAGCTCTGAGTGCGGCCAAGAAGCTGCAGCCCATCCAGACGTCAGCCAAGAACCTCATCATCTTCCTGGGGGACGGTGAGTGTCCGAGGCCTGGCCACCCTGGGGCCCTTGCACTTCAAGAACCTAAGGCCGCTGGTGGGTCCAGGTGGGCCTGAGGGTTCAGTCCTGATCGGATTCTATGCCTTCAGGGATGGGGGTGCCCACAGTGACAGCCACCTGGATCCTAAAGGGACAGCTGGAAGGCCATCTAGGACCCGAGACACCTCTAGCCATGGACCGCTTCCCCTACATGGCTCTGTCCAAGGTGAGTACTGAGCCACATATCTGAGATATGGGGAGAGGCTGACAAGGACCCAGGGAAAGGGTGACAGAGAGGACCCCGGAGACTGAGAGCCCAGTTCGGGGTCTGGCAATAATGAGCAGGTCCCAGGCTTGGGTGAAGAAACAGATGTCTGCTTTGAAGCCAGTTGAGGATGTCTCTGTCTTCAGACCTACAGTGTGGACAGGCAGGTCCCAGACAGTGCCAGCACAGCCACAGCTTACCTGTGCGGGGTCAAGACCAACTACAAGACCATTGGTGTGAGCGCGGCCGCACGGTTTGACGAGTGCAACACCACTTTCGGCAATGAGGTCATCTCGGTGATGTACCGTGCCAAACAAGCAGGTGGGTTGGAGCCAGGCTCGGGCATGGGGGCAGGCCTGGAAGACTGCACGTCCCACCCTGACCGCTGCTGTCTTCAGGAAAGGCCGTAGGACTGGTGACCACCACAAGGGTGCAGCACGCCTCTCCAGCCGGCACCTACGCACACACGGTGAACCGGAACTGGTACGGGGACACTGATATGCCTGCCTCGGCCCTGCAGGAGGGCTGCAAGGACATTGCTACACAGCTTGTCTCCAACATGGACATCAATGTGAGGAATAAAGCCTGAGCTCCCTGGATCCTGGTGCCGAGCTGGGTCCTGGTTGGAAAGGAAGCAGAGGCCCTAAAGTCTGCCTTCTCTGATCCTCTCTGAGCATAGGTGATCCTCGGTGGGGGCCGAAAATACATGTTTCCTGAAGGAACCCCAGACCCTGAGTATCCGACTGACGTTAACCAGACCGGAACCAGACTTGATGGCCGGAACCTGGTGGAGGAATGGCTGTCCAAGCACCAGGTGATGAGGTGCGCACCGATTGTGGCACAGCAGAGACTGGGGAAGGGCTGTTGGCCTTACCAATCATTTATGCCCCTCTAGGGCTCCCAGTATGTTTGGAACCGTGAAGAACTCATTCAGAAGTCCCTCGATCCATCAGTGACATACCTCATGGGTAATGACCCCACACTTCCTGCACTGGTACCCCTCAGTTCGGCAGCCTTTGAACATGTGTGTGTGTGCACGTACTGTGACCCCACTACCAAGCATATTGGTCACCATAATTTTTCGGCTTTTGTTCCTAAGGCCTCTTTGAGCCTGTAGACACAAAATTCGACATTCAACGGGATCCCTTGATGGATCCATCTCTGAAGGACATGACAGAGGCAGCCCTGAGAGTGCTGAGCAGGAACCCCAACGGCTTCTACCTCTTTGTGGAGGGTGAGTCTTCAGGACCCCATGGAAAGAGGAGGCAATGGACAAGGACAGGCTGGAGCTCACGCTCACTGGTTTCCTGCAGGTGGCCGAATGGACCGTGGTCACCATCTGGGCACAGCGTATCTGGCGCTGACTGAGGCTGTCATGTTCGACACAGCCATCGAGAAGGCCAGCCAGCTCACCAGTGAGAAAGACACGTTGACCATAGTCACCGCTGACCACTCCCACGTCTTCTCCTTTGGTGGCTACACACTTCGGGGGACCTCCATCTTCGGTAGGTCGGGGACAAGTGGCGGGTTTTTTGTTGTTGTTGCTGTTTGGTTTTTTGTTGTGTTTTGTTTTGCACCAATTACGTAAAGAACTTTGTCTGATCCTCCCCTTCTCTATTTGTTAAATGGACAAAAAAGGGCACCTGCCTTGTGGGAATCTAGCAACCACTGGGCAGACAAAAGGTGGAGTGGGGGGAGGCGTCTAAGCTTTAGTCTTTGGGAGAACAAGGTGTCTCTCTTCCTCTGTGCAGGGCTGGCGCCGCTCAAAGCTCTGGACGGCAAGTCCTACACCTCCATCCTGTATGGCAACGGCCGGGGCTACATTGGTACAGGGGAAAGACCCAACGTCACCGCTGCTGAAAGTGGTGAGTGCAATGTCACGGCTTGCCTGAGGGTGGGGCAGAGGGGACTCCACTCTTGAGAGACCTTCTCGCTGAAATGTCTTGTCCCTCCAGGTGACCCCTCATACCAGCAGCAGGCGGCTGTGCCGGTGAAGTCGGAGACCCACGGCGGGGAGGATGTGGCGATATTCGCGCGTGGTCCGCAGGCACACCTGCTGCAGGGAGTGCAGGAGCAGAATTACATCGCCCACGTCATGGCCTTTGCAGGCTGCCTGGAGCCCTACACGGACTGCGGCCTGGCGCCCCCAGAGGACAAGAGCAGTGAACCGCCCCGAGCCAGACCACCACTACAACCCGCCAGACCACCACCACCATCCCTGTCAGGGACAGCGCTGGTAACCTAGGCCCAGCCACCACCCCGCTGGCCCTGTCGTTGCTGGCAGGAAGGATGCTGATGCTACTGGGGGTTGTTGCATAGTCCTCTGGGCTCCACCCACCAGGTCCCAGGCCCAACCTGGTGCTTTCTTTACCTTGGCCACCCACTAACTTCTCATTGTCCCCTCCCTCGACTGCACCTCTTTCCCGTGCTCCTTGCATTCTGGCTGTGGGCCCTACCCTAGGACCTCTCTGCTTGTGGCCTCAACCCTTATCCCAGTCTAGAGTGACTGCTTCCAGGGCACCTACCCAAGCATTCACAAGGGCACAGTCACCTCTGAACTTGCAGCCATCCTCAAACCTCACAGAGCTCCTCCTCCCGCAGGAACCATGAAAACATGGCCCTGATTCTCCTGGGGCCAGTCTGGACTTTCCTCTCTGACCTCAGCCCCCAGCTGCTTGCAAAGGAGAGGGCCTCAACGGCAATTTATAGAGGACCAAGCCTGCACCTCCCATTGGTGCCCCCACCAAGCTTGGATTCCTGCAGAGACCTTCATGGCCCAACCATGCCAATCCACAGAGAGAAGATTCTGGAGTCGCTCAGCCCTCCGGTGTCTACTGCCCAGCTAGGAAATTCATGGCGCTGCACCTCACCGACTGCTACATCATCTCAGGCTGCACCGACATTTCTGAACTAAGGAAATCCCCTATGCATTCTCCCGGGAGAGGCAAACCAATAATAAAGTGTTATGCAATGCAATGCCAAGAATCGCTTTCTTTTTCCTCGGCTCCAAACAAGAGCCTAGTGCCTGCTGGGAATGTGCTCTGCCCCTGAGCCACATCCCCACCCTCTAGTAATATATCCCACTCCTCATCTTGCTCCTCTTCTTTCTGAGACTCTGTAGCCCAAGCTGGCCTCAAATGTATAGCAGTTCTATTGCTGTAGTCTTCCAAATGCTGGGATTTTAAGTGTGAGCCACACACCCGGCATTCTAGTAGGTTCTTTGGAGAAGAAAAGCCCGGAGCGTCTAGAGCACAGGGCCCAGATTGGGAGGGGTGGGTGATGGTGGAGATCAGGCCAGGGAGATACCTAGTTGAGCAAGAACCCTGAACAAAGAAAAGGCCTGAACGGCACAGAACAGCAGTGCAAGGGGCCTGGGGCAGTGGTCATCAGGGACATTAGAAGGACAGTCAGAGAGAGTGGTTGGGATGAGGGCATGGGGGGGGTGCAAGGAAGAGGTGTCAAGGAGGGGAAAAGCCGTGAAGTCTAGAGTGCTGTGGTAACAGCCTTCAAAAAAGGATTTAGACCAGCCCTGGCTGTTTCTGGAAGCATGTCATCTTTTCTCTTTCTTTTCTATTTTTTCAGGTGTGTGTGTGCTCGCACACACACACAGGCAGGAGTTGGTCAGCTCGAGAGGAGGTGCAGACCCTCCCTAACTATCTCTGACCCACATTGGGAACTTTGTGGAACACCACCCCAGTATAGTCATGCTTGGCTCCTATCTAACCTGCCCAATGTGGACATTTGAAAGAATTATGTAAAGGTGGAACTGACTGTGCTTCCCAGCAAATTTTTCAGCATTACAAATTTATTTGTACATTTATGAAGGTACAAAAACACACTTTGCTCCCACCAGTAATAATAGGAAGATTGAATATGTTTCCTTATTTGCTAAAATCTTGATTTAACACTGTGGAACATCCATTTGAAGTCTTGGCTCTTGGAATAGTTCATTTCAATTCCGAATTTTACTGTCTGTTGTGAAAATTCGGAGGCTGGGTGAAGGAAGGCGTTCTTAGCGGAGCCTTCGAGTCATCATACTGGTTTTTAAATTCCATCCGCCAATTATGCAAGGCTTTTGTCTGGCTCCAGCTGATATATTTCTGTCTTCTTGGGTGTCATTTGGTTGCTCTTTCAACACAATGGAGTGGCGTTACACATTTATGTTTTATAAATTTGTTCAAAACCCAGGGACCTCTTCATTTTAAAACTTGCAGTTTTAAAAACAGCTTATCCCGGAATTAGGTGCCGGGTAATAGATGTTCAACTCTGTGAATGCCCTGAAAACTGCTAACTTGTGCACTTTAAAGGGGCAACTTTTATAGTGTGTGTAGATTATACCTAAATTTTCAAAAGCAGAGTATATTAGTTTCTACTTCGGAGCATCAAGGTGTGTGTATGAGGGTTTTATTAGTCAAACACGTTGCTGGGCACCAGCAAGAAAGCTCAGCAGGTGAAGTGCTGACTGCCCAGCAAAGTAAGCTTGATCTTCAGGATCCACCTACAGGTAAAAGGAAAGATCCAGCTCTGCAATGTCATCTTCTGATCTCCACAAGAAGTCTGTGGCATGCATGAGCATGTACATACAAGAGCACGCATGCACACGTGAGCACACACAGAGAGAGAGAGAATAAATAATTCAACTTCTTTCTTTCTCTTTTATTTCTTTTTCAAGACAGGGTTTCTCTGTGTAGCCCTGGTCTTCCTGGAACTCGCTTTGAAGACTAGGCTGGCCTCGAACTCTAAGAGATCTGCTTGCTTCTGTCTCCAGAGTGCTGGAATTAAAGGTGTGCACCGCCACTACCCCGCGATAACTTAATTTCTAAAAATACATCTTTGGCCATAGGATCAAGCCTCAGTGAAAAGCCTTTTCAGGAGCTGGACTAGTGGCTAGTGGCAGGAGCACTTACAACTCAAACATGAGTACCAGAGTTCAGATCCCGGTCAGGCATGGCCTCACACATGCCTATAACCCCAGCGCCGAGGAGAAGGAAGCCAGGAGGATCTTCAGAGTTCGGTAGCTGTGAGTTCCAGGTTCAGAACCAGACTGACTCAAAGGAATAAGGCAGGGGGCACTAGAGGAGGCCTGTACTGCTCTTCTGGCCTCCATGAACGCTCTCTCAGGTGCTCACGCCATGCAAAGAAAATCCTTTCAAATCTGTCGCCAGGTTCTCTTTCCCCACCACAAAACAGTATTCAAAGATTCAAAGACATGACCCTTGTGCTTTTTTCATTAAAAGGACATCCTCACTAAGAGGGCACGAACAGGGAGAGAAAGCACATTTCTTTTTCAAGCTTTTTTACCAAGTACCTAAACAGACAGCTCTCATCGCCTTAATAAATGTCAGCACACACGTCTAGAAGAGCCAGGCATGGTGGTATAGCCTTGTAATTTCTAGCACTAGGGAGACTGAGGCAGAAGGATAACCACAGGTTCAAGACCAGCTTGGGTTCCATAAGGCAGCCTGGACTATATAGTGAGACAGTACCTAAAAAAATGGAGGAGAAAGATGAGGAGGAGGAAGAGGAGAGGAAGGAGGGAAAGTAAGAGGGAGAGGAGAAGGGAGAGGAGGAATGGAACCAGACGATTCCAGCTACTGGGAGGCTGAAGCAGGAAGGTTTCTTGAGCTCAGGAGTTCCCTATTAGCCGGGGCAGCACAGCGAGACCGTGCCAGTGGCAGAGAAGCCTTGGGGTAAACTCAGGACACCATCTTCGAGGACTTTGCCACAGTTATCCCTGACTCATTCTGTCTGGCCTGGAGAGCTTTCAAGATCACACCCAACGTCATTATCAATCGCAATGATTCTGCTCTAAGGTGACGATCTTGTTTTTTTATAAGCTCACCCCACATCTCCTCCATCTGATGTTGTGCCCAGGCTTCTGCTCTTGGTGCTGGTTTGACCATGGATGGACGAGCAGGTGGGTGAATTGAAGGCGCTGAACCCTAACTGTTACCCAGAATCCTTTTAAACATCCTTTCCAAACAGCCCTTCCATCAGCGTAACTTCTACCATGCTCCCCATCGGCCATTGCTTTCCTTCAACAAGGCATTTACTGTGGGCAATATATCTTCTCTGCTGTAGCTCGCCATTAGTGGCTCACACACCCAGAGAGTGGTGTGTGTGTTTCATTATTGGGAGAGAATCCAGAAGATACCTTAAGCTGCGATGTGCTAGAAACATCTGTACTTCCAGTCAACTGTAGAGAAAACCTCCCACACTGGGTAATTTTCTCTAATACTCGCTTCTTCCAATCAACGGCAATGTTTCCCCCACATCTTTCAGGAGTATTTGCTGACAGAGATGTGCCTTTCGGTTTGTCGACAGATCATTTACTGCTCATTGTTTCTGCCATTTTTTACTGCAGCAGGAAGAAAAACTGTGCCTGGTGTTAGGTGTTTTGTTTTATCCTGTTGTCTTATGCTATTATGTAAGAAACTTTACAAGCGCTTTCCAAATATTTATCATTGCTTAGGGAAATATCAGAAGTGCTGGGCTGAGAAGCACATAGCTTTAAACATCACAGGGAAAAGAATTACAGGGGTTTGTCTTCATGTTCTGAAGACTGTTTTTAAATGTCTGGTGAACCATGAGGGTTTTATGCTGTCATTGATGAATATCTCAAGGCACAAGGCTCCCAGGGCTGAGACTGTACTAGGAAGGATGGGAGGGGAGTGTTTCAAATAGTACTTTAAAAGCAGTAAAGCCCCTCTCTCCCTCCCCCCCCCTCTCTCTGTGTGTGTGTGTGTGTGTGTGTAGGTTAGAGGTCAGAGAACAACTTTTAGGGAGTTGGTTCTCTTCTTCCACCATGTGGGTCCTGGGGATTGAACTCGGGTCGTCCAGGATTTGGCAGCAAGCTCCTTTGTCCGCTGAGCATATCAGCGGCCCTTGGAGTATCTGTTGTCCTGCCCTCCTCCCACCTCTGGGACTTGTGATGACAAGCTTGTGCAGAACTCCTCAGCCGGCCACTTCTCTCTGGCTCAACAGGATTGGTTGCAGTTTCTTGGCAGGAATCTTGTAAGTCACTTGGCTACCCTGGAGGATTAGTTTGGTTAAAGCTGGATGATATAATCCATGAATGCACTTAGGCAGACACATTAAATTTTTGTTTTGTTTTGTTTTGTTTTTCGAGACAGGGTTTCTCTGTGGTTTTGGAGCCTGTCCTGGAACTAGCTCTTATAGACCAGGCTAGTCTCGAACTCACAGAGATCCGCCTGCCTCTGCCTCCCGAGTGCTGGGATTAAAGGTGTGCGCCACTACCGCCCGGCAACACATTAAAATTGAATGCACTGAAATACACAGAAAAGTGAGCGGATGGGGTGGGGAGACTGGCTTAGCCCTGGTTTGGGGCAACCCTCTTGTTTCCCTCTGGGACCCCTGATGGGGGAGAGTCTTCTGTTTTGTGTTAATTTCACTGGTTAAATAAAGAGACTGCCTTGGCCCTTTAATAGGACAGAAAATTAGGTAGGCAGAGTAGACAGAACAGAATGCTAGGAGAAAGAAGCTGAGTCCGTCAGTGGCCATGATTCTCCCACTCCAGACAGAAGCAGGTTAAGATCTTTCCTGGTAAGCCACCTTGTGGTGTTATACAGATTATTAGAAATGGGTTAATCGAGATGTGAGAATTAGCCAATAAGAGGCTGAAACTAATGGGCCAGGCAGTGTTTAAAAGAATACAGTTTCCGTGTAATTATTTTGGGTAAAGCTAGCCAGGTGGCGGGAAGTGGCCCCGCTGCTCCTCCTCACTACAGACCCCTGTGACTTCTGGTAGGTGGGTGCCCAGGTGACTGACAGTATGGAGCTGTGTGTGTCCCTGTGGTACACTTGTGTGTGCAGGTGCATGTGTGTGCATTTGCAGATGGAGACCAGAGAAGCATTTTAGATATTATTCTCAGGAGTCATTCACCTTGGTTTTGCTTGCTTGTTTGTTTGTTTGAAGATACAGAGTCTCCTACTGAATCTGTAGCTCACCGAATATACTAGACTGGCCAGCCAGTGACCCCTAGGGATCCTCCTGGCTCTACCTCCTCAGAGCTGGCATCACAAGCATACACCAATGTACCTGGCTTTCACACATGTTCCGGGGATCAAATTCAGGTGTTCCTGCTTGAAAAGTAAGCACTTTATTGACTAAGCCATCTTCCTGGCCCATTTCTTGTTGCTTTGGCTTGACTTAGTTGTTTTCAGACAGAATCTCATAGTCCGGGCTGGCCTTGAACTCCTGAACCTCCAGGGTTTATACAGTACTATCCTGGGTTTGTACAGTACTAGGGATCAAACCTAGAACCTTATGCATCCTAGGCAAACATTCCACTAACATCTCCAGCCACGTCACCAGCACTGAAGTTTGGCATTACTTATGAAAAGTGACTATTCCTGCCGTGGGTTCTCCACTGTATAGGGTTGTGGCAAGCATGTGACAGAAGCATGCCTGAAGATACTGTGGCACATAGTAGGCATTCAGAAGCACATAGTAGGCACCCAGGAGCTTGTAGTAGGTGCTCAAAAGGGCCTGGTACCCCTTAGCCAATTCCCTAAGGGCCAGATGCACAGGGCCCTGGGCAGGATAACTCCTCATGGTGGTCACTTTGCCCAGGCACAGACTGACCCCCAGCCAGGGACAGGGAGCATCTGAGACTCTCACTGCCTGCCCCTGCTCACAGACCCCTTCCAAGCACAGACAGCTGGCATAGAACACACCACAACGGAAAGAAATGGGCACAGCTGCCTTAGTCACTTGGGAGGATTTGAGCAGGTGCCAGGTGTGCCCTCCTCTTGCCCTTGCTGCCGATATTGCATCTGATACTGGGTCTAGAAACAGGTGCCTCTACTATTTAGCATTTGCGTGACAAGCCATGGCCCCTTGAGGAAGCCCCCTCACGATCCAGCCTCCGACCTTCCAGAGGCCTACAGAAGCAGCGTGGGGTTTCCAATCACACCCTTGATCAAAAGTGGCCCCAGGGCCTACTTATTTCTGCTGTTCCAAGCTTCCGTGTTTGCTGGCAGCACACACAACAGCCCGCAGCACCCGCAAGTAGCTAGAAGTTCCCCTTCATGTAACCTTGTCCACTGGGGTTGTCAGCTTGCGAACATTCGAACATTCGGCATTATGCCAGAGAATCAAAAGGGGGAGGAGCCTCATACTGCCCTTCAAGGAAGAAATGGCCTTCTCCTGCCCCTACAGTGAGACCCCCTCACTAACCTTAACAAAGGGGTCACCAAGATCCTGATGTGGTATTCTGGCCCTTTTTATACCTGATTCAGAGTTTCACCATGGGCTAGCATGGCGTCTCAGATCCTCCTTACCACGGCCAGGGCTCCTCGGGTGAAAGGAAAATGATCCCAAAGATCCCTTTAGGCATCACCCTGCAGGCCCCTGACAGCAGCCCCTGCGACTGTTTGGTCCCATGGGAAGATGGGAGGATTTTTTCCCCTTATTTATGCAAAGTATAGACAAGGAGAGACGCGCCTTTACAGCTCCGCGTGACAGCAGCTCAGGGATTTGAGTTGCCTGCCGGCCCAATGAATCAGCTGTGAGCGACTGCCAGCGGCTCCCGCATCCGGGCAGCAGCTGAGGTCGAGGAAGCCAGGCGCCTGCTTCGCGTTCCACCAGATGAGCTCATGCTGGACTCTGGCCGGCTTGGGACTAAACCCAATGCCCCATGCATCACTCTAGGCGCCTTGAACCTTGTATTAATTTCTGTGGTGGGAAGGGCCGGGAAGAAGAGGATTCTGTGACCCACCAAGTGGATTTGTTTGTGCTCTACCTGAACACACTGGGAGAAAGGGGACTTAAGCTGGTAATACGTGGCAGAATGAGGCACAGTGAAAAACAGCTATATTCACAGTTGTACCACCAAAGCACACTGTATACTAGTGTATAGGGACTTTAACCAACAGAGCGTGCAGGTGGTGCAGGTGGGTTGCAAGGAAGCAAAGGCTGAGGACCCTCGACTCAGGAGACCCCAGAGGCTCCAAATGAGCCGCAACTCACGTCACATGAATAACACAAAAAGGTGAAAGGTATTTGGTAGGGAGCGGTGTAATTCCCGTGAGGGAAGGGGGCTGTGATTTGCCTTAGATAAAGGAATTGTGGTATGGGGCAGGGAGGAATAAGGACCCCAAAGGGTGGCTCCAGATCATCACAGTGACTATGGGAAAGACTGCGAGCGGTCAGGGCAGCCATTTCTCTCAAGGGGAAAGGGACACACAGTCCCTAGTCCCAGTGGTACTTCAGGTAGGGCCCAGTGACTGCCTAGCGGATGAGGCAGAGAAGATCTGCACTTCTCTGCAAGGCTGCCAAGGTCTCCCGGTCAGTAACGTGCTGTCCAAATCCATGGACTTCAAAACACAATGACAAGTGAGCTTCTGGAGCGAGGGCCTCCCTGGGGAGGATGGGCTTGGTTTCTCATTGTCCTGAAACCTTCTCCAAGCGTATGAAGGAATTATAAATAGCATGATTAGGGATGGATTTTTTTCTCCATGAATTCTCCCAAGGACCATCCCCTGCAGATCAATTGCTGTTCCGTGCCCTAAACCTAGACAGCAGGCTACTGATTCCAAAGCCCAGAGGGTCCTTGTTTCACAAGAAGCCCCTCCACAGCCCCTGTGGTTTCAGAGGTAACAGAAGTGCCCGAGACCCTTTGCCAAGGAAGGAGGGGAGGGAAGGTGCTAATTCAAACAGAAACTCTCCTCTTTCAAAGGGTGGGAGAGGCGGAATTCTTGTCTGTACAAATAAACCTCTCACTGGTACAGAGGCCATCGCGAAGAGAAGGAAAGCTGGGCTCTGAAGTCTGGCCACAGTTGTGCCCTGCCCTGGCATCGGGTGGCCCCAAAAGACAGTGGGAGGCAGGGAGTGCTCGGTTATTAGACAGTCCAGAGCCAGAAGGAAAAGGAGGAAATTGAGATCTCTCTCTTTCTGTGTGTGTGTGTGTGTGTGTGTGTCTTTTTCTGCCTTTCTCTGTGTCTTTCTTTGCCTGTGTGACTCTCTGCCTCGGTCTCTGTCCTCTCTCTCTCTCTCTCTCTCTCTCTCTCTCTCTCTCTGTGTGTGTGTGTGTGTGTGTTTCTCTCTGCCTTTCTCTGTGTCTTCTTTCTTTGCCTGTGTGTCTTTCTGTCTGCCTCTGTGGGGGGAGGGGCACGTGTGTGCACACCCACTCATGTGCAGGGTACATGTGCAGGAGGGTACACATGCATGGATGCACAGCCCATAAGTGGAGGTCAGGGGACAAACTCGGGTGCCCCCCACTTTTTGTTAAGATGGTTCTCTCACTGGCCTGGCACTTCACCATATTTTGCAGGCTGACTGGCCTGCAGATTTCCAAGATCTGTCCCTCTTCGCCTTCCTTCTCCTCAGCAGGGTGCTAGGCATGCCACCTCACCGGGCTTCCACATCGATTCGGGAGAGCCAAACTTAGTTCCTCACCTTCATAAAACAAATATTTTGCCAACTAGGAGAACCACCTCCCCAGCCCTTCTTGTTCTGAAGAAAAAGCCCATGCTGGCCCTGGAACTCACTATGTGGTTAAGGATAACCTCAAATTCCTGATACCCTGCCTCTCTTTCCCAGGCGCCGGATTACGGGTGTATATTATTACACACAGTCTTTATGTGGTGCCGGTGCAAGAAAAGGTGGGAGTCTAAAACCAGCTTTGGAGGAGTAGGGAACTCAGAAAGGAGAGAAAGAGACAGGCAGAACACCTCGACGGCTGCACAGCCCTTCTGGGCGCAACCCTCCAGTGCCCCTAAGGATGGTCCCCTCTGCAGGTCTGGGACTGTGCCCAGTCTTGCATGAGTGGCGCACTAGGGATAGGAGAGATTGAGTGCTGCTCAGCAGAGGAGCGGGGGAGGAGACAGGTCTGACCACGTCCCCTGGGGCCCATCCCGGGGGGATTTCCACGTGGAAGACCCTCACTTCCAATGCATTTCACACTGTAGCAAGACATTTGGATCAGCTCAGAAGGTCAGACACAGGGATACAGAGACCCAACTCTGGGCCCCACTGAATATGTTAGAGCCTCCATGGCACCAGACAGTGGCCCTTCAGGGTGTTACACAACCTCCAGGGTCACCAAGCTGCAGATGGACAACTCACCTTCAGGATGTCCCCCCTCCCCCAGGTATCTTAAGTAGCTTCAAATCCTCCCCTACTTGGTCAAAGGACTACCCACATGCACAAGCTGAGGCATACCCCCCGGAATCCTTGGCCTTGAGAACCCTAGTTGAGCTCATACTCATGGACCATGCCTGGCAGCCATGATGGGGCAAGACATGATGGGTACTGTGGAGAGGCAGCCCTGGAGTGGGAAGAGGGAAGACCCGTTTGTGGATCCACCGCCAGATATGGCAGGGGGCTTCCTTGCTCATACGCTGGTAGGAGCCCAGAGAATGTATCTGTCTCCCTGAGGTCACACAGCAATAACCTCTGGGCTTGAGGGCCAGTCACAAAGATGGGTGTTGGAATCAGATTCAGCCTAGAAGGCCCAGGAAGCTGATTTCAGAAAATATTGCCAGGGAGGGAGAAGTGCAGCTCTGGGCACGTGAGCATAGGTGGGTGCCTGGAAACTGACGTGCAGTTAGAATGTCCCCAGCCCTTTATTTCCCTGCTATTAAATACTTAGTGGAATATTGTATTTGTCATCCCAGGGTGCGGTTTGGAGTACACCTGCTGTGAATATGAGCTCAATGGAGCCAGTCCTATCACCACCCTTCTGGACGCCTGGCGTTATGGCCTAGGAGGTTCTTCGCTGTTGCGCTGATGCCCCCTCACCAAACAGAATAGAACCTAAGGCGATGTGGGGGTGGGGGGTCCGTGTTGTTCTGGGTTTACGCTCTCTCTCCTCCACCTTAGGAGATCTAATCAGTTCCCAGCTCAGGGCCGAGCCGGCAAGAGGACAGCCATGGCCTGTGCTGTACGTGGTTTCCTGACAGAACACAGAGGAGAAGACAGAGAGTCTGGACGTCTGAATGCAAGAGGACTCAGAAGCCAGCAGGTAACCTGTTGCTATGTCCATCGCTTTGGGTTGTGATGAAGGTGTTAATTGGGGTCTGGGATCTAGCAGGTAACACACAATGACACTGGACTCAGATGCCTGCTCAGGAACAATCTCTAGCCCAGGAAATTAATATCCTCTCCCAGCACCCCACTGATGTCCTCAGCAAGGCATGGTTGGAGTTGGGGGGGGGGCTTGGCCTTTGACCCTGAGATCTCCCTTGGCTGCACCCACAGAAGCAGAAGGGACTGGACTTGGGTAGAACTGGGGGACGTTGGTCAAGACATGGAGGCTGGGTCTGGAGCCCCGGTTCTATCTAGGCCCAGTACAGAATCTAGGACATGAGTGATATCAGATATCAGGACCCGAAACTATCTCATAGGTCAAGGCACAAGGAGTGTCCTTCTATACAAGCTACCCAAGGGGCATGCTATATATGCACCTGGGCCAGGAGGAAAAAAAATATACAGAACCCATTCCAGCATGGGACACACCTCCAAGAGTGTCATGAAAATGTCCGTGACAAGCAGTTCTGAGTTGGGCTTTGTGTTCAAGACTGAGCAGTGTGCCCTTTGCCACCTTTTTCCAACACCTGGGGTGTAGGGCCCATGGGTCTACCCCCGCTCCTGGGGTTCATCTTGAGGACAGTTTCTGGTCAGCCAGCTAAAACATTCTGTTTGTTCCTGTGTTCCCTCTGCCCCACCTGGTGATTAGCTATAGGGCATTGCCACTCCATCTTGGGTGTGGCAATTTCCCACCTGCCTAGGTGAATTCCTTATTAGCAGCTAGGTGTAAAAGGATTTCTCCAAGGTTGAATAACTGATTTCCTTTCGAATGACCCAGGCCCTCGCCCGGCTCACGTAACACAGACGCAGGTATTACACTGGAGCTCCCGTGTGACCACCACGGACTAGGAGGAAGAGCTGTCCCCCCTATACTGGCCATTCTGGAGGTTCCTTCTCAGAGTCTGCCCCTCATCAGGGTCACACCATTGCAGACCAAGTTCAGATAACTGGGACCCGGGAGGAAAGGCAGGTGCCCACTGACTTCCTTCCTTGCAGACACTGGGTCTCTCGGGTACCCAGCATGAGAATCTTCTCACCAGGCACTGCTCTCCACGACTGGGCAGCACCCATGGGCACTCGTGTCTAGCCCAGGCAGCACTTTCCATATCTCTTCCACGGGTTGTGCCTAGAGCCCCTCAGCTAATCACCTACCACACCTCAGCTCACGTAGGAGCCCTCACTCCAAGCTGCAGAAGGCCAGATGCTAGGGAGGCTGGCCTCAAGTCGATGGAACCTGGGGCCCCAGTCACCTTCCCAGATGAGAAGCTGACATGGAGGCCTGGCTGGGACACTGGGGGAGAAAAACTGGCTTTCTATTGCCAGCACGTCTCTGTATCACCACAAAAGTAAAAGGCAGGTCAGCAGGCCACAGGGCTGGACTGGGGGTGCCCTACAAGGAAGCTGCCTCATGGCTGTACGGAGCAGGGAGGCAAAACAGAGGGAACCAGCGTCTGTCTCTCGGGTCCCAGCTGTGCCGCACTTTGAGCCTCCCACCCACAGGACCCTCCATTGCCGCTGGGTCTGGAGGCCAAGGTGATAGATAGATAGCACAGCAGCTTTATTGACCAGACTTATCAGCAAGAACACAGCAGTGGGACCTGGACAGTCCAGCCCCGGCTGGGGTCCAGCTGCCTACAGCCAAGTTTGGGGACCTCCTATCTCCTCCTTGAGTGCCCCCAGAACCTAGCCTTACCCCTACTCCAGGCCCTTGCTGAAGCAAAGGCCTGCAGGGTATGGGAAGGCAGTCACACAGAGGCTGGAAGGCAGGTAGACCTGGAGCATGGGGCTCGTGCTGCCCCAGCAGATGGTGGAAGTCATCCGTGCAGGGCAGTGGGGGCGTGCAGGTAGACAGGCAGACAGCCAGGCTCACCACACAGAGCATTTGTGGACAGGGTTCATGGGAGAGTCCTTGGGACAGTGGAAGGCCCGGCCGAACTCCTCAAACTGGGACACACTGCCCAGGACCCTGGGATGGGGGGAGAGATCCCAGCAGTGTGAGCTTTGCGAGCTACCCCAGCGCTTTTTCTGGGTTGACCCATGTCCCTTCTTGTCCCTCTGCCCCCATGCAGACACAAGGAGGGGACTGGTTGCCCAGAAAGGCGGGCGGGCATACCGGTAGTGCTCAGGTGCGTGCTTGTCTGTCAGCACCTGCAGGTAGATGGACTGCGACCGTCGCTTGATGCACCAGTTCTAGGACCCAGCAGGCCAAGGGAAGGAGGGGAAGAAATGGGACCAGGTGTCTACTGCTTATTCCCTCCCCCTTCCCCCCACTTAGGCCCCAGCCGAAGCCACGGGCCATCATCTCTAAGAGGACAGACAGGTGATGGGAGACAGGCTGGACCCTGGGAATGGCCATTTGAGGCCAGTGCATTTGAGACTGAGCCAGGACACCGTGTTCCCTACCCAGTCCCTGCCCAGCCCCTGTCAAGCTCTCCATCCAGCCCACCTGGGCAAAGGCAATGAAGAAAAGCTGATTGTGTGTGTACTTGAGCCGGTGCAGGGGGTGCTCAGGGCCGTGCTCCCGAACCCACTTCTGATAGGCCTGGCGGTGCAGAGAGCCGGGAGCTGCTGTGACCACTCTGCTGCATGCTGTTCCTTCTCCGTCCTCCCCAACCAGCCATCCTCCCCCACCAGAAGACCAGCCCCTCCCCCACCAGAAGACGAGCACCTCCTCCCCAGACCCAACTCTATACCGCCCATTCTGTCATACTCCCGGCCTGTCCACCTTCCTGCTTTGGCATATGGATCCCAGAATAGCACCACCCCCTCCAGGCAGTCCTCTCTGCTCTCCCAGGGAAGGTGGCACCTGCTCTGGTTTGTTTTCCCCTAAAAGACCCCGGTCTAGGCAAAAGCATCAGCAGGATGAGAAGGGAGGGGCTGAGTTCTCCTCCACATCCACCTGTTCCCCAGCAGAGACAGAGAGTAGGCTGGGTGGCTCACATAGTAGGCCAGCTTCAGGCCTCCCATGTCTGCGATGTTCTCACCAAGTGTGTGCTTCCCATTCACCTGCCAGAAGGAAGAGGAAGGAGCCACATGGGGCCTGCTGGCCTCCCACAGATCTGGCTACCCTGAGCCCCTCCCCCTTTCCCAGGGAATTCAGGAACCGCTTTTTCCTCCCCTCACCCCTACACATGTACCATGCGAGTCTTCTTGGTGAAGTATGTGGCTGTTCATGAACATGAGAATCCAGAGCATGTGTACAGGGACCTTATTTGGGTACATGCAAATGTGCGTGAGCGTGCGTGATTCCAGTTTGTGGCCAGCCAAAAGGGCGCTGACGACAAAGGTGGCAAGGTCTCACCCGCTGGTTGTAGACGGTGAAGTTGTCATAGAGACGAACAATGCACTCGGCCTTGCGCAGAAAGCGGCTGTAGGAAGCCTCTGTCCACCAGTGCAACAGGTTTCCTGAGCGGTCATACTGGCCCCCTGTGGACAACAGACAGATATGCCAGCATGCCAAGAATGAGCCTCACTGTAAGGCCAGGCTGGGCACTAAGTTCATCCCTTATAATTCTCCTACTCTCTGTCCTCCCCCTCTCCCAAGACCCTCTCAGGTCTTACCCCAGTCATCGTAGCCATGGGTCAGTTCATGTCCAATGATGGTGCCGATGCCCCCGTAGTTCAGAGACCTGGACACATGGCAGCAGGTTAGGCCCTAGCCCTCACCTGCCCTCTGAGAGCCCCACATTGCTGCCCAGGCCCCTATTGCCCCTGGCCAGGTAGCCAGGGAGGCCTCAGAGGTCTAGGCATCTCCACGGTCCTGGGCATGTGTCCTGTAGCTTCCTCACAGGCTCCATGAAAGGTACCAGTGACTACATGTCTACCCGTGTTCTGGGAAATAACATCTTACAAAGTTGATGGAGTCTGTAAGCTAAAAGAAGCAGGAAGGAAACTCAGGAATTCACTTGAGGGCTAGGCCTCCTTCCTCATCTCTAAGTTCCCTCGCTTTCTGAGCCTAAAATGGATAGAAATATGCTAGTTAGCTTTGACTGTAAGCTTGACATAGCGTAGAGTCATCTGAGCTGGTCTCAGTGGGGGATTGCCCATCTCAGATTGGCCGGTGGCCATGTCTTTGAGAGACTGCCTTGAATGATGATGGATATGGGAGAGCCCAGTCAGTCTACTGTGGCCAGCACCATCCCTAGGCAGGGGGCCCAGGATGTATAGGAAAATAGGCTGAACAGGAGCCAGAGCAAGCTAGAGAGTGAGCAAGTGACATTCCTCCGCTGGTTCTTGCCTGACTTCCCTCAATAATGAACTGTGACCTGGGAGTATAAATAACTAAACCCTTCCCTCCCCAGGTTGCCTCTAGTCAGGGTGTTTTATTGCAGCAACCGTTATAGTCGGGAAGCTGTTGCATACAATTTCTTCCAAATAACCACAGTGACATGAAACAGGGGTATGGGAACCCAGGGTCTGTGGCTGAAATCACTCAGTTCTTCCCCCCTCCCACCACCCCCACAACCTGCCACCTACTTACTGTGGAAAGTCGGGGTCATACAGGGTGGGCTGCAGGATGCCAGCAGGGAAAACTAAGGGGAAGGTATAGTTAGTGGGAAACACATGCACTTTCAGGCCCACCCCGGGGCAGGGCGGGACATGTCTCCTTACCCATCTGGTTCTTGTTGGGTAGATAGTAGGCATTGAGTGCCTGTGGAGGGAGCAGCCACCTGTGCCGGGAGGCCAGTGTCACCTGGAGGGTGCATACCACTTCCCCCGATAGCACAGCTAGCTTCTAACAGAGCGTCCTCTGGCCTCCCTCGGGCTAGGCCCTCCCCTTGGTCTCCTCACTTGGCCTGTGTACCCAGCATGCCAGCACACCCCGCTTCCCTCACTTGACCCCTTGCTCAGGGCCAGGCACCCACGTGGATTTGTCCACCTCCTGTCGAATCTTCTTGACGGACAGCTGGATGCTGAAGCGGATGCTGTTCAGGATGTTCTTGAAGTAGGTCTTCTCGTGGACCTCAAACTGCATGGGGATGGGCAGTGCTCAGCCGTGAGCTGGGGAAGGGCCAGGCCTTTGGCTAAAGAACCGTGACTCCTCCCGGTCTCGTGGTGGGTTTCCTTGGGGCCTGGGGGCAGCGGAATCCTGCCTACCTCGTATTCTTTATCTACAGCCTCGGGTTTCAGCAGGAAGTCCGGGTAGCCGACCATGACCATCATGTACTGGAGCTGCGGGTGAGAGGCAAGGGACCCGTGCCTCAGGAGACAGCCTCTCCCAGGCCAAAAATAAAAATCAAAAGAGCTTCAGACTATCCTGGGACTGGGGTGAAGGCAGGACTGAGCAGAGCGGTCAATTCCATACAATTCCATAAAGGTATCTTTGCCTCTTTCCTCCTCTTATTCCCTGGACCTGATACCCAGTAGGCACTCAAACAAATATTTGTGGAACCAACTGCTGGGCTCAGGCCCTATCTCACCTTGGCCCGAGCGGCTGCCTTGGTCTGAGCATCCATCCAATCCAACTCCTCTAGGCGCTGGCCCAGGATGTACTTGATACCTTCCACCAGCTGCTGTACCTGAGGGTCAGACACTAGGGATGAAGAGTCAGCTAAGAAACTAAAGCTGACCTGACCCCAGGCCCTGGTACCAGAGGTATTCCTATCATCTAATGCCACTCCTTCAGTGCAGGGCACCATGCTGAACGCTAAGGAGAGACATGGCAAGCAGGTCCCTATACCCAGGAGCATGAGAGCAAGCTCCAGCCTGAAAGAAGGAAGCACCCCAGCACAATTCTGACCAGTTCTAAGATCATGTCTCTGGAGCAAGGCTAAGGAGGACCCTCAGGGGAAAGGCAGAGCAAGCCGCCTGCAGCTGACTGCATGCAAGCTTCCCAGGAGAGGAGAGGCCCAGGGAGGCGCATCCTAGATCCTCAGGGACAGCTAAGCCCTGAGCCACAAAGGGAAGCATGGGGTCTTCCGTTGTCCACACCGAGCTCACCACCTGCACCCCCACCCTAGACCCAGGGCAGCCTGACCTTGGCTTTACTGGCAGCTGAGAAGTGCTCATGAACAAAGAGGGCACCAAGAGCCATGCCAAAGTGGCGGTTGGCCTGGCCCAGGCAGACTCGGGCCAACTCCTGGGGCTTGTCACTGCCCTCCATCTCTCTGGCCAGCTCGTGCAGTGCCTCGCGGAATGGTGGGGACAGGTGCTCACTCAGAACCACCACCACACGCCACACTAGGTAGTTGTGTAGGATCCTGGAGGCCAGGTAAAACAGGATTGTCCAGACAGGCATGCAGGAAGGTCACCATGGTCCTACCTCCCTGTGCTCCCAAGCTAGAATAGGACCCAGTACCCCACCCTGCCCACTAAGAAGATGAAAGAGGTCAATTTAGACATGCAGAAATCAACTTTGAAATGTCCCAAGCCCCACCATACAGCAGACTATGATCTTGCTAATAACCCTTAAGCCTGACCCTGATGAGCCAGCATCGTTCCCTACTTTTGTATGGGACACCAGGCACTCAGAGATGGTTGCCTGGATGGCATTCTCTTCCTTCCCTGGATGTGCAGAGACTAGCAGAATTTCCCCCAAGGATCGACCCATGTGCAGTATGACTTTAGCTACAAATCCCTGAGTGATGTTCAAACTCTCCATCCTAGGAGATGAGGGCCGCTCAAGGGAACCCCAGGCTATTCAGTCTCCCACAGGGGAGGAGAGGGCACCAGTTTCCCATCCCAGCCCTCCCACCTGCCTCCTGAAGCGTGGCTTCTGTAGAGACAGGGTTTACAAAGGTCACCCAGCGGGCAGCTCTAGGTTGCTGAAGGAGAGGCCTAGAGCCAGGAGTGCAGGGGTGAGGGACCTGCAGCCTCACCTGCGGGGTGTGGAGCGGATGAGCTGGGACACCTGCTGCATGTAGTCTGTGGCCAGCAGCACCACCTCCTCGTCCTCGGAGAAGTCCTCCTGGAAGATCTGGTCCAGCAGCCACTTCCACTGCAACTGTGGGGCCAAGGTCAGGAAAACAAGGGATAGCAAAAGGGTCAAAGAGAGGCAACAAAGGCACGTGGGCATGGGGGTGGGAGTGTCATGGAAGACCTCAGACATACCTAAGGAAGGTGACCTGCCATCCCAGCCCTCGTATCACCCATCCACCAGGTCTGGGGACACTCACATGGGGTGTGATCTTCTGTAGCTGACCCAGAGTCACTTTGTTGTACATGGAGCTGACATCTCGACGGAGATCATCATATTCTGACACAGAGATCTGGAGTGGAGACCAGACAGACCCGGGCCTGACCTAGGCTCCCTGAGCAGGTCCCAGTCCCAGGAGCTCCCAGCCCCTCCTGCTCACATTGGCCAGCCTCTGTTCCAGTTGGAGGATCTCTTGAGCCTTCTGCTCCACGGCATCTGCCCCCAGTAGTCTGAGAAGCCGCTCCATGAACACCCTGTAAGCTGCCAGGATCTACACAGGACAGGAGTTCCTCAGTTAGCCCGAGGGAGACACCCCTGGGGCTCTTTCATGGGGCCACTTCCTTTCCAAAGCCCCACCCCATACCCAGGCACCTTTTCACTCTCCTCATCTTGAGCTAGGTACAGGGTTCTTTCTGGCAGTGTGAGCCCGTCCTGGTCAATCTGAGGAGGGAAACGGGAACTACAGGTCAGAAGTGAATGGCCAGTTTTCCAGCGTTCCCACCCAACTGTCACAAAAGAGAAGATGAGTCAAACATAGACCCTTTGCCACAAGCTGAGGGAGCACAAGAACCAAGCCCTCCCTCCTTCTTTAGAGGCTAGCCAAACCATGTCGCTGTTAGTCCTTAAGACGCCTCTGTGGAGCCCACCCTTCACTCCTTCCCCAACAGCCTTCACTTTCCCCACCTGTAGGGACACCGTGGGGCGCTGTACTGGGAGTTGGCACCTCTGGAATTTCTGGTCAACCCCAATCTTTCAGGGCAGTAGCCCGTGGTTCCCCACTCCCGGAGCCCCGCCTGCCTGAGGACTGGGAATTGCGGCTCCCGCGGCTCAGCTAAACACTGCAATTACTCCAGGGAAATTACTTGCGCCCTCCTCCAGCGCTCTGCCCGCCGCGCGCTCCGCACCTCCCCGCGCCCCCTCGCAGTCCGAACCCGCATCTCGGGCGCGGGATCGAGCTTGGGGCACGCGGCGCCAAGGGTCCCAGGACTCAGGCGGAGCGCAGGGATTGCGGTGGTGGGGTGGGGGTGACACACTCACGCGGATGACGTAGCGCGAGGAGTTCCTGTCGTCCAGGCTGACAGTGAGCGAGAAGAGCGCGGCCGCGCTGTACACGCCTTGCGCCTTGTACAGCAGTCGGTTGAGGTCCCAGCGAGCAGCTCCCGGGCTATCGGCCGTGCCGCCCAAGTCCCAGCCGCCGCAGTCCTCGATGACCTCGAGCATGGGCCGCGGCCCGAGCCTCTCGATCTCGCGCATGTCGAGGCACGAGCGGAAGAAGGCGCGCACCTTGCGCTGCGCAGCGCCGCCGGGGCCTCCCGCGGGTCTCGCCAGCAGGCGCCGCAGACGCTCCTCGTTCTGCTCGCCGATGGCAGCGATCGTACCGTAAGTGAGCTTGTCGTCGGGGATAGCGTGGCGCCGCAGCCAGCCCCCGCACGCAAACGAGTAGAAGTCCTGGCACGGGTCGATGCTGGCGTCCAGGTTGGCAGACAGGAAGCGGGCGGCGCGCGCAAAGGCCTTGCGCTCCGGGCAGCCCTCGGGACAGGCTCCGCCACCTCCCGCCGCTCCCGGGCCCAGGTACTTGAGTGCCAGCATGGCCGCCAGGATGGCACAGAGGCCGGCGGCGAACACCAGCCCCGACAGCAGGCACACCTCGCGTCGGTTCCAACGCGGCAGCCCGGCCCGGGTCCCGCTAGCGCTGCGCCCTGCGCCCCTCGGGAAGCCTGGAGGCAGCGAGGTCCCTCGGGCGCCCCCAGTACCACAACGGCTTACGTACTTGACTTCCTGGAACTCGTCGTAGTGTGCTGTCATGGAATATGGGGCCTCCATGGTGCTGAGGCTGTGGCCACACACGCCTGGTTTGGTTGGCTATACGCTGTCTCTGTCTTCGGGCTTTCTGATGGGTGCCCACATGGCCCTCGGTCGCAGCTGTAGGAAGGGAACATTAGCAGGCTCAGAGAGGCCCTAGAAAGCGAGGGGGACCCAGGAACAAGGGATGGAGGTTAGTTTAAGAAGATGGAGGCCACCTGTGATCCACAACCAAAGCCTACGCCTGGCTTCACTTCGCCACCCAAGGAAGAAGGAAAGAGGAGGGCTCAGTAGTCACCAGCTTGTACGGGAATAGTAGCCTTTTAACCTGCCTTCCCACATCCCCGCATGGTCACCGCAGAATTGGGATGCCCTGACACAAGGCAAAAGAGCACCAGGCACAAAGTGGGGCTTCACTAGCAACCTGTTTCCCTTGCCTTTGCCTTTCTTGCCCATCATCTGCTCCAGCCGAGGCTAGGTGGGGGAGGGGGGAAGCAGAAGCCAGAGAAAGGAGGTGTGGTCAGGGGCGCCTCTATGCGGACCCTGAACCCTCCTTCTGCTCTCTGCACTAAAAAGCTATCAGACACCCAAACTTTGTCCTCAGGGAGGTCTGCAGGACCACTCCCAAGCCAGCTTCTGACTGTTTCTCTTCAGTAGCCCCAAAGCCCACCAGCCTCTTCCCCAAGCAGCGGCCCACTCCAGACCCCACCCCTCCCCACCCCCCGACGGCCCTGACCGGAGGTTGGTTTCATCATTTGCCACCCATCGCAGCCCTGGGCCATTCCTGGCGTCAACAGGTTCTCCCCAGAACCCAAAGTTGGGCGAAGTTTCACCCCTTCTGCTAAGCCGGCCCTGAGCTCGGAGTCTCCTGCGTCGCGCGGTGCAGCTAGCGGAGCTTAAGAGCCGAGACCTGGAGTCGCAGCCGCAGCCGCAGCTGGAACCAGAGCCGGGAGGACACAGACAAAGCCAAGGAGCTCGGCTCAGCGATCGCGGTGGCCCCAGAGGTGGCTGGGATGTGTGGCCTCGGCGGCAGTGGACCCAAATGACACTTACCCGGCAGGTGCGCGTCTGGGCCGGGTGAGGACAGATAAGTCGGGAGCAAATCCCGGCCTCAGCTGGAGCAGAGCTGTACTGGCTGCCGCTCCGTGTGCCCGCCGCCTCCTCTGCCGCCGCGCCGCGCCGCCCGCCGGCCCCGAAGGAGGGGGCGCGCAGACGGCTCCACCCTCCTCCTCCCGCCCCCCTGCACCCCTCCTTCTCCCTGCTTCCCTCCGGGCTACCTGTCAGCTCCCGCAGCGCGGAGGTGGAGATGACGACCGCCGATGTATACGCTCCTGAGGGTGGTGCACCAGTTTCAGGCTCCAGAACTCCGGAGTCCGGATCTGTCCCGGGAGGAGGAAGCGGCAGTCCCTTCTGATGAGGTGCCTCCGCTTGGAGCCACCTACAGTCTGCGGTAAAGGGGTTGAAGCTAGAGGTCTGGAGGCAAAACTGGAGGCTATAGGGCCGTCTGGGCCGAGCCCACAGCAGCTCAGCCCAGGCAGGACTCAGATGGGCTGTGGGAGGCGCAGGTGAAGAGCATGTATCTTGCCCCGCACTCTGCCAGGCGCCCTCAGCATCAGCCCTTCTTTGTCCTCGTGTTCACGCTTGCCCCGTCTGGGTTCTGTGGTTGGTGCAGTGCCCTTCACTTAGCTCTGCTGGGGAGGCTGCAAGAAGAGGCTGAGGCTGTGGCCTCCTCAACCTTATTTTTTTTCCCCTGCCTTCACTGCCAGGAAGTCCCTGGCCCACATAGGGAGAGGGGCCAAGAAAAGGATGCTGTAGGCTGGGAGAGGCGGGGATCTCACCCCCACTTTGCTCAGAACTACTAGTGGTATTACATGGGGTGACTTTACCGGGCCTTCCACCGCTTCTAGTTCTACTTCCTTTTGAAATGTTGTCCCTCCCTCCTCCCAAGAGGCAGAACCATCTTTGCCTCTCCACTGTATCCACAGGGTGAGGCTGGCAGGTGACAGAGAACTAGGAGCTTCCTAAAGGACTGGTACTGTTTCTGGAATCTGTTCTCTCTGCCTTGTCTTACCCACCTCTTCCTGTGTCCGGGGCAAACGACCACACAGCAGCAACAATTGCAGCCCTGTGGCTCCCGCCTGCAGCCCTGACCTAAGCAGTGTTTCAGACATTGGTGAATACCCATATATTGGAATCCGTGTTGAGGTGGGAATGAAGGAATGTGTCCAGTGTCTCTGCCACCCTCCCCGGGGCTGTTATTCAGTTGGCCACCCAGTCACAAGCCTTCAGTAGCCACCTCTACCAACCTCCTGCCTGTCCAGTCTGTCTATCTCTCCATCTCTTAAGTCTCTCAATCAGGCCATCCTAAGGTCCTCCTCTGCCCCATGTATTTCTTCTCAGGTCCAATTAATTCTACCGAGGGGAAATGGAATTACGCAAAACGCCGTGTTTCCATGAGGGGGAGGGGAGGGCAGGGCGGTGGCAGAGTGGCTCTTTGTGCTTTTAATCTGCATTTTCCCCTCAACATTCCATCTCCAGGAGGATAATTTTCCAGCCTTTTCAGGCCCTGATTGGTATCATTTCTCCAGCAATGACAGCTTTTATTTTCCCCGAAATGAATGCCGTGAAATTTCCAAGAAATATAAAAATGGATATTGTCTCAAGAAGCCGACTACTCCAACAGGAAGGCACAGAGGCAAACCTGCTTCCCCAGGGACTTTCCACTGCGGCCACAGGAGAATGGGGACCCTGGTCCTCAGTCCCTTCCTCTGTTTCCTGCCTCGGGGTCAGCCCTTGCACTGCCTTCATCCGGGTACTGTTCCTGCGCTCAGCTACCATTGATCATTCATCTATCTCCCAGTCTACCTGTTCTATTCAACACCTTGTTCTCCACACAGAGTAGACCTGAGTGTAGGACCAGAGTCAGCTGGAGTTAGCTGAAAACTGGGTCCTTTAACCAGCGGGTCCTTGTCACCATGACATGTTCAGTGGTCAGGTTGCCCGCAGAAGCGGTACAGACACTCATCCCCTTCTTTCTCCTGCCTGTCTTCAGAAAAGGAAGGTAAATGGGACCCAGGGATCTGAACTCCAGCTCCTTGCTCTCTTCATCTCTGGGGTTCTCAGAGATCCTCCTTCAATTACCAGGTGATTTCAGAATTGATTAGCGAGAGAGCGACAGGGCACGGCCATGCCTGCCTGAGACCAGCAGAGCCCCGAATGAGACGAGTGGGATGCTAGAAGCCCAGCTTGGGGAGATAGGGCTCGAGGCAGCCAGAGAAGGCACAAAGAGGTGCAAGGGACAGCAGAGAAGCATTTGGAAGCAGTTCCTTGCTTCCAAACGAGCCGAGAGCATATCCCAACAACTCTGCTGATGGGGCATCACTGGGTCTGTGTTCTAGGAAGGAACACCAGCAGCCCCACCTCTGGCCCTCTTTGGGACAGCAGCATTCACACTAAGGACTCACAGCTATTGAACATTCACCAAGATCCTGCGTGTCTTGCCCTGAAAGAGGGCTACAGCTTGAAGCCAGCCTAACTAGTGTCAGACCTACTTATGGTCAGTCCCCTCTCCATGCCATGTGGGATAGAACCTTGGCCCTGCATTGTTGTCAGCTCTGGGATACACCCCAGCCTTTACCTTATTCAGTCAGTGCCCTGGTCTCCCAGCCGTTCTGTGGTATCTCCTAGGCCACAACCAGCTTCCTGCCCTCCACCCGGCCTCCCCGGGCTCATCCATCCATTATTCACAGCACAAAATGGATTTTTAATTTGAGAAATGAAATGACTCTCCCTAGTGGCTGGTGTGGTGTGGTGGGAGGGGGGAGAGTAGAGTCGGCTCCTAGAGATGACTACACACTGCTAACTATGGATCTCCTTGGGAAAACGAAGGCCCACCGCAGGTGATGGGGGTGCTACAGCTACATGCACCCCACTCACCGCCCAGACCCATGCCTCCACTCTGGTCACGCTGTTGCTGTCATTGGTTGGGTGAACTGTGCCCATCAGTTCTGCCTCAGGCCATTGTGAGGTCTGGGAGTAGCTAGAGCAGCCATCCCATTGCTTTCGGAGTCCTGTGCCAGCCTCCTAGAGGGTCTGTCACCTCTCAAAGTCCTGGTTTTCACTCTTTGGTCATCTGGCCTCCCCAGGATTCTGCCCATCCAGTAATTCACAGCTCAAACTGCATTTTAAATTTGTCTTTCATTTATTATTTAGTTAGTTAATTTTTGCAACAAGGCCTCGCTATGTCACCCCACCTGATCTGGAACTCCTGGACACAAGCAATCCTCCTGCCTCAACCTCCTAAATACCTGGGATCACAGCCAGAGCACACTACCATGCCTGTCTATGTAATGACTTTTGGGGTGGGGTTTCATTTCTCTGTGAAGCCCTGGAAGCCCTGGAATTCAAATTGTAGACCTCAAACTCAGAGATCCACCTGCCTCTGCTTTTGGAGTGTTGGGATTAAAGGGTACACCACCACACCTGGCTATGAAATGACTTTTCAGTTTGAGGAATGAAATGTCACTCTGATGGCTGGGATGACAGGCAGAGACCAAAGAAGCCTGGGATCTCCTGTATCCAATCTAATTTAGGTTCCCAGTTGAGCTCCTATGTGAAGCCCTGACTTTTCACTGTTTGTCCTTTGGTCTAGGCAGCTGCCTTGGCTTCCCCTCTGGCCTCCAGTCTCCAGAACCCTGAGTCACCCCTCACAACTGAGCTTAGTCACTTTAATATATTCCTTGAAGCAGTCATCCCCTACCCCCGTGTGTGTGTGTGTGTGTGTGTGTGTGTGTGTGTGTGTAGACCAGACACCAACTGCAGGTATCCTTCCTCGGGTATGACTAACCTACCTTATCTTTTGAAACAAGGTCTCTCATTGGCCTGGAGCTCACCAAGTGGACTAGGCCAGCTGGTCACCTGACCAGTGGGATCTTCCTGGTATAAGTTTTATTAGCGTGGGTACCACACCCAACGTTTTTATTTTGTTCTTGTTTTTAAGGTGGGTTCTGAGAATCAAACACTGGTCCTCACGTGGGTGTGGCAAACACTTTACCCGCTAAGCTCTTACTCCCCAGCCTGGAAGGGGCCACATCTATGTCTTCTCTGCCCTTCCCACTCGGAGTTCTCCCTGCCTACTCTCCCTCCTCTCCATGATTAAGTTTCACTTCCCAGAACACAACTGACTCCCTTACACCTCAGGACCTTAGCACTTACTGACTGGAACATCTGCTGTCACCTCTTGGCCTGTTGTCAGTCATCTTTCTGGCTTTCTGGAGCATTCCCAAGTGGCATCTTCAGTTCTCAAGTCTGGGCAAGTGTTATCTCCGTGGCCTTGGGGCATGCCCTCTGATTCCCCGCCATGCTGCTCTTGCATGGAGCCCAGCACAGAGACTTGCAAAGTGAGCTCCAGGAATTCACTGGTACATACCTCCCCAGCACCAAGTTCACCACCACAGCCAGCCTCTGAGGATTGGGCTCATGTTCTCATGCTTGCACAGCCGACACTACCAACTGAGCCATTCCCCAGCCTCTGGAAAAATGTTTTATCTTTTAAGAAAAAAACTTTATTTAACTTTATTTCATGCACATTGATATAACGGTGTCAGATTCTCTGGAACTGGAGTTACAGACAGCTGTGAGCTGCCATGTGGGTGCTGGGGATTGAACCCAGGTCCTCTGGAGAAGCAGTCAGTGCTCTTACCGACTGAGCCATCTCACTAGCTCCCCAATGTTTTATCTTAATAAATACCTAAGTATCTTCTTGTTTCAAAAGATTTAAGCCATACACATATGTGGAGAATCAAGCTGAAGAGTCTCCTTCCCATCTCTTCCCATCCTCCTGGGCTGTGTATCCATAACCCATGTGAGCCTCCCTTCCTCCTTGGTGCGGCCCTGCACCCTTGGTCATGGCAACTGAGTGTCCTTCCTCAAGCCCACTCTACTTTTGGAGCCGCTCCACGACTGTGCCCAGAAACTCGGGCAAGGGCATTCTGAAGCTGGCTGGGGTCCAGCTGTATGGTCCAGGACCTGAGCTGCAGGTGCTGAGTCTGGGGAGGACAAATGCTAGGGCTGGCTTTACCCAGAAACCTCTGAAGGAGTAGCAGACCTTGTGGCTGGGACCTTGACCTCCTGTCCAGATACCCTGCCTCCAAAGGGCTTTCCTGAATCTCCTGGTCTGAGGTGGCCCAGCCATCTTTTAACTGTTGCTCTGGGTACATCTTGTACCTGATTTGTCCCTATCTGACATTCTCTTGTGACTTGCTCTGTTCCCAATGGCAGCCTCCCTTCCTCAGTCTGTTGGAAGCAGATTATTTTCCATTGTACCATTCATGCTGCCCAGTGAGGTTTGGGTACCGGGCATGGGGTCAGGGTGGAACTGGGCCAATAAAGCAGGCAAGGCAGTATCCTTCAGAGGTGGAAAGGACAGGTTATTTGGAAGTCAGGTTTGCAAGCCTGCAGCTCTGACAGCTAGGCCTCTGGGGCTCACCACTTTGATGGAAAGGTAGACAGACAGCTCTGCTCTTGCTGCAGACAGAAACAAGGCAGAGGATTAGGAGGACTGTGTGGCATCGGACCTCACGGCCTAGGCACCCCTTCCTGCCTGTCACAGTGGCCTTTGCCCATTACTGCAAGAAAAACATCCAAAGGAACCCAAAAGGAATCTTTCTCGGCTCAAAGGGTCTCCAGGTCCCCTCCCCCGCACTCCATCCTCATTTCAAGTGATTGGAGCTGAAGGGGATTGTTAGGTAATTAAAGCTGAGCCACTAATTGTTCCTTTTAGGAAAAAGAGCCTGGATGCAGAGGGGAGGGGACAGGGAGTCTCACAGGGCTAGGGCTGGCTCTGGCCCTGGCCATGGGTGAGGCCTTGTAGAATTTCTATGTGTTTGAGGAAGGGATGGATTCAAAGACTAGGCAAAATGGATGGAAGACCAGAACAAAATTCAGGGCCCTATGGAGCAATTGTGTAGTACCATGGTTGTCCAAGCCTAGCTCTATGCTCTGCATCCACCTGTCCAGATGTGGATTGGGATGGAGCTTGGCATCCTCTACAGCATCCTCTGAAAACAAGCAGCAGGATGCCAGGACCCAGCCCCCGCCCCCAGCAGTTCCAGGCTGACTTCTGGACAGGGAGCCTTGGTTCTGAGTTCCTACCCTGGCTTCCTCCCCTGCTGGCCCCTAGAGCGGGCACTCTGCCCTCACAGAGTTAGCAGAAGCTAGGTAGGTGTCCACCAGCTTAGGAAAGCAGTCACATCGAGAGATACCATCATCTTGGCTCCAAACCCCCTCCTGGAAAGAAATCCCGGGGTCTCTGCCACTGTTGCCAAAGGAGGTTTTCATTTTCTAGCTCTGCCTAACAAGCTACTCCAAACACAGCCTCAGAACCCAGCTGAACTCTTTCACGGTCTCTATGTGCTTAGCCCGGGTGTGGCTAACTCTATTTTTGTGCTCCATGTCTTACTGGACTCAGATCACGGTCTTACTACCATTCTTCCCTCAGACTCAGGGTCCTTTGCCATGCTCACTGGTGGGGCAGAATTCTGTTCTTTGTAGCTGGATAATTCAGGTGTCTGGCTTGGGCTAGTTGTCCACCAGGGGCTACTCTTCACTCCTGTGGTCCCCTGCATCCTAATCAGCATCCCCATCTGATGGGGTGTGCGCTTCACAGTGGATGTGAACATCCTCCGGGTGAACAACCAAGGAGAATGTTCTGCTCTAAAGGGCTCATGGGCTAGGTCAATTCACCTTCATAATATCCTCCATTTTGAGGTCAACTCCCTGGAATATCCATGGCATCTTCAAAGCCATTTCACAGTAGTATCTAGATGTGTGTTTGATTGAATTACAGGGAGCGATGCATGTATTCACCAGGGGCCTAGAATCTCGATGATGCCGTAGAATCCTGCCACATGGATGAGTCAAAGGTCAGAGTCAGTGCTAAAATATGAGCACTGAGCTCTCTTCTGGCCTGGTGAATTGTTTGGTTTTTGTTTGTTTGATTTTTAGACAACTTGACACACACCAGGGTCATCTGGGAAGAGGGAACTTCGATTGAGAAAATGCTTCCATTAGATTGGACAATAGCCAAGTCTGTGGGGCATTTTCTTGATTAATGACTGACATGGGAGGAAACAACCCATGGTGAGCAGGTGGTTCTGTGTTGTATAAGAAAGCAGGCTGAGCAAGTCGTAAGAACAAGCCAGTGACCAGCACTCTTCCGTGGTCTGTGTTTCAGTTCCTGCTTCCAGGTTCCTGCTTTGAGCTTCTTCCCTGGTGACTGTAAGCTGAAGTAAGCCCTTTGTTCCCCAAGTTGCTTTTGGCCATGATGTTTATATCACTCTATCAGATATAACCTCCGCCAAGCAGTGGTGGCACACACCTTTAATCCTAGCACTCAGGAGGCAGAGGCAGGAGAATCTCTATGAGTTCGCAGCCAGCCTGATCTATGAAGCAAGTTCCAGGACAGCCAGAGCTATGTAAAAAGACCCTGCTCTGGAAAACCAAAAACCAAACAAAACAAAAAGACACAGTCTCTGAGCCAGGCCCTGGACTCTAGGGCTAAATTATCTCATTTAGTCCCCAGAATGATCCCAGGAATGAACACTACTGTTCCCCGATTTTACAGAGAATGCAACCAAGATACCATAAATTTCACAAAGTCACACAGCTGTTAAGCGGCCTGGCTAAGATGCAAGGGTTACCCAGGGTCTGATCTAGACCTTGCTGTGTGTTCTTGGGAAAACTGTGCAACTACTCTGGGCCTCTGTTCGATGAAAATGCTAAAATACATTCTCCATAGACAAGTAAGTCAGATTCTGTGCACATACAATAGAAAATCAACAAACTGGTCCACTCCTTCCGTAGCCGATTGGTATGTGGTTGCTGGACTGGCATCTATAACACCTGATGAGATAAATGGGATCAGTCCCCAGTGACATCCAACCACAGCCAGTCTGACTCTGTGACCCAATGACAATGCCCCCAGCATTGAGGCTGAGAGGCCTCCCAGCATCAAAAACCCAAAGATCAGTGCAGGCTGGCTCCTAGACCCCAAGTGGGACCTGAAGTCCTAGGCCAGAACAGACACACATATCTGTGAGGTGTGCCTCTCTTGCCACTCTCTCCTCTCTGTGAGGCAGTTCTGAGGAGAGAGAAGGCAATGGCCACCTGCTCCCTCCCCATGAGAAAAGCCTTCAGTCACCCCCCCCCCCCGCCCCGTGGTCACCTCCCCCACTTCCCGCCCCCGCCCCCACGCTTGAGCTGCCTCCCTCAGTAATGGGCTTAATCATAACATGCATTAGCTGGGCCCTGCTGCCTGCAATTACCACTTCAATCAGCCACCCACCACCCGCCACCCCCCAGCCTCAGGCCACCCATAGGGACACCCCACCACTCCACCCCACCTCCCCCCAAATGTAGCACAGGAGCTCCAGACTGTGCAGATGGACAGAGATGTGACCCCTGCAGCAGAGCCCTGGGGTGGGGCTGGCCAGTGGGCAGAGAGCCACCGCTCGGGGTTACAGGCAATTATTTTAAAAGCCTGTTGAGGGAAATGTGCTGCCTGCCCAGCGCAGCGTTGTCTTCCTGAGGTTATGTTGACCCAGGTAGCTGACCGGCAGCTAGCACACAGTGTGTTCACACGCTGGTCACACCGCACAAGCACCAACTGGTACCAGGGCATCAGCAGTATATACACAGACTGTGGTACCCACATGGACCTTAAAGAGTTGGGTACTATCTCTAAGAGGTAGGCACAAAAAGCCAGAACTTGGCTTGGTTTTTTTTTTTTTTTTCCTATGCAGCCCCTTGAACTCCTTATCCCCAATTCCTAGCACCAGTTCCTTCCTAGGGTGCAGGGAGCAGAGGTGCTGAGATGAACGGAGGACTTTCCATGACATCTAGCCTCAGCGCTGGATGGGGACTGGCGAGAAGGGCAGGAAGCGGGCCTGGTGCGGGGAGTGGGGGGGGGGATGCTGTTGTGCTGTGATTCTCTCTAATTGCTGTTTTGCTGAGAGGTAATTAAAATGCCTTTTTATTTCACACGTCAGAGCCCTTGCCAGGCTGTGGAGAGGGCACAGGGGGAAGCCAGGAGGTGGAGGCAATAGAGAGCTAGGTGCCTGGCACATGCGGGAGCCGGAGAGGTGAAGCATTGAGCCCAGCCAGCCTGCCAGGAGGCCCCCTGTCTGGCCCCTGGTCCAACCCATGAGCATCAGGAGAGTCGCCCAGACCGAGGTCTGTGGAGACCACCACACCCAGCAAAGGCCATGATAATGAAATCAGCATCATGCCTGGTGCCTCCTCCAGGAAGGTGTTTTGCTGGCAGCTCAACCTGCAAAAACAGCCACTCCTGTGGAGATACCTCCATTATGCCTGGAGCGAGGAAGAAAGAGCCATGAACTTCAGGCTTCTCAGTCAGTCCCCTAGTAGGATGGGATTTGAACTGGACAGACTCTAAACCCAAAAGCTTTAGGGCAACCTGCCCATCCAGCCACAGACCTGTCCCCTCCTAGGGTTACACAGCCCTACTCTGACTCTCTTTGGAGCCCCATAGGAAGGGGCACAGACTTGAGTGTGTGACAATACCTACTATCAAGTACGTCCACACCCGTCACTCTAGACCTGTGAGTCGCAACCTTTCTCAGAAGTCACCTATCAGATATCCTGCATATCAGATGTTTGCATTATGAATCATAACAGTAGCAAAACGACAGTTATAAAGTAGCAACAAAAGTAATTCTATAGTTGGGGTCACTACACCCCCCGGGGAACTGTGTTAAAAGGTCGCAGCATTAGGAAGGCTGAGAACCGCTGCTCTAGACTCCAGGTTACCTGCCAATAGACGGCTTGAGGCAGGGGAATCGGGACTTGCACTGGCTACAATTAGAACAGAGCCTAAATAATTACCCAGGCAGAGTCAGGCTGGAAAGCAGAAGGTCCCCTGCTTTCTCTTAGGCTGGCTGGAGATTACGGGTTAACAGCATCTAGGCATCACTGGTTGAGGAGGCAGACCAGGTCCAACTGAACCACACCTCTGTGTTTCTTGTTCTGCTCCAACCATCTTTCTAGTATGCCTATTCTCTCCTCTCAGCTTGGGCCTGGTACCACATCATCCCATCTGTATCCTCATCCTTACTCCTTCTATACCTCCATCATCACCGCATCACCTCATCTATTGTCCCTGTCTTAGTAGAATTCATCGTCATCTCTACCATGGGCGTCAGCATCAACATCATATAATCACTATCCCATCACCAGCATTGCCATCACCACCATCAGCAGCAGACTCGCCTGGTACCCAGCACTATCTAACCTTACCGAATCCCCAGAAGACCTGCATGCTCTGATTTCTCAGGTGGGCAAGTCAAGCCTTACAGCCAAGGATCTTACCCAAAGCCACTGAGGCAGAACTGAAATCTCAACTGCTTGACCCCAGAATTTGAAGTCATAGTTGCTACAGACCACTGTCAGTCCAGAAGACTGGGACATGTCACAGGGAAAGAGACATCAGGAGAGGCTCACTAGGACTACTTAGGGGGCAGCAGCAGCAGAGGTGTGCCCTGTACTTAGTCCAGCTTTCTGAGTAGACAGCCACTTGTCAACCTGACTTGTCCCGGTAGTACTTAACAGCCTGCTTCCCAGCCCTCTGGCCTGTGCTTCACCAAAACTGTAGAGGCAGGATAGCTCCAAGAAGAGCCAGTAATACTCAAGCTAAAGGGGGAGAGATGACTCAGTGGTCAAGAGCATTTGTTGCTCCTCCAGAGGACCTGGGTTCAACCCTTAGCCCTTACATGGTGGCTCCCAGCTATCTAATGCCCTCTTCTGATCTCTGCAGGTACCAGGCAAAGGAATGGCTCACATACATTCAGACAAAAATAGCTGGGCATGGTAGTGCATGCCTTTATCCCAGTGCTCAGGAGGCAGAAGAAGGCAGATCTCTGTGAGTTCAAATCCAGCCTGGTCTACAAAGAGAGTTCCAAGACAGCATGGTCATGACTGTTATGCAGAAAAATCCTATCTTGAAACATACACAAACATACATACATAAACACACACATGTCTTTAATAATATTTAAGGTGAATTACAGAGTTTTATTTGTTTGGGAGAGGTAGAGATGTGCTTGCATGCAGAAGCTGAAGTCAGGTGTCTTCTTCGATTGTTTCCTGTCTTTTTTTTGTTATATATATTTACTTACTTTATTTTTTTGTTGTTGTTGTTTGTTTGTTTGAGACAGCATTTCTCTGTAGCTTTAGGCCCTGTCCTGGAACTAGCTCTTGTAGACCAGGCTGGCCTTGAACTCACAGAGATCCGCCTGCCTCTGCCTCCCGAGTACTGGGATTATAGGCGTGCGCCACCACCACCCGGCTATTTATTTACTTTATGTGTATGGTGTCTGCCTGCATGTATGCATAGGCACAATGTAGAAGTCAGAAGAAAGCACTGGATTCCTTGGACCTGGAGTCACGGATGGTTATGAGCCACCGCATGGGTGCCTGGATCATAACTCAGGACATTTGCAAAAGCAGCAAGCACTCTTAACCACTGAGTCATCTCTTTAGCCCCTTCTGACTTGTTTTTTGAGAGAATCTCTCCTTCTTCAGTGCTTGGATTACAGGCGTGCACGGCTGTACCTTTTCGGTTTGGTTTTAAAACGCAGGTTCTAGAGAACTGAACTCAAGTCTCCTTGTTTCTATAGCATGCACTTTACCTGCTGGTCACTTCCCAGCTCCGAATTCCAGCTTTATTTCCAGGGCAATGGAGGCCAGACTGTCCCGTGTTCCCTCGTTTTGGGAGTCATGACTAACTCTAGGAGGCACCCATTACCAGGGATGGCCAAGCTGGGGATGGACTGTGTCTAGTTGGGACTGATGTAATAAACGTGGCGGGACTGGGACTCCTAAGCATGGGAGGCTGGCAGTGTGCATCAGGGGCCTGGCATGGTCAGGTGATGGGTGAGGTCTTGCTCCTGTTTATAGATGGCAGTCTCCCTCCTATGGTCTCATGTAGCAGAGAGGAGAGAGGTAAGGCAAGTCCAGTCATGCCTCCTCTTATGAGGATGAGAGTCTGAGCATGGGGGGCGGGGGGTCCTCTCTTGGGATCAGTGCTGTAGTTTCAGCCATCAGCTGGGAGGGAACACTATTAGCCAGTCAGTAACAGGCAGTGGGGCCGGAAGGTATGCAATAGCCCAGCCAAGCCACGGCCAAGGATACAGGAGAGATGTGGCCAAGAGAAAACACCCTCCTCCCAGCTTGCCAGTCTCCGCTCCTCAGCCTTACCTGTCCCTACATCCTGCTGACCTTGGTCACTTGGGGAGGGTCATGAGAACAGTCACATCTTCAGGGTCTAATTAGATCTTTGGTGCCTTGTGATGTTTTCTGGAAGCTCTGGGGAGGAAGCACGCAGGAGGGTTGAAGGATGGCAGAGGAAGAATGAGGGGTCCCGAGGTCCATCAACAGTGACTCCCCTCTTTTTTGATACAGGCTTTCTCTGTGCAGTTCTGGACGTCCTGGAATTCAGGGGTCCATCTGCCTCTGCCTCCAGAGTGCAGGGACTAAAGGCATGGGCCACAACTGCCCAGAGGGGTGCTCCCCTCCTAAAGGCAAGGATGACAGCCTGTTGATCCTCTTGTCCACTGTGGTAGCTCTGTGGTCTTAGAGATAAGTGATCCAGGAATGGAGGGAAGAGGCTGAGGATCTCCTAGGTCTCTAAGCAGGACAGGAGATACCTCTGCCTGTGTAGCAGCTTGCCCTATGGCCAAGGAAGGGTCTCAGTTGTCTTTGTGTCCCCAGTGTGTCACACGGATGGGAAGAACAAGTAGGGACCTTCTTAGGATTAAAGTTGCCCCCCAGTGGGTTATGACCCCCCCCCCGGGAGAGGCAGCTCTCCATCTCTGGAGAAAATAGACTGACCTCAGGCTCCAGAGTGAGAATATTCTAGTTGAAATCCCAGCACCGCCATTTACTAGCCGCGAACAGATTCCGCGGTCTCTTTAAGGCTTGATGTCTTCATCTGAAGAAGGGAACAATAAGATCTCTGTTGATTTGCTCAGCTCTAAAGGAGGTTACTCTCAAGGAGGGCAGAGAGGAGCTCTGTGCCACTGATGGAGGCCAGGAAATGGCCCAGTGTGAGTGCTATGTCTGGATGGTGCCATTTTCCAGGAGCAGCTGGTCACAGTAGATCCTCGCACAGTGAGATGTTCTCAAGGGGACAGGGCTACAACACAGGGAGGGGACACATTTCAGAGCAAGGTGGAGCCTTGGGAAACCAGCTCAGGCTGTGTTTGGGGACCACTTAAATCTGGGGAAGAACCTCTCAGAGGCCAGAAGAATCTCAGACTAAGAAATGAGTCTTATGCTGATACTCACTGAGCTAGAGCCCTCCTTGTCTCTGAGCCTCCATCTTCTCATCAGTTACATGGGAATCCCAAAAGGGACAACTGCTCAGGGAATTGTGGGATTTATACCAGGCAATGTAATGAAAGCTCTCAGCAGCATGTTGGGCATACTATGGCAGAAGCTAAGTCACATATACAAGAATGCACACACACACACACATATTCATACACACACATGCTCACACACACAAACATGTTCACACACATGCACGCACATGCACACATGTTCACATGCACACATGTTCACACACATCTTTACACACATCTTCACACACAAACATGCTCACACACATGCACGCACGTGCACACATATTCACATATACACATGTTCACACACACATGTTCACACACGTTCACACACACACATACACATGACCGACTCCTCCGAAGGAGCCCTGGTGCCCCCACCACCCTTACCATCCACCCCTGGAGCCTACAGCAGTCATACTCACGGCTGTCAATGTTCCCTGCCAGCTAATGGACCAATTTTTTAGCATTACGGAGATTTGGCCAATTTGGCGGCCCTGACAGAAAGGCGCACAGAGTGAGCAGTTGCCTGAGGGTAGGGTGGGGTGGGAGAGCCAAAGAGAACTGGGGGAGAAGCGACTGCAGGCACTCCCACCTTTCCGCCTGCTCCAGGCTGAGGTCTCACAGTCCAGCAAGGGAGGTGGAGCCATTGGGAGATTACAGAGATAATTACCCCCACTTACAGGCCCCTCCTGTGCTAAGCACTTTGCATATATTTTCCTCTTTTAATCCTCCATAACCCTATGAGGCCATTTCTATTATTTTCTCCATCCTTCCTGATGTGGAGTTTAGGCGTGAGCCACTGTGCTTGCTCAAGGTCATATGGCCAGAAAAAATGATGGGGGTTAGAAGGAAGAGTTGAGGATTAAAGCCAGGCCCTAACTATCACTGGGCTCCTCTGTAACTGGTGACTGAGAATCAGGCCAACACACCCGTCAGCCACCTACCCACCCTTGTCGCTCACCTAGTGTCTTAACCCCAAGACCACCAGCCTCTAAGTGGGGATTCCCCGTGTGCTACATTGGGGTCCTGATGTCCTTCTTCCTCTGACTGAGGGTGTGCCCTCACATCTCAAAACACTGCTCAAGCCAGCACCCTGCAGGGAGAGGGCACTGGTGCCCTAACCTGGAGCTGGGCTTCTCTCTCCTGCACAGGCTGTGGTCCTTAGCAAGCTGTGGCTTTCCGGAGCTGGTGGTAGAGCAGGGGCAGACCAGGAACTCACCACACACCCTGGGCCCTTCTAGGAGCTAAGAGGCTGCCTTAGGAGGGGGAAGGAGGAGGGGGCTGCAGAGGGGGAGGGGAGTTGCAGCCACCAGCAGTGGGGAGGGGGCTGCTGGGCTCTGTGCATTAAGCGATCAGAGAGCACAATATTTCATTGCCGGCGATCGCAGCCAAGACATCAACCGCTCGGAGAGAGCAGCCTTAAAAGCCTTTTGATTTTATTTCTTCCACTTCATTTTTTTTTCCTCCCTTCCCTTGCTAGTGTCCTTGACAAGGCTCCCTTCCCCCCTCTCCTGCCCCTTCCCCAACCTGGGCTGTAATGCTCCTTAGAGTCTAGCTAAGGAAAGCTGCGTTTTTGCCTTTTGCAAAACTAAGGGTCTCGGAGGGCTCTAGTCCAGTCAGACTCAAGGCTTGCGTGTGCAGGAGTGGCTGGGGAGATACCTGGGTGTACTTGTGTACGTATACAGCCCCCCGTATCCATTGTGTGCGTTCAAAATTCTTACAGGTATAGGCCTGTGTACACACGTGTGTGCATGCCTTAATGTACACACACACACACACGCACGCACGCGTGTGTAATGTCCTTACGCCCAAGTCACCAGCATGTCCCCACAGAAAGCACTATACTAAAGTAAGAGATATTGGTGTGGGCGATTGTGTCAGGTGAGTGGTAACAGTAGCAAATTCATGGACCCTGGATGAGGACATCCGTAAGTGTCCAGGCCAGTTGGGTCCAATCATGGACCCGCTATAGATCCCCGAGGCCCTGAGACCAAGACTTGTGTAGGAAACAGGCACTGGCTCACTACAAAGTGAAACAGGGGTCCTCCAGGTCGCAGCAGGACACCTGGTCTGGCGCCCCTGACGTCAGCCAACGGGCAGTGACGTCACTGCCCCGCCCCCGCCGCTACCCCACCCCACCCCACCCCACCCCCGGCCTTGTGCTTCATCTCCGCCTAATGGCAGGCAACGCAGAATTGCACATCTGTCTTGTCGGGAATTAGTTAATTGAATCAGGCGGCCTCGAGCTGCCGCAGCGACCTCAGCCCTGGCCCCTGGGAGGGGGCTGGGCAAGGTGGGGGGAGTTCAGACTGAAGGGCCGCTGCGAGGGCTCACCTAGGCTGTGGGGGGTCGGGGGATTGCAGCGATGTGTGAAGGTAGGTCAATGTCCCGCTCAACCTTCCCTTCCCCCTGCACCATGAGGATCTGAGGCTAGACGCCCCAAAGAGCTGGCTGAGGACAAGGCTCCCAAAGCCAGGGGTAGACACCCCCTCGGCTAACTGCGCCCCTGCCAGAGCACCCATTGCGGCCTGTTCACAGGCGTCTTCAGCAGCCACTCATATTGACACCCCCCCCTTCCCTCCTCCCCCGCACCGACAGGGGAGCCAAAAAGCGCAGCCGACTTCCTAGACCGGAAGTGTGTAATCTTTCCCTCCCCGCTAACCCCCAACTTCTGAGAATGCATTCCTAAACCCTGGGGTGAAGTGAATGCCTCTGCCTGAGTACAGCTGCCATACCCATCTATATGAACTGATCTGAAGGACCAAAGAGCACGAGGGTCTGTGCGCACGTGACAGACTGGGCTTGTTCCATTGAAGAGGCTCCCGCATCCTCCCACACCAGCTCATTCCGTTTGTGCCTGGGTCTAGTGTTAAAGAGCTGGCCCTCTTTCACTCAGTCCCCACCTTTGTGTAGCCCTTCCCAGTTTCAAATTCTTAGCTAAATGTTCGATCTTTGAGCGGTAGCCTCCCCATTTCGCAGATGGGAAAGCAGAGGTCCAGAGAGGGTAAGTGGCTGCCCTAAGACCTCAACAACTACAATATGCTGTGGCCTGGATTTGAACTCAAATGCTCTGGCCTTAAATGTCAGTCACTCTCCTGCTCTGCCTCCCCCTCCAAGGACCACTTAGTTGCTAGGAGACAGCAAACTGGTGGTTACTATGGGAACTAGGCTGATGGGGAAGGTGGAAAGAGTTGGTGTCCAGACAGCAATGGGAAGGCTCCAGGTGGGCTCCCTGGCTCCTTCCCCACTCCTCACATGGAGGCTTTCATCTTTGGGCTCTGGGCTCTAGTTCCTGGGGTCCAGGTAGCAGGTTTTAAAGAAGTGAGACCAAAGTAGGGGGGCATAGTGGCACTGGACAGTGCATTGGGGACCAAGGATGCACTGGACCCCCCAGTGATAAGACAGGCAGGTCAGGGAGCCTCACACTTCTGCTTCCATGACTGGTATTGGCCAGTAGTACAGACAGCACCCTCTTCTCAGGAAGCAAGAACAAAATGCAGGACAGGACTATGGCAAAGTCCCTGAGAAGACTCTAGAGTTGTGTCAAGTGGGAGTACCTCTCCCACAGACGGTTGGAAAACTGACAAAGGCACAGAGCATGAAGCCTGATATATAGACTTTGCTGTGTGATCCTAGACAAGTCACATAGCCTCTCTGAGCCTCTGTAAAGTGGGCATAGTAACAGTACCTCTCAGAAAACATTGTAAAGATTGCATGGACGAATTTGGCTCAAACAGGGCTGGCAGGCTCTAAGGACCATCAGCCTTAGTTGCATTTTTCCCTTAGATTCTCACCAGTTTACAGAAATCCAGAGCACCATGGACCCAGCTTTTTGTCCCCTCCTTTCCTCAGAAACACAGTCACCTGTGTGCCTCACCCCCTGCTAGGCACTGGAGAAACAGCAGCAGAAACAAGACCGTCCCCAGGCCCTCCTACCAAAAGCTGGCACCACAGTTTTGGGGGGTGGGGGACCCAAAGCATGGGAGGCTGAGGCAGGAGGAGTGAGGAGGTGGGGGCGTGCTACAACTAAATCTGCTTATCCAGCCTGCCGGTCCCTTAATCTGGTCCCAGAGGAACAGCACAGAGGCTTCACTCTGGATGACAAACGAGGAAGGGAGAGGCCCGCTCTGCCTGGACGCTGGGTGAGTAATGGCCTTGCATTAAGATATTAGACCTGACCAGGGGCGTGTGGGAAGGGGGACCTGCCCTCCCCCTGCCTCTGCAGAAGAGGGAATATCTCTGAGCGGGAGGTTTGGGAAGGACTGAGCAGTGGGGGGTGATTGGGACCCTCCCAAGGAACCTGGTAAAAGACACCAAAGGGAGGGGCACTTCGAGAAGGATAGGGTGTCAGAGAGAGCTGACCGGGAGAGGGGATCCAGACAGGCAGGACTTGGGGAACAGAAGGGAAACCCAGGGAGGAGGCTGCTTACTCACAGGGTATGAAGGGGCTGAAGGAGCAGGCTGGGCACCAGGGGGCGTCTATATTTCTGGTGGTCACTGTAGACCTACATACATCTCTGGAGAGTGCCACCTGGAGGTGGGGCATCATGACTGGTCCTTTGATGTCTCTCTACTTGAATCCGAGAGAACATTGGGTGCACTTGGCAGCCCTGGCAGAAGTGGCTTTGGTTGCTAGACTGGAGGGTCCTGTTCCCATAAGCCAGTACCTAGGACAAGCACCCTGTCCTCTTCGGTAAACTCTGGTTCTCCATGAGGAGGACAATGGAGTCAGACAGTGAACATGGTTTGAATTAGGTGTAGCACAGAGGCTATCAGAGCGAAAGGTCGTGATGGGCTCCAGAGATGCCCATGGGGAAATGCCCCCTTGCAGCGTCCCCTGGCACCCTGAGCCTGTGTTGAGACTCAAGCAGGGTATGGGGCAGCCTTGCTGTGCCTGCTTCAGGCTCCCACTGAGAAAGCCTAGAGATTGTGGCTTAGTTTCAGGAATCCCCTTGTGGGATGCCGAGAAGAGGAATATTCAATAAACTTGCTAAGCGAATGCTGATTTTATTTTCCCCCGGACCTACCATGTCTGAGTAACCAATGTAAAACCCAGAACAAGTCCCAGAAAGCACTGTTTTTCTCCCTCAGAGGGGTCTCCCAGTGGCTCACATTCAGACCTGGGAGATCATCCATCTCTCTGTGCCTCGGTATGCGGGTCTGGAAAACGGGCCTCCCGTGAGACTCAGTGGAGTGAGCAGTTTAAATACATCATGAGATCATATAGGTTACCGAGAACCCCAGCCTTCTGCTGGGATGCCCTTCATCTCCTCTCCACGCATACTCCTGCAGGGGCATACTCGTGCAGGAGCGCTAAAAATGTGACCAACCCAGAATGGAGATGGTCAGGCAGAACTAGAAGGGGGCAGGGCTTATCCTAGGTCTAGGAGCCAATGGAGCAGAGTAAAGACCCTTGATCTCTGCCTATCCAGCTTCCTGGGCGCAACCTGTTTCATGCAGTCCTCTGAGGTCACAGACTCAAAGCCCTTAAGGCTCGTTGAGCAAGACCCCGCTCAAGAACTGGGCACAGGGCTGGAGAGATGGCTCAGAGGTTAAGAGCACTGACTGTTCTTCCAGAGGTCCTGAGTTCAATTCCCAGCAACCACATGGTGGCCCACAGCCATCTACAATGAGATCTGGCGCCCTCTTCTGGCATGCAAGCATACATGGGAGGAATGTTGTATACATAATAAATAAATCTTTAAAAAAAAAAAAAAGAACTGGGCACACATCTCAATTGGCAGAGTGGTTTTAAGCATGCTCAAAGCCTTGCTTTTCCCATCACCAGCTCCCCACAAATTGTGGCGGCACAACATTCCCAAGACAGAGGGAACACAGAATATGTGTCCTACAACTCAGGAAACTGGCTCCAGTCTAACTACACTTGACCCAGAAGAGGATGATTTGGAGATGGGGGTCCAGTGTTGGGGTCCTGGGGCGCAGAAAAGCAGTCCCATAAGAGCAGATGCCCTTCTGATGACTACGTCTGAGAGAGGAGTCTCCTGAAGGGTAAATGGCGTAGAAGGAGGGGCTTCTGCAATGTGCCCTCACGTCTCTCCTGTTCTGACCCATTTGGGTTTGTCCTCAGTCCTGCCGCACGCAGTTCTGGACCTCAAGCAGTCACGGCCCAGGATTTCCCACCCCTGCACAAGGCCTGCATTTTCACACAGAGCCACCAGGAGGCGCCTCGCGCCTGCAGGGCGCTTTCACTGCCGCCTGGAAGAGTTGGGTCCGCCGCTGGAGAATCAACGCCTCTACGCCCCGTAGGGCGACCCTTAGGCAGTGTTTCTCTGATCCCAGCTCGGATCCCACCGCTGAGCCGGGCACAATGTAGCGAATGTGCCACCAGGGAGCCTGTCGTCGGTGGTTCTTCAGCTCCCACCAAGGTCAGGAGTCCTCTGCTTTTTCCTGAGTTCCCACCTCCTGAATTCTCGCCTCAGAGAGCTGTTTGAGTAGAATGAGCATTACTGGTTAGGGTCTGGTTCATCTGCTCTGGTTCCAGCCACTGATGCCGACTCTCAGCTCAACCCCGGGTCTCTGCGAAGCAACGGTTCCCACGCCTGCTTTGTTGAGACTCATCATGGAGCACATTAACGCTTAGGCCTGGGCCACCCGCGCTGGAGGTCAGGGCCTGCAAAGGGAACAGTCGCCCAGTACCAGGGCTTCTTCTGGCTCCCTCAGTCTTTGGTGAAGATTCCACCTGGAAACCACCAGGAGGAAACAACTCTCGAATTTCGAAAAATTATTACATTTTTCATTGATTTGCTTTTTTGTGTCTGTGAACACATGCCACGTTAAGTGTGTGTTGGTCAGGTCTTTGGGTGTGGAATCAGCTGTCCTTACCCACTCAGCCATCTAGCCAGCCCCTAATATGTATGTATTTTTAAATATTTGTAGGCTGGATATAGTGGTACAGATGTGCGATCCCAGAATCCACTATCTGAGATGATTACCTATGTGCCCAGCACCCTCTCGGGGTAGGGACACTGCTGACCCTCTCAGCAGCCCAATGAGTACTGGACTTAGTTCCATTGAACAGACGTGGAGCCTGAGGCTGGGGAGACCTTACCATGATTTGCTGATGGGTTTAAGAGCTAACCAGATGCCTGCTGCCCCCATCCCTCTTCCTGAGACCTTCTCTTTATGACCACCCTCCCACACACACAGGCAATCTGGTCTGCAAGTAGATCCCCAACATCCAAGAGATCCCAGCTCAGGGTGGGTGGGTTCCTCTGCACCACGAGCCTTGATGGAAGCCAGGCTGGGGCTGTCTTTAGTCTTGGGGCCAGGTCCCCTGTATGGTGGTGGTTTAGCGCCACAGTGACCCTAGCGGTTGGTAACATCGCTGTGAGGCCCCCTTCCTGGAGGCCCTGCATCTGTGCTGGCTCGGTGCCTGGAGTGTCACTCTGTTCCCGGGGCTGCTCCTCACGGTGGCTGCCAGCCTCTCTCCCTGCCTCCCATTAATCATGTGTGCAGGATTTATTTTCTCCAGCCATTTATTTCAGTAAATGCAATCTGGGTGTGCCTGCAGGTGGGCAGGATGCTCTACGGCTGCCAGAGTCACGGAGCCTGGCTTTATTGTCAGGGTGATGGGCATGACTCAAAAGCCAGCACCCCCAAGGAAGATGCCTGGCCTACCGGAGCTCTGAGGCAGGGCACTGGGGACCCGGGGGCCAGCCCCCACACACACTGACTTGATCCCCAGCATTTTGCCCCACCACCTTTTCCCAGCTGAAGATTTGGGGAATAGGAAGGGACTGCCATCTCAATCCTCAGCTTGACACCTCAAGATCCAGACTGGGAGGGGGGGTCTAGTTTCCTAATCCAGTTCCTCCTATAAACTGTGACCTCCCCATACAGCCAGGCCCATTCTAGAGGAAATAACCAACTAATTCAAAGCCAGCCATGCCCCTATCACGACCACCACCACACCCACAGCCCCAGACACCTTCCTGGGTCCTCTTGTGCCCTTTCATCTCCCTCTGTCCCTTTCTGGTTGCTGGTTACGGCAACCTGAAGCTGAATAGGAAGAGGGCACGCGGTCAAGCGGGGGCTAGGTTACCGCAAGCCCTGAGCCAGTCCTCCCAGTAATCGGTATCATTTACAGGGCCTGTGACAGAGAGAGGGGCTACAGCAGCAGAGGCTGGCCCTCGTCCTCACCACGCCCTCTGTAGTTCCTCCAAGACTCTCTGTTCCTTCAGTGCCAGATCCTAATCTGCAATCATCTATCTTTTCCTTTGGGATCCCCAAAATCACGACAAAGTAGCAGCATCCCCTCACAGGCTTCCCCACCTATCACGGCTGCCTCTAATGCTGCAGATAATTCCTGCTGTCGCTAAGTCATTACCCTGCAAATGGGTTGGCTTCTGTGTGTGTGTGTGTGTGTGTGTGTGTGTGTGTGTGTGTGTGTGTGTGTGTGTGTGTGTGTGTAAGAATAGTGGCTGCAGCAGGCGGAGCAGGGGTACCCTTTTCTGCTTTGCTTTCTGTAATTGCCTCCAGGGATTTATTGGCTTTGTTTACTGTCCCACACCTTCCTGGCTTCCCCTCTGGTCCATACCTTAGAAATTCCCCCTCTCTTGGTTCTTAGGGGCAGAGTCTGATGCTGTAAACAAGGACTGGGTGTGGCCTGCAGAGGGGCCCTTGATATAGATTCAACTCCATGCCCGGAAGCTGGAAACAAAAGGAGAATGTGTCTGGGGCACCCCAGAAGAGTCCCAGGCTGCATGCTCTCATACTCTCCCTTCATTTCTCCCTGACTCTGAAATCAGGGGTACAAGATGCCCAAAAGGCACTGAAGAAAAACTGGCAGCTCTGGGTTCTCCCTGTCTTCCCTCCAGGACCCTAGCTCCTCAGCATCTTGCCTGCCATTTGCAGACCCTGGCCCCAGGTGCCAGTGCAGCTCCCCTAACTCTTTCTGTCCATTCTTCCCCCCCCACTTCCTCACTGCCAGCTCCATCACTGAAGAGGAGGCAAAGTCTGGACACCAATCCTCCCATTTCTAGGACCTCCCACCTTTCCTGAGGCGTGGGTGCCGCAGGAAAGCCCTATGGAGTGGTAATGAGGAGGTGCAGTGGGCCCAGAGGCTGGCCTGCGTTGAGGTCAGGGGAGAGATCTTTGGGAATAGGCACAATCAGAGTTGATATCTCCTCCTCTAGAGAGACATGCCCTTAAACAGGTGTGGTGAAGGCTTGACACACGATAATACCTTGAACTTCATGGAATTGCCTTTGTTTTGTCAGACAGTAATAAACATTTGGGGGTCAAGTACTCTGTCAACAAACACGTATCATTGTGAAGGTTTCGACTTCTCATACTTTAAAAAAAATACTCTAAACTCTATACGGTCACACACCACACGCTACCTGCTGGTTTTAAAGACACCCCCTCCCCCTGCAATGCAGGGAAACTCAAGGAAACAAGTTTAAAAGCAACGTAAGAATGTCTTAGCTTCAGAAACAAAGATGCTTGTTGCTGGGTGACGTAGTGGTTCGTTCTTGCAGTCTCCCCAGCACCAGGAGGCTGAGGTAGAGGAGCTTGAGTTGGAGGCCAGCCCGAGCCTCACAGTGGCACCTTTTGTCTTAAAAAAAAAAAAAGTAAAAGAAAGAAAGAAATTAAACATTATTAATATTAATGAACAGACATTATTTCCAGAAATCTCATTTTGCACTGATGCAGATAGAAGTTTAGAGACAAACTGACAGAAATTAATATTGTTGTAAGAAGATTTTTAATAGACTTGACGAAATTTAATTTTAAGTTGTGTGGGAAGCATGGACAGAAGTGACCCTAACGAGAACCACGTGACTCCAGTGTGCCTCTTCACTGTCTCCCCAAACGTTCATATCCCAGATTCGCCAGGCCTCAAACTCCCAATGTGCACAAGATGACCTTGAACTGATCCTCCTGCCTCCACCTCCTGAGTGCTGGGAGGACTGCCCCGCGCCCAATTTGTGCAGTACTGGGAATCAAACCCAGGACCTTGTACATTCCTGGCAAACACCCCTGGCCCCAGAGATGTTTCTCTCTAAAAAGACTGTCTAAGCCAGACAGACACTTGTAATCCCAGCACACAAAAGACTGAGGCAGGAGGATATCTTTGTGTCTGTAGTGAGCCCGGCCTTCACATTGAGTTCTAGGACAGCCTAGACTACAGTGTACGCCTGTGTCTCGGGAAATCAAAACAAATAAAAAGATCATCTAATGTTAACAAAAATGTCTGAAATCCTGATCAAGGAAAAACATATTACACAGGACTGGGATTTATTTGTTACTTTCCTCTTTGACAAAGTACCTTTAAAAAAAAAAAAAGACAATTCTAAGAGTGTTTGTTCTGGCTTCCAGGTCAAGGGCACAATCCAACATGGCAGGATAGCCATGGCAGTGAGAGGCACTGTTGACACTGGGAGGATTGTCATGCTCATCTTTCTCCTTTTCTGAAGTTCATGACTGCAGTCCTGGAGTGCTGTCCCCTACAGTTAGGGTGGTCCTTCCCACCCAAGTCAATCCTTCCTGAAAATACCCTCAAGGACATACTCATCGGTTTGTCTCCAAGATGATCCTAGATCCTGTCAAGTTGACAGTCAGCATTAAACCATCACAAGGGGTAATGCGAATCCCATATCAGAATGGGAGGCGTTCAGTTACCAAAAATCAGAGCCACACAGCTTAAACCACATTTTTGGAAATGGGAAAGAAATGTGTGATGAGAAATGGCAGAAAGGAAAAGAAAAAGGATTAAAGGCAAAAGACAGGAGAAGAGGGGGAAGAAGGGGGAAAGAAAGGGAGGACGATGAAGAGGAAAATATTACACAGGCTACTGGGGAGTCTAAGGCAAGAGGATTAAAAATTCCAGGTCATTCTGGGCTACAGAGTGGGTTCAAAGTAAGCCTAGGCAAGTTAGAGAGACCATCTCAAAAGCAAATGTAAAAAACAAACAGCAGGCACGGCGCAGACACCTATAATCTCAGCTCTTAGACATAGAGATGAGGAGCCTTAGTACACAGTAGTTTCAGGCCAGCCTAGGCTACTTGAGACCCTGTCTCAAACAGAAAGGAAGAAAGAAAAAAGAGAGCGAAACAACCAATAACTAATTACAAAGAAGGCTGGAGAGGTAGGTTGGTTGGAAAGTCCTTGCCTAGTATGGGCAAGGTCTTAGGTTCATTCCCTAGTACCAAAATAGGAACAGAGGGAGGGAGGAGGGAGGGAGAGAGGAAGGGAGGGAGGGAGGGAGGGAGGGAGGGAGGGAGGGAGGGAGGGAGGGAGGGAGGGAGGGAGGGAGGGAGGGAGGGGAGAAGGGGTAAAATTCTGGCTGTACAATGGTCTGTTCTCTTTCAATCACAGGTTAGTCAGTGGCCTGTAGTGATGTGGGTGGTTGTCTGGATATGTCCAGTGGTTGGTTGAGTCAGGAGGATTGCTTTAAGTTTAAGGCCAGCCTGGGTAAGGAGGGAAGGGAGAGGAAAGGCCTGCCCAGTCACAGAGCCCTTCAGATAAATCCCAATATTGCCCTGCTCTCCATTTGTGGAGCCCATAGCAGACAGGCCAGCTTCAGCCACCCCCCACTCCCAGACAGCACCTCCACCTTCCCAGGTCCCTCTTAAAGCCTAGAGAAGTTGAGAAGGTCAGAGTGCGAAACAAAGCTAATAAACTGAGGGGAGCTCATAGCCACTAGGAAGACCCCTTCCCAGCCACCTTCTGAAGTGAAGCCAGTCCCAGTCCCTGGGGAGCTCCCTCTTGCTGCCACCACCCCATGTACCTTTTCCTTTTTTGGGTTGCCACATCTTCCTTGCTGCCTCCCCTGTTCATTCAGAGAAGTAGCATCCTAGCCCCGTCCCCAGACTCAGAGTGATGACCCTGCCAGCCCCTTGCAAGAAGACCTAATTTATGTCAACTCTGTTAATCTTCCCAACAGGGCAGATATTGACCCACCCTCCTGGGTGGCTACACAGGCGGAAGGAGAAGCCGTCCATTCCGTCCATCCGTGAGGGCCTGTTGTCACGTAGCGCCCATTGGGTGCTTAAAGCAGACCTGAGCCACGTTCCTGAGGCCAAGGGCTCAGGAGGGCCTTGCTTGCTGCAGGCCACTGCCAGGAACCTGTTCCCTGCTTTTCTCCTTTCTCCCTGTCTTTCTGGAAGTCCTTGTCATTCTTAGGTCTGTGTCCCTTTAATTCCTACTTGTGCCATCCCACATCCTTCAACCCATGGCCTCTGTCTCTGCGTCACATTGGACCCAAACCTCTTCCCTACTGCATGCTCCGAACAAGGTCACATTCTGAGGTAAGGGGGTTATAATTTTAGCACATCTTTTGGGGGGATAATTTGGAACCCGGCAGGAAGTGACTCACTAAAGCTCACAAGGAAGTACAGTCAGATGCACAAGCCTGAGCTCTGAGTCACAGCTGTGTGATCCCTCATCCCTCTCTGATGTCAGTCCCATCTCACGTTTCATTGCAGCAGATATCAGTCCATGGCCACCACTGTGCCCATCAGGTCAGCTGATGCCAATGCAGGGGCTACTGTCGGGGGTGGGACAGCCTGGGGGTGTCTTAAGCAAGTTTATCCTCCTGTGCCCCTTTGCTCCCCCTCCTGACCAAGTATAGAGAAGTCAATGTCTCTTTGTTTCGAGACAGGGTCTCACTGTGTATCACTGGCTGGCCTGAAACTCACTATGTATACTAGGCTGGCCTCAGACTCTCTGAGATCTGCCTGCTTTCTGCCTCCTGATGCTAAGCTGGGATTAAATTCGTGAGACCCTCTGTGCCTACCTGGAGGCCTAAGTGAGGGAGGGGAATTCCCTCCCTCAGAGCATACCAAAGAGGCTATAACTATTGGCCTCTGGGGGAGTTCCTGGACCCCCCCACACACACACATACACACTGTACCTCCACTTCGGTCCCTCTCCCACCTGTGTTTCCCATCCCCTCAACTGAACTTACAGGTACTCTTTCCCTCTCTCTCTTCCTCCTCTTAGAAGTACTGGGGCTAAGGGCTCCTCTCTGTCTTTAGGAGGGTCAAGCTGTGGCCCTCCATTTGGTATGATACTCTTAAGACAAAATACCACCCTACCCCCGAACCCCAATTAAATTTCTCCAGGAATCCTGGGGAAAGAGAAAGACTGGTCTGATGCTGGCCAAGGAAGAACCCTGTTCCCCAGGAAGAGAGTTCACGTTCTTCTGACAACGTGTAGGACCCCAGAAGTCAAGACAAGGGTGAATCAGTGAGGGACAAAAACCCACATGTTGACAGCGACCCCTCAGTCATGAATAATTTACCATCCATTTAAACCTAAATCTCATATCAGCACCCCCAGAAGATGGACTTGGTGGGAAAGGCCATTGGAACTTTATATGTTCCCTTTCCAAAGTGACCACATTAAATAAGTCTACCTCTTTGATTGGTGTGTTAGTAACAAGCGTCCGAGCCTAGCTTGTGGCTATGAAAACCCAGTCTTTTATTCTAAAACCTCCAGTAACACAGACTCCTCTCCCTCTGAGTTGGGAACAGATGAAGGAAGACAGCCTTTCATTTTACAACAGATATAGTCCTGCTTTGTGACCCAGTCTATCTTCCAAGTCCTGAGGCCACAGAGCCATCCTGCCTCCACTTCCCGGAATTACAGGTGTGCACCCCTGCACCCGGAAGTTTTTGGAGAGACTGTGATGGGGGCCACTGCACCTCATGCAGTCACCGCCAGTTACAGGGCAGGAATGCAACAGAGCCAACAGAGCACAGCTCTCCCCCCCCCCGGTCTGTCCTGACTTGTTTTGTTGTGGGGAGTGACATGCAGGGTGCAGATGGGGACACAGGAGGACCTTTAATGATATCTGTGTGACCCCCGATTTCTCCTCTCCCTTTTTTCCCATCTCCTTTCTAGACAGCCTCCCCCACTCTCTTTCCTGGAGCAGACCAGCTGGCTGCATAGTGCAGAGCCTCCTTCCATCCCCAGTCCATGCCCAAGAAGCTAAGGGCTTAGAGGTGGCCACAGACAGAGAGGAGGACACAGTGAGGAGGGGAAGGTACCTCCAAGCAAGGACAGGAGCCTGTACCGCTCATCACAGGCATATGTCAGGCTCAGCACAGGGACAGGGCAGACAAACCCGGCTCTCCTACAGGTGGCAGATGACCAGACTCAGAAGTGCAGATATTTCAGACTACCTTGGACAGAGGCGCGGGGGGGGGGGGGGCGCATCTCAGCTTGTAGGAGCAGACATGAAGTCACTGAGTTTCCGGGCCCTGTCCTGTGTTGTGTGGGTGAGAGAAGGCTCTGCTCCCATCAGAGCCCTCAAAGCCTGATCTATGCCAGGGAGGTAGAGGGAGGAAAGATGGGCTCCATGCTACCCACTGGCCTGGTCAGGCTATGGCAGGAGCACAGGAACCACACCTCTCTACTGAGAACTTAGAGACCACATAAGCTTTACCCTGTGATATACACAGGTGACTCTGATCCCTAGTGTCATTTAAGTCACACAGCAATGCGTACCTAGAATTTTCCCACCTTCCTGAATGCAGTGTGTTAGTGACAGAGGGGAGAATGGGTGAGTAGTGTGATAAATAGTCCTTTTGAAGAGAACACAGCCCCTGGTCACAGTATGTCCCAACTCCTGTACTTAAATACTTAACCAAAGTTAACCTTGTTGCCAACCTAAACCGAGGTTTCTGGGGGAGAGGAGTAATTTTTTGTTTTTACCCAAAGGCCTCGCCCTAGCCCAGGTGCTCACTGGACACCAGGACAGCTGCGTATTTATGGAGTCTCAAGACACCCTCCTCCCAGATCAAGGTCACAGCAACTGAAAACAATGCTGGACAGAATGAGCAGGCAGGGACAGGGGTCTATGAGAGGCTCAAAAGCGGCCGGGCCCTGCGCTCCCTGAACTGGGCCACAGTGAGGCTTTTCATCTCCCGCCTTTGCCTCTTCCCACCCCGCTACCCCAGTGCAGCAATTAAGGCGCAAATTAGGATACTTTGATCATCTTTAGAAAAGGCCACATGGAAGAGGGACACTGCCAAACAATTAGGGGCAGGGGGCTGGGCATTCAGTGGCTTGTTTAGGGGGTAAGAATGCCCAGGACACCCACCCCATCCCTTGCTCTCCTCCCTCCAAGAGGGCCTGCCCCCAACATAGCAGTGAACTCCCCAGGGGGGCAGAAGCAGATGGGGATCCCCCTCCCAAATCCTGCCCACCAGTCTCCCTCTGCCTGGCCCCCAGCCCAACCGTCGGCTTTTCATCCCGGGCTCGACCTCTTTGAAGCAGCCGCAGTAACAAGGGCTGCTTTGACAGAAGTGGGGGGACTCAGAGCCGGGATGATGAAACTTCAAAGGTGAGGGTCGAGCCCACTACCTCATTCCCTTGCCCAGGCCTGGCTGCCCTCCCACGCACCCCCCTTCGGTCCTCTATATAGCCCCCTAGCACCATTTCCCTGAGGGCTCCCGGGAGGTGAGGGCCAGGTGAGGTGCAGACCACCAGAAATGGGTAATTCAGTGTAAGGAAACAGGATTGGGTGGTTTGAGGAACACAAATTCTGAGCCCAGGAAGAGGGTGGATTCCAGGAAGAGGACAGGGTCTCCTGCCTCGGCCCCGGCTCACCATGCTGCTGGCTGTGTTGCTTCTGCTGCTGCTACTGTCCCCAGACTCCCAGACTGCCCGCGGGCATCCGCTGTACATGCGCCTGTCCCCCGGCACCCTGCAAGGTGAGCCTGGTCTATCTGAAGACCCCACTTCTTCAGGATGGGAGGGGCATAAGGAAAATGAGGCCCTGGGCAACGAAGATAAACTTGTCACTGTCACTTATGAGGTCCTGTGGCCCTGCTAAGCCCACCTGCTGAGAGGAGGGGCCTGGAGTTGAAATATAGGAAGGAAGGGAGGGGCAGATGGCCTCACCCAGGAAGCAGAGGCACACAGTGCTGCCAAGGGATTTCCGAATTAGCTAAGTCAGACATCCAGGACAGCATGCCTTGGCAATTCAGTCCCCAAATGGATACCTCAACCACATTTACGAGGTACCAATGGGTAGTGATTCTCCTCTGAAGCCTTTAAGAAAGAAACTTCTCGGAGATTCCGGCCCAATTCAATTGAGCAGTGGAAACCATTTGCCCTGGGGACTGGGCCTCAGCTCCTGGTCCTTCTCCCTGTCTCTACACGCCTGGTGATCCAAGAGCCTACCCTGCTTCCCCACCGTCTCAGGGTCCAGGGAGGCTAGACTGAGGCCGTCTGCCAAGGAGATGTGACTTTGTGTCCCATGTCCCAGCAGTTTTGTCCGCCCAGGGGACTCAAGCATTGCAGGCTGCCCAGAGGAGCGCCCAGTGGGCCGTAAAGCGCGTGTTGATGGAGATCCAGCACAGACTACATGAATGCCAAGGTTGTACCAACAGGGCTACCCCACCCACGTCCCACCAAACTCACGCTATTACAGGGGACTCATTCTCTTGTCCATGCCCACCTCCTGGGGGTCAGACTGGTTTTGAAGGTCCAAGTGGAAGGGGTATGCCAAACTTGAGGCATAGCAGGGAGGTGGGGACAGCGTGGGCTCCTGTGGTCGCAATTCACAGCTGCTCAAACCTGTGTGCTAGGGGTGGCCCAGGAGGGGTGTGGTTGAGAGACAAGGCTCAGAGCCAGCGTAGGGTGAAGGCCCGCGATAGAGCGGCAGCGAAGATCACGAACTGTTTCTCAGCAGGACTTGGGCGCCCCAGACTTCAAACTTCCCTCCTCCAGGACCCACCCGAGATAGGTGAGACTAAAAGGCTCCAAGGAGCAGGGTTGAGGAGAGAAGTGGATCTCAATATGAAGACAGCTAGAACTTGTCCTTCATGACGCCGTTTCTGCCATTCTAGGACCTTGTGGCGAAAGGCGCCAGGGCGTGGCCAACGTGACCCGGGCTCATGGCCGTATAGTCGGGGGCAACACGGCTCCATTCGGGTCTTGGCCTTGGCTCGTGAGGCTACAACTTAGGGGAAAGCCACTATGCGGCGGCGTCCTGGTGGCTGCGTCCTGGGTGCTCACGGCTGCACATTGCTTCGCCGGGTACGTCGTCAATAGCCCAGGCACCTGCCCAGCAGGGCTACCCAATCCGGAAGGAGTCTATCACCCGTGGGCCAAAGCACAGCAGAGCAGGTCTCTGCTGCCCCCTAGCGGAAGCCGGCTCCCAGCCCTGGACCTCAAAATGCCGGCTGCGGAGGAGGAACCCCAGGATGGGAGAATACCGTGAATATCCTGGGAAGTCTCCCCTTCAGAGGCATTCCTCTCTGCCCCTAGGACCGCAATAGCTACATTTGCAGGCTCACTGCGCCGTACGGGTGCATAAGGGGCTGGGCCTCCGAGAGACCTTACAGCACCTCTGTCCCTGATGCGTGAAACCTTCTGCTTGCTCTGCAGTGCCTCGAATGAGCTGCTTTGGACTGTGACGCTAGCTGAGGGCCCCCACGGGGAGCAAGCGGAGGAAGTGCAGGTGAACCGCATCTTGCCCCACCCTAAGGTGAGACGACACGTGCTGTGTCCTCGGAGTTGGGAGCAGCACCCCAAACTCTCTTCCTTGACATTGTACTGTCACCCGCTCTTCAGTTTGACCCGCAGACCTTTCACAATGACCTGGCTTTGGTACAGTTGTGGACGCCGGTGAGCCCAGAGGGGCCAGCGCGCCCCATATGTCTACCCCAGGGTTCTAGGGAACCACCTGCCGGCACCCCATGCGCCATCGCAGGCTGGGGAGCCCTCTTCGAAGGTATTGCCAGCTAGGGCCTGGGTAAACTTCAAGTGGTAATGGTAGCAGACGAACCAGCGGGGGCGTGAAAGAAAGCAAAGGAGATGGAGTTTGGGGAGGCTAGGATGGTGTTCCAGCTCACAAACTGGAAAGAATCTAAGAGGGCAAGTGGGGAGATCGCAAGGTGAAGCTTCTGCCCTCCAAACCCGATCCCCTACATTCTTTCCCGTAGATGGGCCTGAGTCTGAGGCGGTGAGGGAGGCCCGTGTTCCGCTGCTCAGTGCAGACACATGTCAAAAGGCCCTGGGACCTGGGTTGCGTCCCAGCACTATGCTCTGCGCTGGTTACCTGGCGGGGGGCATCGACTCATGCCAGGTATGAGCTCATACTGAAAGGGTGCGCTAGATACGCTGCTCCCCTTGGCAAGATAATCCTCTTCTCTTTGGGGTCTAGCTGACTGCTCCTACCAACTGCTAAGTCTTCGTTAATAAAATGAAAGGGGATCCGCCTTCCCTACCAGGTACAAGATAGGTATAATTCAGAGACATGGTGAATGCATTGTTTTTTGTTGGCTCTGGTCCCTTAGGGTGACTCCGGAGGCCCTTTAACCTGTTCCGAACCCGGCCCGCACCCCAGAGAGGTCCTCTTTGGAGTCACCTCTTGGGGGGATGGCTGTGGGGAGCCTGGAAAGCCTGGGGTCTACACCCGTGTGGCCGTGTTCAAAGACTGGCTGCAGGAGCAGATGAGTGGTGAGCGCCCCCTGCCTACAATGGTCCCTCAGACTGCTCTGGATAAGCCAGTTTCCATCCGGCTGCTTTAGCCTCTGGAGGAGTTGAGGGTGAGTGACTAATAGACCCACACACCAAAGGTGATCTGTCATCTTCTTGCAGCGGCCCCCTCCACCCGCGAGCCTAGCTGCCGAGAACTTCTCACTTGGGACCCCCCGGAGGAGGAGCCAGCCCCGGACGTAGCAGGGCTCTGTGCCTTCTACGCGCGCCTGTGCCCGGGCTCCGAGCGCTCCTGTGCGCGCCTAGCTCTCCAGCAGTGTCTGCAACGCCGACGGCGGTGCGGTTAGTCCCGTTCTCCCAGGTCGGGGTAAGGGACGGCCCCTCACCCCGGGACGGCCGCTCAGACCTTTGTTCCACCCTCAGAGCTGCGGTCGCTGGCTCACACACTGCTCGGCCTGCTGCAGGGCGCGCAAGAGTTGCTCGGTCCCCGTCCGGGGCTGCGACGTGGAGTTCCCGCCCCTGCACCGTCGCTCCGGGACCCTCCCGGCCACAATGTTCGTGAACAGCGGTTACACTCAGGTATCTCGTGTGTCCCAGTCAGGCCTAGGCCCTAGAGTCCAGGAGTCGTGTTTCGTCGCCGAGGCGTGCACCCTAACCCCACAGTCTCCTCCAGGATGGCGAGTTGCAGGGACGGGTTTCCAGAAGCCAAAGCCAGAGCGGCGCGCGGAAACAAAGGGTAATGTCGCCCCCTGCCGGCCTTCTTCTAGAGAGGTGGTGGATTGTCTGCTAGAAAGCCCTAAATGACAACAGAGAAGACCGCTATCTCCCTCTCTTCAGGGAGAACAGATAACTTTTTAGGGAGACTGGCACCGAGCCCTAGTTAGTGTCAGTCAGATAGAGGCACTCTGCCTTGCATGACCATGGAATCTCTGCCAGCCTCAGTTTCCCCATCTGGAGCCCGTAGAGGATGCCGGCCGTAGGATATATGCATCCCTAGCACCCTCTGCTGTACTGTTTATGATAGTCTGGGGATATCCCCTTCTTGTAGGCTGCCCTGGGCTAGAGTCTCTGCAGCAAAAGTTGGCAGCCATTCAGCGAGCACATGCCTGGATCCTACAGATTCCGGCTGAGCACTTGGCCATGAACTTTGACGAGGTACGTCCCTAGGCTGCCCAGGCTCCTTCACAGAGGCTTGGGAAGGCTCACCTGACTGGAGACCAGTGCAGCGAAGGGAAAGGGGAATCCAGCTTCCGGGGGATAGTGAGCTGGGATAACAGGTGGATATGAAGAGGGGAGGAAAAGAGGTAAGAGCGAAAGGGCTCATGTGGATATCCTCTTGATCAGGAAATTAGGGGAACTTCAGGGAGAGGAAAGGGGAGGGGCTAGATCTAAGCGGGTTCCTAGGCTCCAGGAGGAGGGAATGACTCCCAGGTGTGTCCTGACATCCTCCCTCTGCAGGTGCTGGCCGATCTTGGCTCCAAGACGCTGACGGGGCTCTTCAGAGCTTGGGTGAGGGCTGACTTGGGGGACCAGCATGTGGTCTTCAGTGGGCTGGTGGGCTTGGAGCCTTCTACACTGGCTCACAGTCTCCCGCGGCTGCTAGTGCAGGCCCTGAAGGCCTTCCGCTCAGCTTTCCAGACAGAGGAGAGCGCCAGGGACCCTGGATTGGTGTGAGACAGGGACAGAGGCTGGCAAAGGAGCACCACCGCCAACTCCAGCCTCTGGTTTGCCGACACAGGAAGCCCTGTGACAGTCACACTGTCCCCAGGGGCTAAGGGGGTTGTATGAGATATGACAAGCTCTCACTGTCCCAATTGATCTTGCATGTGTGGACAGGGTGGGGGTCCTGTACCTCGCATGTCTTCACAAACGTGTCACCAGAAACAGCTGCTTTAATAAATGTTATTTATGATCTACTTTAAAATGTGGAGATTTATTGGGAAGAGAAAAGGGGGTGTGAGATGGGAGAGGGGCAGGGGCCAGCCTCCAGAAGCAGTTAGCAGAGATGACAAAGAAGCTGGAAGGAGCCAGGAGTGGTGGCTCATGCTTGCAGTTCTAGCACTCTGGAAACTGAGGCAGGAGGATTGCTATGAGTGGGGAAAGTGCTGCACAAGCATAAGGATCTGGGTTCAGGTCCTCAGCACCCAGGTAAAAGCTATGGATGCAGCAGCACACCTACAGCCCCAGCTGGATGAGGAGGGGGCAGACAGATCTCAGGAGGCTGCTGGCCATTCTAGCTGCTCCAGGCTAGCTCTAGGTTCAGTAAAGAGGCTCTGTCTTGAAAAGTAAGGTGGAGGGGGTGCAGTTGGATCTCAGCAGCAGCTACAGGGCCTCAGTTCTTCTGTGGCTTTCCTTGTCTTGCTTCTGGAAACACGGCCTCTGGTGTTGCCATCTCAAGTGGCTGATCAGTGACATGAAGGTGTGCAAATCAACCACGCCAGAGGGAATGGAAAGCACCGCTGTGCTCTACTGCCTGAGTGAGGACAAGGACACCATCCTGGGGGAGGGCACAGAGATGCAGCAGGTGACGTGGGCCAAACCTATGACAAGATGCTGCCAGACCAGGGCTGCCACTGAAACCACTGGCAGCGAGAAGGACAACCTGCATTTCATCTTCTGTGTCTCTAAGAGCGTGCCCCATCCCTGCCTACGAGCAAAATGACCCGTGTCGGCTCCAAAGATGCCAACAGGAAACTGACAAGTGTCTAGCATGAGGTATAACAAATGAATACAAGGATGGCTGTATCCTGACAGCTGACAGTATCTCCCTGGAGGGCAAGTCTTTAGGAGCCACCTCCAACCCCCTACTTAGAACAAAGAACAGCCTCAGACCCGCCAATGGGTGTTGCAAGCAGCTACCTTCTTGCCAGATCCGTGAGCATCCCTTCACCCCATCACCAAATAATCTCCCTGACCCCTAGACCTCCCTCCATCTCTGATAGTTCTAGCTTTCTCAAACTGCTTTCCTCTTATGTAGAGCCTCACGATGCCTCAGGCACCCAGTTTGAAGATGTTTTATTTTTATTTTGAGATGGGGTTTCTCCGTGTAACAGCTCTGGCTGTCCTGGATCTAGCTCTGTAGACCAGGCTGGCCTCGAACTCACAGAGATCTGCCTGCCTCCGCTTTCTGAGTGCTGGTATTAAAGACGTGCACCACCACCACCCAGCTTAAATGTGATATCTTTAAAGACAAAAAGAATGCCAAGTAAAGGTGGCGGGCTATCGAGATAGCTCAGTCGGTACAGCTTGCTTTACAGGCCTGGCATAACCTGAGTTCACCTCCGGAACTGAATTATCCTCTAACCACATACACTGTGGTAAGTGCACAGCCACACTCTCATGCACTCACACACGCACACACATGCCAACACACACATATTAAATAGAATAAAAATTTTAAACCACGTAACATGGAAAACAATAGAATGATCTCCACAGGCCCACACACAAGCGCAGACACATGCATATACACACTAGACACATGTACACAACCATACACATATACCACATGCATAAAAGAAGCTGGAGGCAGGGCAGCTGCTAATATGCCTTTTACCTCCCAAGTGACAGCTGCCAGCCATGGCTACCAGCATGCTGCACACACACACACACACACACACACACACACACAGTATGTGTCCCCACCCTCCACCACTACCCTCCCAGTCCCCACCCTCCCAGCTATCTATGTCAATCCCTGCCTGGGATCTTTGCATCCTGCCCTTGGGCTCCTGCCCTAGCTGGCAAGCCCCACCCCCTCATCACCAGCCTTGAAGTATCTGATTGCATTTCCGGCCTCTTCTTTCCTAACCCCCAAGCCAGCCCAGCACCTGTTCCATTCCACAGCCAACAGACTGAGGGGAAGACATAAGCCCTAGTCAGAGGTGGGGGATGGCAGGGCCGGTGCCCACACTGGGGCTGCTGGCTGTCCTTCTTGTGTGTGGTAAGGGTGGACATGACTCCCTTCCCGGGGGCTCTCTGTGCCTACCTGCCCCCCCGCATGGCCCCCTCCCTAAGGTTATGCCTAATTCCCACTCCCACTCCCACTCCCACTCGGGTCTAACTTCAGGTAACCCACCCACAGGAAGCCATTGGCTTCCCTTTGCTCTACCCTGACCCAGCAGGACCACAGCAAAACTCCCTTTCTGGGGTGCAGTGATCAGACCCTGTTCCTCTCCCCAACCTCCCCAGGCAGCTGGGGTCTGAATGAGGAGCAACGGTTGATCCAGCACCTGTTCAAGGAAAAGGGCTACAGGAAGGAGCTTCGGCCGGTGGCTCACAAGGAGGACAGAGTGGACGTCGCCATAAGCCTCACCCTCTCCAACCTCATTTCCCTGGTGAGTGGACCGTCCCCGGCTGGGTTGGGGAGAGAAGGGACGGTCACTCTAGGCTAACCAGTTCCTCTTCCTTGAGACATGCCTGATTATTCCCCACACCAGACGGCACCGCAGGCCTATGGCTACTCAAAGCCATCATCTCTGCCTCCCACGGCCACTGCTGGTCCCCATGCTCCCCCAGGACTCACTTCAGCACCTTCTGTCCAGGGCTTCTCCAGTCTGCCGAGCCACCTCTATCCATTGGCTGGCACCGGCCCTTCCAGCTACCATGGTCCTCTGGAATTAAGGCAGATTAGTGAGTGAGTTTGGGTGAAAGTTTGGTGGGAACCTTTAGGGACAGCCCTCTTGTCTGATTACAGAAAGAAGTGGAGGAGACCCTCACCACCAACGTGTGGATGGATCATGTAAGGACACCCTGCTGAGGGCTCCAGTCCCTTGTGTTCACTTCTGCTAGGAATCCGCCAGCTCGTGTGGCATTCCTCTGGGAGGGTTTGACTACACAAAGCCCAACTGCTTCAAGGACATGTCCAAGAAGGCTAGGGCTCCCCTGTCCTAAAATTGCCACTCTGTCCTGACTTGCTTTGTTGTTTTGAGACAGGGTTCTCTGGTCATATTTCCCTGACTGGTCTAGAACTTATGATGTAGACCAGGCTAGCCTCAAACTCACGGAGATTCCTTTACATCTGCCTCTCGACCACTGGGATTAAAAGTGTACACCACCACATCGGCCTCTGTTTGCACTAGAAGTCACTCTTCTAATGCAAAATATCAAAACTGGTAGAGGTTTGTAACATCGAAACATGCCTGCCCAGGATGGAAACTGTGCTCATATCCTGCACAACTAACTGTCCACGACAGGCCTGAATCTCACTCTTTACCTATCACTCCCCAGTTTTTTTGTTCCAACTCCCAGGCTTTGCTCCATCTTCCCTAGAGAAGCGAGAACCACTGGGGAGGGTGGACAGTGGCAGAGCCCACTTCTGATGTGGCTTTTGGACGTCTAGGCCTGGATGGACAGCCGGCTACAGTGGGATGCTAACGACTTTGGGAACATCACTATCCTGCGCTTGCCTTCTGACATGGTGTGGCTGCCGGAGATTGTGCTGGAGAACAAGTTGAGAGGAACTCTCCCAGACCTCCCTCCCTCATCCTGCTTCCCTTCCTTATGCCCCTTGGTCTGCACCTCCAGCCCTGCCCGCCTGCCCTTCCTCTCCTGCCTTCTCTAGCTCTGCTAGTTCCCGGTTGCACAGGGCACCCAGTGATCGTGGTCCCCATCCCACAGCAATGACGGCTCCTTCAAGGTTTCTTACGCCTGCAATGTACTTGTTTCTAATTCGGGGTCTGTGACCTGGCTGCCTCCCACCATCTTCCGCTCCTCCTGCCCCATCTCGGTCACCTACTTCCCCTTTGATTGGCAGAACTGCTCCCTCAAATTCAGGTGCGTCTACTTGAACGTCTCTCAATCCAAGGCACCCAGCCAGGGGCAGGAGGTGGTGAATCAAATGCTCTCGGGCAGAGACTTTGGTCCCATGCTGACCAGAATCCCCTCAGACCATGGCCTTCCCCAAGTAGCCTTTCCCCCTCCGCCAACACCTCCTGCCCTTAAAGCCCCACTCAGAGGCTCATGACCACTCTGCATATGGCTCCCTCCAGTTCACTCAAGTATACAGCCAAGGAGATCACACTTAGCCTGATGCAGCAGGAGGAGGACGGCCGCGCCTACCCCATCGAATGGATCATCATTGACCCTGAGGGCTTCACAGGTACATCAGAAACCATGGCAGACTGGCCCTGAAGACACATACATTGTGGATGTGTACACACTCACACCAGCACCTCACACACTCACAGCTGGGACACCAGCATCTGTACAAGCAGGGATGGCCATGCAGACACAGCCTATACACCTACATTTACTGACCCAAAGAGACTCCAAAGAGCAGATCTGAAGGGAACAGGGACCCTCTCATCACTATCTCCCTCAACACACACAGGAGATACTTGCGAGGATAGCAGGGACTCTGGATGGCTTCAGCTGCTGGGTTTTTTTTTTCCAAGAAGAGAGAAAAACAAAACAAAACAGACAAAAAACTATAAAAGAACCCCCCAGGAAAAGTCACAGAAGAAAACTTCTTCCTCAGAAACTGAACCTGCTAGCCCAGCCCCCAGCGGTAAACCCCACAGCACCCAAGAGTCCTCCCTCATCTCCCTCAGACAGTACCCTAGCCCTTCATTCTATACCAATGGTCCTTGGCCCCCCGGGTTCCCTTCTCCAGCTTGATCCCAAAGCTGTCCTTATACCTTCCTTAGAGAATGGGGAATGGGAGATAGTCCACCGGGCCGCCAAGGTCAATGTGGACCCCAACATCCCGATGGACAGCACCAGCCACCAAGACATCACCTTCTACCTCATCATCCGCCGCAAGCCTCTCTTCTACATCATCAACATCCTGGTACCCTGCGTGCTCATCTCCTTCATGATCAACCTGGTCTTCTACCTGCCAGGCGACTGTGAGCCTCAAGTCCCACCCCCTGCCTCCCTGGCAGCCTCCCCCAAGGCTGCCTAGTACAGGTGTTCCAACCCCGCCCCTCTCTCCGTGGTGAGGGGGGCAATGACTCCGGATGACACTGTGTATAAGTCCTCAGGCAGGAGCGGCAGGCAGGCCTGGCTGCTCTTTGGTTTCTGAATTGCATTTTGGAGGTTCTATCAGGATGCCTGGGAGCTTTTTGAGTGGCAGGCGCCAGGCACATATAATAGTTAGTTATTGATCACTTACCCAGGGCTGTGCTCGCAATGCTTTGAGAAACAGGGAGTTTGAGGTTAGGGTGCTTGTCCAGATCTCTTAGCTAATAAGCTGTGGAGCCGGGATTTAAGACCAGGCACAAGATGCTGTCCCCTAAGATACTTACCGTGGTATTGTGAACAGCGGTAGCAGGGTCCCGCTGTGGGGGACCTTGTGGTCTCAGAGAGTGAGCTTCCAGCTAGGTCCTACTCTCCAGGTGGAGAGAAGACTTCAGTGGCGATCTCGGTGCTCCTGGCCCAATCTGTCTTCCTGTTGCTTATCTCCAAGAGGCTGCCTGCCACATCCCTGGCCATTCCCCTACTAGGCAAGTGAGTACAGCCCTGCCCACGCCCAGCCCTGTCCATGCCTCTGCCCTTAGTCCCCAATTCCAGGCACGGTGTGTACCCTCAGGTTTCTGCTCTTCGGCATGGTGCTGGTCACCATGGTTGTGGTGATCTGTGTCATCGTGCTCAACATCCACTTCCGAACACCCAGTACCCATGTGCTGTCCGAGGGAGTCAAGAAGGTGAGGGTTTGTCTAAAGTTGGAAGCCAAGGCCTGGCCAGGAGGAGCGGTGAGAATGACGGGTATACGGTGATGTACGAGCCACAGAAGCCCTGGTCTTGTGGTGCAGAACAAGGACCTGGGTTCGATCCTCGGCCCCACTCAACTTTAAAAAATCAGGGGCCAGTTAGTGGCTCAGTGGGTTGGAGCATTTGCCACCAAGCTTGACCACCTGAGTTTGATCCCCAGGAACCACATGGTATAAGGGGAGAACCAACTCCTGCAGGAGGTAGGGGACTCTGTGCACATGTGCACGCGCGCACACACACACACACACACGTGACATAAACAAATGCAATTTAAAAAGTAAAACAAAATTAATAAGTAATTTTGGTGAGGACACAGGGGACAGTGCTTGGAACAAGGCTGTCTTTTGCTCTAAGGCCAGCAGACTCTTCTGGAACAAGCCGTCTCCATGATGATGGTTCTGTAATTCTTTAATGGCTTTTGTCTTTAATTGCTTGAAGGGAGAGCTCAACATTTGGACTTTTATTTGTTTGAGATGGGATCTCACTATACAGCTCATCAAAAAGAGGGGGGCCTGTGTATATAGTCAGTTGGTAGAGGGCTTGCCTAGCATGCACAAGGCCCAATACTGAATGTGAACCCAGTCTGATGGCCCAGACCTATGATCCCAGTGGGAGGATCAGAAGTTCAAGGTCATTCTCAGCTAACTTGAGTTCTAGGCTAACTTGGGATACATGAGGCCTGACTCAAATAAAGAAGAGGAGGAGGAGGAAGAGAAGAAGAAAGAGAAGGAGAGGGAAGAAAAGGAGGAGGCTGGGGTGTGGCTCAGTGATAAAGTGTATGCTCAAACTCTTAATTCTCCTGCCTCAGCCTTCTGAATGCTGGGATTGAAGGTACACATCCCCACCCTCAACCTTTTTTTTTTGTTGTTGTTGTTAAGATTTATTTTCAGGAATTGAGTTCTGCTCTGTGCTGTGAGTCATGGGGGAGAGTTGATAGCATCTTACATGCCAATCAGTGGGGGATCCGGGAAACAGGTGATGGGGTCCACCTGGGAGCTACGTGTGGCAACCAGGGCTATCAGAACGTGTAAAAGTCACTCCGCGTTCGTGAAATGACCTGTCTTGTGTCCCCTTGCCTGCTAAAGTTCTTCCTGGAGACCCTGCCCAAGCTCCTGCACATGTCCCACCCAGCAGAGGAAGACTCTGGCCCCAGGACTCTCATCCGGAGGAGCAGCTCCCTGGGCTACATCTCCAAGGCCGAAGAGTATTTCTCCCTCAAGTCCCGCAGTGACCTCATGTTTGAGAAGCAATCAGAGCGGCACGGCCTGGCCCGGCGCCTCACCACAGCCCGTGAGTTCTGGGAGCCTTGGAGCTTGGCCCACGCTGGGAAGGGAGCACGGATAGGCATCAGTCCAGCCCCTGACCTATGTCCACAGGCAGGCCCCCAGCAAGCTCTGAGCAGGCCCAACAGGAGCTTTTCAATGAACTGAAGCCAGCTATGGATGGGGCAAACTTCATCGTCAACCATATGAGGGACCAAAACAGTTACAATGAGGTGAGTGGCCTGGGCTCAACATGAAATCAGATGTTCAAGAAGTGTACTCAAGAGAATTCTGTCTTCGTCATACACTTCACACCTCATGTGTCCACTCAGAGGAAGAGATGCATGGTGGGTAAGGGTCCCACGCTGTACGTTCTCCCAGGAAAGCAAGATTCCTTCATGAAACCCCACAGCATCCCACTGGGCCAGGCACAAACTCAGGGGCCCAAAGAGACACACAAACTTACCCCACCGGGACACATTCCATGTCCTTCTAGGGTTTCTCCTTTCTGCTCAGATACCCAGACAGAGTCAGATGCTTATTAAATTTGTTTTATTATTATGTTTCTTTTGGGGTACTACAGACTGACTCAGAGTCTGATGCATGCTGGGAAAATGCTACACCACTGAGCTACACCCCCAGCCCAGAGACAAATCTTTCAAAGACAGCTGTACTGGGCTGTCTATTCTTAAGCAACTTCTTAACCATTCTCCATTTTACACTCCTGTTCACACATGGCTGGAAGCAGCCCTGAATGGCTTAGGCCGTCCTGACCCACCCTATCTGATGCTAGCCTGAAGTGACCCCCCACAGACACACAGAAGCCAAGTCTTGTGCCTCCATTTCTGGGGTACTAATATATGGGCATGGACTTCCCTCACCCCCATGGTGTCTTGGCCCTCCTTGTAGGAGAAGGACAACTGGAACCAGGTGGCCCGCACAGTGGACCGTCTCTGCCTCTTCGTGGTGACACCCGTAATGGTGGTGGGCACAGCCTGGATCTTCCTGCAGGGTGTCTATAACCAGCCCCCACCCCAGCCTTTCCCTGGGGACCCCTTCTCCTATAATGAAAAGGACCGGCGCTTCATCTAGAGCGGGCATGAGTGGACAGCCAGGAAGACAGTAGTCTGAGAACAGCCATTCATTCCTGGCCTCGAGGTTGGGCCTAGCCGATGCCATGTGGCTGGGCTAAGGTCGTGGTAGGGAGAGGCCCCATCCCAGGAGCAATTCCTTTCCAAATAAAGGAGAAGGAACTTGAGATGGACTGAGAGTGGACATGCTGGGGGGAGGCCCCAGGGCTGGGGGAGAGGCAAGGGGCTTGCTCAGGGGCTAGGGAGTAACACTAGGACTAGCTTTTTGGGGAGAACATTGTAAGGAGCCCCCCAACCTCGACTCTTCTCTGCCTGCTTCCTTCCAGGGCAGGTCAGAACTAAGCATCCTGTTTCTTCTTCCTTCCCCACCTGCCCCTCAAACTCAGGCTCCCAGTCCCCACCTGGGGCCCAAGAGGGGGTGCTTCCCTCTCTATTCCCCAAGGGAAGGAGGTTTTTTATAGTGAGGAACCATCCAGAATGTCATCTGCTGGCCCTTGACCCTGTGGTCATTCTATCTGGGTCCTTCTAAGAAGCTGGGGACTGGAGTGGGAGGGTCATGCTTGGCATCAATTAAACCCCATCAGCCTGAGTCACACGTATTTCAGAGCAGCAGGCCCCAGCCCCCCTAAGGTCCCCCTACACCAAGTCCTTTCCTCCTTGTCCCCAGGTTCCCCAAACCACGGTTACCTTGTAATATACAAGATATACCTGTGATAAAGAATTATCCCAAGTTCAAATTTAGATGGGTACCTGGTTGTCTTATTGACTCCAGCTATCAGCCCTATCTTAAAGGAGGCTGGCATTCAGAACTGTCCCAAGTCCTATGAGGCACAAGGAGGCTAGGCCTGAGCGTATGGAGCCTGCAAAGCCCGCCTCCTGAGTCACACCTGAGGCGGCCCCTGCCACTGTACCTGGCGGTTCAGAGTAACACGTAGAATGAGGTAGAGGTGATGATATATTCCATCAAAGAGCAGCTGCTGAGACGGTGTTGCTCTTGCTGGGCATGGTGGCATGAGCCTCTCACCCCAGCGTTTAGAAGACAGAGGTGGGTGGATCTCTGTAAGTTTGAGACCAGCCAGGGCTACACAGTGAGACTCTGGTTCACAAAACAAAAACAAAAGCAAGCAAACAAACAAAAAAGACACAGTGGTCTCCCCTCCCACCCTCCCACTCTCTTTAGGAAGCCAGCTACAGAGGCTCTGCAGAAACGTTCCCCTAACAGCAGCCACGGGGATGGGTAAACCGGAAAGGGGGTATTTCCGGTAAAACGTGGTAGGGCCTCCAAATGAGAGCTGAGCTGTTTCCGAGTTCTGGACCCTCAGAACTGTGAGAGATAATAAATGCATTTGGGGGAGCAGAGTCTGCGGTGGTTTGTTTCACTCACGGTATGGTCTTCAGAGCCCTGTCGCGCCTATCATAGCCTTAGTTTTACCTTTTCTTATGATGCTGGGGGTGGACCCACAGGCCTGCACTAGCATCCCCATCAGTTAGCTGCAACCCAGCCCTCAGCTTCAGTATCTTCATCTGCACTGTGCATGCAGTAAGCATGCAGGCACTAAGCACGCAGGCACTAAGCATGCATGCACTAAGCCCCATTTGCAAGTTGCTAACACCGAATCTGCTTGTTGGGGTAAAAGGACCTGTGTTCTAGGAACTTAGGGAACTTCAAGGATCATTTCTTGTCCTGGTCCTCATTTGTGGGCTTGGGTTGCAGGACACAGGTCAGAGGGGTTTTGTGCCCAGGATTCCTGCATCCTATTGTGGCAGACAGGTGACAATGGCCCAATTAGTCACCTCCTTGTTGTACAGAGGTAAGGTCATCACAGCTCAATATATTTCCTCAGACCCAAACAGACCCTAATTACATCCATACAAGCTCAAGGTGAAGTTCAGGAAAAGCAGCTTGACCCAACACATACCAGATAAGCAGGGAGTCCAGGCCTCCCCAGAATTACCCATCCATCCCTCTACACAAAGAACTGGAAGGAAGAAAGGAAAAAAAAAGAACTAGAAGAGGTCCTCATCTGCCATTACTGGCTGCTTCTCTCTGCCATTCAGCGGCACTGCTGGAATCCTGCCACAAGGTGGCGCTGCTGGCAGCAGGTCCAACAATTAGTACAGTCCTCCTTGTCCCAGTTGAGACCGGATTCTCCAGAGATGACAGCCCCCAAATGCCACACCCAACCAAGGGTGTCTTTTGTGCATCTCATCAGCACCCTGAGGTGCTGTCAGGACTGGTCCCCCATGGTTGACTTGGAACCATCTCCTTAGGATCCAGGATGTCACATTCAAAAACCAGCTTCCTAGCAGGCAGTAGGGTAACCCTGTACTCCCCAGTCCAGTAGAACTGCCAATCTTCTCAATGGATAGCCCCACATTCTTGTAAATGAAAGCAGGATATGACCCCATCAAAAACTAGACACTCTCCAGGTGCTTCGTTCCTGTGTCTTGGTCTAGTGGATCAAGTGACCCACAGAGGCACTGGGCTACTGGGAAAGGGTTGAGATACTAAGTTAAAATCACGGGCACCCCACGTAGAAATCACACCTACCCAACACCTTCACAACTCCCTGAGACAGAATGACGGTCCCTGATCAGCCACCACCAGCCTCCTCAACACCACCTCCCCTCCCACATCCATCTGTCCTTGGCCATTTGCGGAGTCTCTGAGCTGAAGAAAAAAATAGTTACACAACTGAAGCGACTATGTTTGAGGGCGGGACGTCTCTGCTGAGACAGTTTTGAGGGTGTTCTGTCTCTGTTGGGGACGAGTCCATCCCTCGTCCCCCTGACTGGTCCAGGTAATTTGAGCCCAGACTGGACATATCCTGGAACAGCTGACAATGCTGTGGTCAGACAGCTGGTGGGGCCAGTTTGAGCTGGCAGGGGTGGCTAGGATGTGAACGTTGGCTGACACATGACACGCCAGCCCACCCTACCCCACCCCCACCCCCAGACCTAGAGAGGTACTGTCCCACCGGCCGCTGAGCAGAGCTGAGGCACCATGCATGGAGGCCGGGGACCTCCGCTCCTCCTGCCGCTGCTGGCTATCTGCCTGGGTGTGACTCGAGGGGACCTGAGACTTGATTGGGAGGTGGGGGTGGAAGGAACAGATCAGGACCGCAAGGCTACAGTGGATGGAGGGTCTGGGAGTCATCTGTGCTCTCCCTAGCCCCAGCACCCTGAGTCTCCACCTTGTCCCCCTGGGTCTCCCACTCCGCTGCAATGAGTCTCCCTGTCGGTTGCAGGGGTCCAGAGCCTCAACCAAGAGGAGCGCCTGTTTGCTGACCTGATGAGAAACTATGACCCCCATCTGCGGCCCGCTGAGCACGACTCAGATGTGGTCAACGTCAGCCTGAAGCTTACCCTGACCAACCTCATCTCCCTGGTAAGCTGCAGGAGGGGAAAATGATAAGCACCAGGCTCTGCGGAGAGGGAAGGTGTAGGAGATTTAGCCCTCTCTCTCTGCCCCAGAATGAGCGAGAAGAGGCCCTCACAACCAACGTCTGGATAGAAATGGTAAGAAGTTGCCTGCTGTATTTTTCTGCTTATTTCAGTTGTCATCATTCCTGCCCCGTCCCCCGCCCTCCACCCAACCTCTTGGGCCCTCTAGGCTGGCCTGCCATTCACCAGCCCTGTGTAGCCCAGGGCACAGGCTCGGCAACTGCCTCTTCATCCATAGCAGTGGTGTGATTATCGCCTGCGCTGGGACCCACAAGACTATGAAGGCCTGTGGATACTGAGGGTGCCATCCACCATGGTCTGGAGGCCAGATATCGTGTTGGAGAACAAGTGAGGAGGGGGCTTGGGCAGGAAACGAAGGGTACCAAGGTCCAGCAGGATGAGGAAAGTTGGAGAAAGGGAAAAAAGAGGAAAGCAGGATGCTGCAAGGTGCCAGGCTGAGGGCGGGACCCCTGGCACAGATATTAGTCCAGGGCACCAGACCTGGCTTCCTGTAGTGTGTTAGCCACCTGGATGGGCTTTTCCCATCCCTGAAATCAGGAACCAATTTTAACAACCAGAGAAATTGTGAGAGGTCATTACGACACACAAACATAGTTCATTCAGAGTGAGGTACTCGGCAAGAGCTTGATAATATTACCTATTCTGCCACTACTGTAGTTATTAACACCGAGAAAGAGAAACCAGGGTTACAGGGTGGTTGTGGGGGTGCTGTCTCTCCCAGCTCTCGGTACTCATCTCCAGTCCAGAGCAGAGGTGGTCGGGAGGTTGCTGGGGTGATGCATGAGTGTTACTAGATGAACGCCCATTGGGAATGTGGCAATCTGGGGACTGGGGCTCTCAGATCTCATCCATGCTAGGCAGAGGGCTGGTCTGGGGCTGTGGGATCTCTGCCCACAGCTCTTTATCCTGCCTTATATGAACAGTGTGGACGGTGTGTTCGAGGTGGCCCTCTATTGCAACGTGCTCGTGTCCCCTGACGGTTGTATCTACTGGCTGCCACCTGCCATCTTCCGCTCCTCCTGCTCCATCTCTGTCACCTACTTCCCCTTCGATTGGCAGAACTGCTCTCTCATCTTCCAGTGAGACCATTGATGGAGTTGGGGAGCCTCAGGGAGCTAGGAGGGGACTGGGTGCGGGGGACCAGCATCGGAGGCACCTCAAGGCTGGGTGGCCTGGATCCATCACCTGTACCTATTCAGGTGGTAACATCTGAATGTGTCCTCCTACTAAGTCCTCTCACCCATCCTCCATTGCTCCAGCTTCCTGCCTCTGTCCCCAGGGGAGATATTAATGTCTGGAGTGTGTGGGTAAGAACACACAGGCATGCCGGCATACGCATGGGACCATAGACAGGCAGGCTTCCCTGGAAAAGAGAAGACTGGCCAAAGCCAGCATGTGACCCGAGCCACACCTGGGACCTCTGGGTCTCAGTTCCCTTATCTATAAGCTGTGAATGGCAATCTTGGGAGGAATTGTAAGGATTCCAAGAGGACTTGGGATGTTGGTAGGACCCCAAAGGTCCTCTTATGATAAGCCTGTATTTCTACCCAACGGTCTTTGGAGGCAGTAGAAGGGACAGAGTAGCCCTGAAGCCTTTGGCCGGGCAGTAACACTGGGCACCACAGAACCTGTGTTCCCCTGCATGCTACCCTGGGACTTGATGGGGAACTCAAGGATGTGGCACTGTATATGTCAAGGCCCAATGCCCACAGCTGCCTTTAGATGACTGTGTCTGGGACCTCATGAGCAGGTCTGCCTGGCTTCACCTTACCCTCACTCCTGACCACAGGTCTCAGACTTACAGCACCAGTGAGATTAACCTGCAGCTGAGCCAGGAAGATGGACAAGCCATTGAGTGGATCTTCATCGACCCCGAGGCTTTCACAGGTAACCCCATGTGGGGACCCCTGCTAGACCAAGGCCATGCCCTCCCACACACCTCAATATGAAAACTGCGGGGTATCATAGAATATGGTTTTCAGAAAGTCACGTATGGTGGCACACGTATGTGTTAGGAATATTTCCTAAGCGAGCTCTCTGACGACGCAAAAATTTCCAATCAAGCCAAATCAAAACAAGCCGAATTAAGAAATATCCAGGTTTAATGGGAGATCTGCACTCTCGGGTGGCCCCGAGGGGGAAACGGGAAGCCACAGAAAAGCGACCCCCGGGAGGAAGAAAGGGGGACCACGTGTTTTTCTTTTGGGGAATCACTTAAGTACCCTGGGGAGTGGTCCTGACCCCACCCCCAGGGAGGGGTCAGGACCTGGCCTGCTGGGATTTGAAGTCCAGACCAGGCCTGGGGGCTGGGACCTAAGCTCCCAACCTAACATTCCAGACTCTTTGGCTATAGGGGTGACAGAAAATTGGAATGGTAATTATGACAAACACTTAGGCTCTCTTTGGAAAAAGGGCATAGACTCAAATCCGGCTACTTCCTGCGGGCACGGGGCGGAGTGGGGAAGGGGGAGAGCCAGGTGTCCACGTTTAGCAAGAGGTGTGGCTGGGAAGGCATCCCATGAACTGTCATCCAGGAGAAGGCAGGCACCTGTTCCTTGGAGGAGATGAGAAGGCAGGTGTCTAGAAAAAAATTATTATTGATAAAGATGAGTGTGCCAAAATGAGGAGCAGGTAGGCCCTTTATTGTGGCATCCTGGAAAACCGGAGGGTGGAAGGTCCTGTCTGCTGGACAGACCAAGTGTCTTGAGTAGGTGCCCGCTTGAGCCTGGAGAGATGGTACCACGATGGATGTCCCAAAAGCTTGGCAGCCGAGGGTTTGGTGAGGATTACCGTGTGAGGTCCTGTCCATCGAGGCTCAAGAGTCCTAGGAGTTAACTGTTTGAGGAGTACTCTGTCCCCTGGGGAGAGCGGGGCAGGTTCAGGGGCATTAGGGTCCACTGGTGTGGGGGCAGGGAGACAACTGTCAGCATGGGAACGGAGAAGGGACCTTAAAAGGGAGAGGTAGGGTAGGTACCCTGCCAGTGGAGGAGTTTGGACTGGGAGGTGATGGTTAATGAGAAAGGGCCTGCCATAAAGCAGCTCAAAAGGGCTCAGGCCTGTAGGGGTATGTGGGGTGGCCCTGAGACGAGTCAGGGCAATGGGGAGAAGGGAGGGCCAAGATAACCTGAGTTCAATGGAGAGCTTTGTTAGCTGTTGCTTGATGAGCGCATTGGCCTTCTCCACCTTTCCCGAGGATTGTGGGTGGTAGGGGGTGTGGAATTTCCAGGAGATGTTGAGAGCCTCTGACACGAGCTCCGTGACCCTGGAAGTGAAGGCCGACCCATTGTCCGTCTGGATGGTTTGTGGGACACCAAACCGAGGAATGATGTGGTCTAGGAGTACTTGAGCCACCACATCCGTTGTTTCCCTGGAGACCGGAAACGCTTCTATCCATCCTGTAAAAGTGTCCGCAAGTGTTAAGAGGTAACGAAGTTTTTTATGAGTAGGCATATGAGTGAAATCAACCTGCCAGTCCTCGCCCGATTGGTGTCCGCGAAGCTGGTGTAGAGACCGGCGTATGTGGAGAGCCCCTTGTGGGTTGGCCTGGGCACACGTCTGACAGGAGGAGTGAACCTGTAAAATATGATCTCGGAGATGAGTGGGGTCAAAAAGGGGCTCCAAGAAGCGGAACAAAGCTTTAGGGCCTACATGTAAGGTCTGGTGGATGTCTGAAATGATTGACAATGCTTGGTCTTGAGGAAGGATGAGACGGTTATTTAAATAAAACCATCCATCCTTTGTGACCCCAACCCTCCAGAGGACTGAAAGTTTGAGGGAGATTACCTTTAAAGAGAAAGGCAGGCGAGCTGGGGAGATGGCTCTGTCAGGTAAAGCACTTACTGTACGTACCAGAATTCAGGTCTCCAGAGCCCACATAAACCCTGGTTAGAAGTGGTAGCCTACCCTGCACAAGGCGAATGGAAACAAGGGATTCCCAGAGTAAGGCTCTGGGTTCAAGGGACAGACCATATCTCAAGATAAAAGGTAAAAAGTGATTGAGGAAGATACTTGATGTCAGTCTCTGGCTTCTATGTATATACACTACAAGCACACACATGCATCCGCACATACACATGCACCTACACATATGTGAGTGTATGCATGCATGTGTATATGTATGTATACATATGCCACGTGTACATGCAAGAAAGGACCCAGTGAAGTTCTCACCTTTCCTACAATAATTGATCAATATTCAATCTCTATCCCACTGTGCCCCTACGACTTGGCTGTTCAGGCCACACATTTACCCAGGTCACATTCCCTGTGCTCACCACAGAGAATGGCGAATGGGCCATCCGGCATCGACCAGCCAAGATGCTACTGGACCCTGTGGCGCCAGCAGAGGAGGCAGGCCACCAAAAAGTGGTTTTCTACCTGCTCATCCAGCGCAAGCCCCTCTTCTACGTCATCAACATCATTGCCCCCTGCGTGCTCATTTCCTCCGTTGCCATCCTCATCTACTTCCTTCCTGCCAAGGGTACCTGGGCCCGTGGGAGGGCGAGGCCAGGCCTGACTGGTCATGGCATAGGGTGGCACCACAATCCCAAGACAAGGGTAGTGGGCTCCCTGTAGGGTAAGGGAGTTCCTCAGGGGGGCTGGGGAGGGGACCTGCTCTGAGGTCATCTTGGTCATGGGCAGCGGGCGGCCAGAAATGCACAGTGGCCATCAACGTGCTCCTGGCCCAGACCGTCTTCCTTTTCCTCGTGGCCAAGAAGGTGCCTGAGACCTCCCAGGCAGTGCCGCTCATCAGCAAGTAAGGCCAGGCCTCCCTCACACCTGTTTCCCACCCCTCACCACCTGTGCAGGGGGTGGAGCCTTGCTAAGCAGTGGGCTACATCCCCAGTACCCCCTTCCCTTCCTGGGGCATTTGTCATGACCTTCTACCAGGGGACCGGAGGGAATCAGGGTGGGTGGCACCTGGGTATGAGGTGCCTAACGGATACCCATCCTCCTGCTTGCCTGACCCTGGACAGGTACCTCACCTTCCTCATGGTGGTGACCATCCTCATTGTTGTGAACTCTGTGGTGGTGCTCAACGTGTCCTTGAGGTCCCCACACACACACTCCATGGCCCGGGGGGTCCGCAAGGCAAGGCACTTCCCTGTCCCCTTGGGTATCCATCTGTCCTTCCCAATCACACGCGACTCGCTCCACATCCCTGTCCCTACTCTCTAATTCAGCAGCAAATCTATGCCATACATATCTTCAAGTCTAAAGTAGGCAAATGATATCAGTGCCCAGGGATATATTACGGGTACTAACTTCTTTAACATTCATAAAATCCCTTAAGAGGGCATTGGTGTATCGTCTCCATTAAACACATAGGAAAACAGAGACACAAATATTGGGCAGCTTACCCAATATTACCCATTCCCAGAAAGCAGAGGAAAGAGTCCTAGCTGTCCATGTGCTCTGCAGCCCACCTGTAGCAGAGAGCTGAGAATCATGTTGCAAATGTAGATTCCCTGGTACGTTCCAGTAGCCTAGGCTATTCTAGCAGGGAGCAGAGGGTAAGAGTCTGAGAAAAGTGCTCTGGTGATTCTGAAGGTCACAAAAGCTCAGAGCACTGGTCCTGTGTCCAGGAGAAAGTAGTCAAATTGGACCAGGACCCAGTTGCTGCCCCTAAGGTATGACCCTCATGCCCATCTCCTGCTTGTATTCCCAAGCTTGCCCTGGCTGCCCAAGGATGGCCTACCAGAACAAACCCTCTACAGGTGTTCCTGAGGCTCCTGCCCCAGCTGTTACGGATGCATGTGCGCCCACGGGGCCCCGCTCCTGTCCAGGATGCCCGGTTGCGGCTCCAGAATGGCTCCTCCTCGGGGTGGCCCGTCACAACTCGGGAGGAAGGGGGTCTCTATCTCCCACGCAGTGAACTCCTCTTCAGACAGAGACAGCGCAATGGATTGGTGAAAGCTGCACTAGAAAAGCTAGGTGAGGTCCAAGGGGTGCCACTGAAGACAGTCCTGTCCAGTTAATGAAGACAGAGCTGGGCACAGCCGATAAATGCTAAGCAAGTGCTCAAGTTGGAGAGAGAGGCCAGGTCTCTGGGGAGAACCCACAGCCCTGCTAGCTCTCTCCCACTGACTATTTTCCCAGCAGAAAATGGGCCAGAAATGAGGCAGAGTCAGGAGTTCTGTGGAAGCCTGAAGCAAGCCTCCCCAGCCATCCAGGCCTGCGTGGAGGCCTGTAACCTCATGGCCCGTGCCCGGCGCCAGCAGAGTCACTTTGACAGTGTAAGCTTGGAGCAGGGTGGGCGAGTGCTCTAGCGCAGTATGGGGACAGGATGAATGGGGTGTCTTAGTTCTGGGGACAGAAAAAGCAGGCCTTGGAAGTGGGAGGAGGAGTGAGCAATGGGACGGATACCATGAAAGGGGACAGGTTGGTGCTTAGACAGAGGTGAGAAGGCTGAAGAGCAGGGAATGGAGGCCAGCTGTGGACCTAACAGTGAAAGATGGAACCCAGGCTAGATGCTGCCCCTGCTCACACCTCTACCCCACAATGTGTTGTTGCCCTCAGGGGAATGAGGAGTGGTTCCTGGTGGGCCGCGTGCTGGACCGTGTCTGTTTCCTGGCCATGCTCTCCCTCTTCATCTGCGGCACGGCCGGCATCTTCCTGATGGCCCACTATAATCGGGTGCCTGACCTGCCATTCCCTGGAGACCCCCGCCCCTACTTGCCTTTGCCAGACTGAGCCAACCAATTACTCCTGGGCCCTGGAGTCAGTTATATATGGGCCATGCTGTCTATGAAGCTGTATTCTGGGTTGGGATCTTGAGTGTGCTCCTTGGGACGTACCCAAACATCCCTGGGAGGAGAGACAGAAATAAAGAGAGAGGGGGAGTTCTGAAGTGGCTGGCGATGGGTGTGGCCATTCATGACTTTGGGCCCGGCGTCCACGTGGCAATGGCTGACCCCTACAGTCACCAGTCACTTCCTACATCCCTCTCACTTCGGCAGAGCATTACTGACTCCAAGTCACTTAGGAACCCTAAGGACTCTGCTTTGCATTCTGTCCTTGAGGCCTGAGAACATTTCCTCCTGCCTCTTTGTAAGATGTATTATTTATTATTTTTAACTAGATGTCTGTGTGTGCGGGGAGTGGGTTATGTGTGCACGAGTGAAGATGCCCTTTGGAGGCCAACAAAGGGTGTCAGAACCCTGGAGCTGGAGTCGTAGGTGGTAGTGAACAATCAGACAATGGGTGCTGGGAACTGAACTCATGTTCCCTACAAAAGCAGCAGGTGTTCTTAACCACTAAGCCATCTCTCCAGCTCCAATATCTCCCCTTTTGTGAATCTTCTCTGGAAGAAGGAGGTAGACGATGTGGGAACTCTCTTAAAAGAAGAGAACCAGTACTGGGTGGTGGCACATGCCTTTAATCCCAGCACTAAGAAGGCAGAGGCCAGCTGATCTCAGTGAGTTCGAGCCCAGCCTGGTCTACAAAGTGAGTTCCAGGACAGTCAGGGCTGTCACACAAAGAAACCCTGTCTCAACACGAAGAAGGAGGAGAAGGAGGAGAAGAAGAAGAAGAACCAGCACTGGGTTTGGTGGGGTACTCCTTTAATCCTAAGCACTAGGGAGGCGGAGAAAGCCAATCTCTATGAGTCTGAGATCAGTCAGGGCTACAGAGTGAGACTCTGTCTCAAAAAAAGAAGGAAGAGGAGGAGGAGAAGAGGGGGTGGAGATACCTCAGTGGTTAAGAACACTGGATATTTTTCCAGGAGATCTATGTTCAATTTCCAGCACCCACATGGTGGCTCACAATCACCTGTAACTCCAGTTCCAGATCCAACACCCTCTTCTGGTTTTTGCAAAACACACATACATGGTACACAGATGTACACATGTGCAGGCAAAACACCCATATACATAAAATGAAAAATAACTTTTTTTTTTTTTTTTTTTTACAAAAAGTGCTAGGAGGCTGGGCAGTGGTGGCGCACGCCTTTAATCCCAGCACTCGGGAGGCAGAGGCAGGCGGATCTTTGTGAGTTCAAGACCAGCCTGGTCTACAAGAGCTAGTTCCAGGACAGGCTCCAAAACCACAGAGAAACCCTGTCTCGAAAAACCAAAAAAAAAAAAAAAAAAAGTGCTAGGAGATAGGAGTGTAGATAAGTGCGGAGTCTTGGCTCTTTGGAGGTTCAGAACACAAAAGTGAAGCCCATTTCAGCTCCCTGTCTGTCTTCTGGGTACCACAGCCTCAAATACACAGCTTCAGCAGCACCTTTCTATCCGTTTGATGTAATACCCCCTGCCACAGATCACAAGAGTGCTTACGTTTTATCATCTTTTTCCATTGTTAGAAATTCTTCACATTATGGACAGGCAAGAAACTCACCTGACCCACAGTTCTCATGAGCTAGTTGGGGCCAGAATAAGAGGAACTCCCTAGAACACTCCTTTAGGGTCCGAATTCCCATCTCTGACCCAATCGCAGACTCTAAGGAAAATTCCTAGCGCTGCAAATGCACTTTTCTTTCCCTCTCTTGTCAAAATCCAGGGCACTTGTAGGACTGGGACCAAAGCCCCTGAGCTGGGCCTCACAGAAGAGCTTCCTCAGTTTCCCTTGTACATGTCAGGAAACAGGATGATCCCTTGAGGTCCAAATACGGAGAACATGACCTTGCTGAGTGACCAGGGGGCAACAGTCCAGGGAGAACATCAATTTCTGCCTTTCCCCACGTCTAACAATGGAATATGTTCAGCCAATGGATCAGGAAAGAGGCACAGTTGGTGGCTTTAGAGATCCATCACCAACTGGGGAATTTAATTTATTCACTCGTTAGGAGTGTGGGGGCAACGACTGTAATTGAGGAAGCAATTTGATAAGTGAGACCATCTCGGTTCTTGGTAGATGTCTTTTGTCACCCTGGTGCGAGTTTTTCCTCACTTAACCCAAGGCAGGGTGGTTCTCGTGTATCCCAGGCTGGCCTCGAACTCGCTATGCTGTCCAGACTCTTCCTGCCTCCACTTCCCAAGAGCCAGAATAACGGATTTGTTTGGGGGTACTTTCTCGTATTCTACAAACACCAACGGCAAAGGATCAGCTCTGAGACGAACATTTAGGCACCATTTACTAAGGGTTAGTATGCTGACATTTCCCCTGGAATCCACGGGGAGGTTAAAGCTGATGGCCGGCTGCATAGACAGCACTCAACGCCACACCAAGGCGACCGCTAGAGAGTCCGCCGAGACAACCCGGACAGTGACTTGCGCCGGGACTAGGCCACCCGTCAGGGAAAGAGGCCCCATACCCAGGCTGCGCGCCAACGTTCCGCTAAGCGGCTCGTCAACCGGAAGTAGCCGGGCCCTTGACGAAGGGACCAGGCAGAGCGGAAGTCACTCCGTGAGGCAGTGGCGACAGCGGCGGCGAGAGGATGAACAACAAGTTCGACGCGTGAGTGACGCGTGGCCGCCCCCAGGGCCCCTTCCCCCAACCGTCCCCCGGGACCGCTCCCGCCGGGGCCGGGCGCGCACTCAGCCGAGCCGCTTGCTCCCGGGCCGCCGTGGCCCGAGCCTCCCTGCGCCCGCGGGCCCGACGGGGCCGGGAGAGCGCGGCCGAGGTCGCCGGGACCCCTGAGCCGCCGGACCCCGGCGCGGCGCGGGCCGGGGTGGGGAGGCCGCACCGCCCGGAAGGAGATTTTTTTTTCGGACGCCCCGCCCTGGTGGGTGCGGGCTGCCGGCGGCGTGGAGGGGCGGGACCTCGGCGCTTCGGTTGTTTCCGCAGCCTCGCTGCCTTCTCTCTGAACGCGGCTTCCCACCCGCACTCGCTCCGCGTCCTGGGAAGGTCACCTCTCCCTTCTGAACCTCGGTTTTGTCTTCTGCAAGCGGGGACTGTAACAGAGCCCGTGTCGTAGCGTTGGGCAGCTGCGATGAGGTAATGGGGCAGCCGCACTGAGTACTGTGGCCTCTCGAGTACGGAATGCTTTTCATCTGAGATCCTTTCTGCTTCCTCCCCAGCCCCAGCCCCAGCCCCACCCCCTCCCTAGTTCCTATCTTCCAACTCTTAGGGGGCTGCCCACTCTCATCCCTAATTCCAGCTCCGAACAGTTGGGAAGTACAGAGAAGAAATATAAAACTGTTTGGGGAGGAGCATTCCCCTCTTAATGATGATATCTTTTTGCATTTAAAAATAATTTTCCTTTCATTTAACAGCACTTAAATTAGTATTTCACAAGAATTGTATCTTTCCGTAGTGCTCCTTTTTTTGTAACGCTCCTTCCTTGTTTAAAGTAATGTTTTCAGAGGCCTACATTTTTCAGCTTTGTGCCCACCAAATGTTTTTGCCAGTACAAAAGTTCCCCACTCTGAACTCTTACTCTAAGTTCCCTAGTGGTTAGAACCCACCTGAAAAGAGCAGAGCACACTCTGCGATGCTTAGAGGTCCTTGTGTAAAATGCTGATAACGAGGTGTGAGGGTAAAGTGGAACCACCTTAGGTGGAGAAGCTGCAGTGTTTCTGGTGTGCAGGAAGTATTGGGATGCCAGCCGGCAAGGCAGCTCTTCGCAGCTTTTCATGGTGGCTGAGGGAACTCTCGCTTTCTGAGAAAAGCAGTTGTCTTCTCCAGCCTGCTGCTTTGCTGAGCCCAGCAGGGGAGCAACCCTCTTGGCCTCCCGTCCTAAGTCCTACAGTTTCTAGCTTCTGATCTGCAGCCTTTCCATCCTTCCTTTTCTTATTTGAGCAAATCAGATTGCATCCCAAGAAAATAGTTTGGGGGCCATTTGTCTCAGATAAGGGTGGTTACAATGGCCACTGTCTTGAGACACCTTAGGACTCCTTCAACAAGGCCATGCCTCCTAATCCTTGTAATCCTTTCAGACAGTTCCCCTCCGTGGTGACAAAGCATTCAAATATGTGAGCCAATGGGGCCATTCTCATTCTAACCTTTTTTTTTTTAAAGCTTTTTTAGTTTAGCATAAAGTAACAGGTTCTGTTATGACTCCTTCATACTTATGTATTAGTACTTTGTTCTCATTCTTTCCTATCCCCTACTGTACTCCCCATGGTCTCTGTCCTCTAACTGATCCCCATCTAGTTGGTTTCCCCCTTCTGCTTTCCTATTATATGTATCATGTTGTCCTCTATTTCCCACTGCCTTCTTTATGATAACTCTGCAGAAGAGCTCTTAGGCTCCTCAAGGCTAAGTAACTAGTGCAAGATAGCCTAAAGGCCCAGCTCAGCTTTGTTCACGGTGCCTTGATCAACACTTCTTGGGTGGCTTTAAATACTTGTAACTATTAGCTATTTTAAGGAGTGGGTCTTTTTAACACCTGCCTTCTAACTTACATAAATAAATAAATAAATAAATAAATAAATAAATAAATAAATAAATAAATAAAAGCTTGGTTTCATTTGAAATTAGCAATTAGCGATCATATACCCTTGCCCCTAGTTTTGGTTTTGTCATTTCGGGTTCTCACGTGAAACCCTGCAGTTTGTAGACTATTGTTCCATATCTGGAGTCTGCATGCTTCATTACATTTCCTGAAATTTCCCAGGCTGGCCTCAAACTCAACAGAAATCCGCCTGCCTCTGCTTCCCGAGTGCTGGGATTAAAGGCTAGTTGCCTTTCTTGTTATTAATGTGTAAAACCCTAAGGTGCTCTCTCAAGAATTATAGTACCAACTATGATAAACTTGGTTTTCAGATCCTGCATTTTTAGATGCCAGGCTTGATTTGGTCCATTTTTTACAATCCCTTTCTATTGTTAGCTTTTGGCCTATTAAGTGTTTCTAAACCACCCAATTTGATATCATTTTGATTTTGGAAATCTATTAATTCAACATATTTGTTTTGTTTGTGTCTGATGCTGGAGGTATAGTGGAGAATTAGATCAAGTTCTTACCTGCACAGAATTAAGCCTAGTTCAGAAGGTGTTGGGAAATACCTGAACAGAAGCTTGTCACTTAGTTTGGATATAAATTGGGCAGTCTGTGGAGTGCTGCTGTTTCAGTGTGACTGTTCCTTGGCTCAAATCCAGCTTCAAGCCTGGAATAGCAGCTTCTGAAAAGTCAGTTGTAAAACTTTTGCCTTAGGTGTAGGCACAGAGAGTGGGTTATTTAGTTAACAACTTCTTCAAGAAGTAAAAGCAGGCCAGGTGTGGTATAGCACCACACCCTTGATCCCAGCACTCAGGGGCAGAGGCAGGTGTATCTCTTTGAGCTCTAGGATAGCCTGGTGTACAGCCATGACTACACAGAGATCCTATCTCATAAAACCAAAAAAGAAAAGTACTGGGACTGTTTCTGTCATTCATTGGTGAAATGAAACCCTTGCCTCCCATGAAGGAAGTGCTGGGGTCTACTACCAGCCTCAGCAAAACTAAAACAAAGGCCAGAGCATGAGGATGCAAAATGAAGTCAGTCCATTAAGGTTCCTATTTGCTGGCTTAGAAAGGAGTCTAAGATGGTATCAGAATGATAATAGCATTGTTTTTTTTTTCCTCTGACTTGTTTTTGTTTTCTGTTTCCTAGTAGTGACTGAAGGAAAACCACTAAAAAGGAAAAGAACATAACATTTTTCTTGGAGCTGGCAAAAATGGGAGATCCTAGGTGACTGTCTTTCTTGAACCAAAACCTAATGAAGGAGCCTCAGGCTATAGTAGAGATTAGCAGCAGGAAAGAAAACAAAAGTGCACGCATCTCTAGGGTGTGCCACAGAAGAGTTGTTCTTGATCAGAAGACAAAAACATTGGCCTTGACAGTACAGCTGAGACAAATATATTTGTTTGTATTAAGAGCAAAACTGGGGAGTTTGATTTAGTCTATATTGGGAGAGAGTAGGGAACATTCCAAGAATGTTGTCCTGAAAGGCAGTAAACCAGCAGTGGAGGCATGACTACATGCTAAACATGGTAGGGTGGGCAGAGATTAGGGAACTGCACTTAGGGGGACACAGCAGGAGTGGAAGGGGTTCATTGGTAACAGGCAGAAGATGCTTTGGGACATGGAAACAGAATGGGCCTTTGCACCAGGTTAAGGCTTTGTATGCCTTATCTCCACAGTTCTGGTAGCTAGTGAGATACTTGGTTAATGTTGGTAATTTTTAATCCACGGACCTTTGTCCATGTCAGGCTCATTTTGAAAAGGGAGCTAAACAATACAAGTTTACTCAAGAAAGGAAGTTCATGAGCACTGATGGTGCTTCTGATGGCCGTGCTCATCAGTTCCCTTCTCCATTCCCTCTCTCTGAACTGACTACCCCTTCTTTTGCTGTAAGTCTTGCTTCTTTTATGGACCCTATAGCTGCCTCAGTGTCTAAATCCTTGGTCTTGCTCTCCTTAATAAAATCAGTGTAGAGAGGAATAGGTTATTAGGCAGACTGAACTGCCTTTTGCTCCTATGCCTTACCTAGTTGGGTCTTGACCAGGGTGGGAATAGGGAGTCTGCATCACAGGGAGTGGCTACCTGAGTATCCCCTACAATATGGCTGCCACATGGGCAGAGCAGGCACCCCAACATAGCTAGCTCATCCATCCTACTATTTATAGGTGTATTTTATGTGTCGATTATTAAAGATTTTATAGACAAAAACCCTACCACTTTCCAAATGTACAGTGCTGTACACTATGTTTATGTCTCTGTGTAGGATGATATCTGAGCTATAAAAGGAGCTTCTGGTAACTGTCTTGAAAATACCCGATTCTGTTTATGTGTATATACTGTCATAGAGTCCAAAAGTGATCCAGGAGAAAACAGATAAGTGAAGGGTCTAATTTTAGAGTGAATGCTATTCTCTTTGTGTTTTGTTTTTGTGTGTTGTGTGGTTTTTGTTTTTGTTTTTGAGACAGGGTTCCTCTGCAGCTGTCCTGGAACTTACTCTGTAGTCCAGGCTGGCCTTGAACACAAAGATCTACCTGCATCTGCCTCCCAAGTGCTGAGATTAAGGGCATGTGCCACCTTCGCCCAGCTATGAGTTCTATTTTTTTCTCCTTTTTTTTTTTTTTTTTTTTTTTAAGTATATGTATAAAAGTCAGAGGACAACTTAGCAGGAGTAGGTTCTCATTCCAGGATGTAGGTTACAGGGATTGAACTCAGATCTGCAGGTGTCCTTATCTATTGAGCTATCATACCAAATTAAGCAAATGGTGCTCCTACTTTTGCCCTAACCTGTTTGATTTTTTCTGCATCTGGTGGGTCTTAGGTGTTTTCACATTTAACTCAGCTTATGAGACAAGAACACTTCCATTCCTCCTTTTTTAAATTTAACCTTTATTCAGTGTCATCTTGTTTTGAGTGCCAGTGATACTGAGATGGTGTATGATACTATGAAGAAACCCTTTTACTCAGGCTAGAGAGATGACTCAGTGGTTAGGAGCACTAGCTGCTCTTCCAGAGGTCCTGAGCTTACTTCCCAGCAACCATATGGTGGCTCACAACCATCTCTAATGGGATCTGATGCCCTCTTCTGGTGTGCATGAAGACAGAACATTCAAACACACAAGTAAATAGATCTTTAGAAACCCTCTGACTTGAGAAAGAAACAGTCAGGGAGGAATGGCTCCTTGGGTTGGAGGCGAGGTGTTTGTCATAGAGAAAGCTTGCTGGGGAGGAGAGGACTATGGCACTGGACATGACTCAGCTTCTAAAGTCTTCTGAAAAACTTTTGGTGTTGTACTTTATTCTAGAGGATAGGTAATAGAAGCTGACAATTGAGAGTCTTACGAATACAGGTTAAATAACAGAGTCACATTTAAAAAACAGAGGAAAGACTTGTGTTAGTCCCATTTAGAAATTGATAATCTCAAAAGCCAAGGATTAAATAAAAAAAAAAAGAAAAATAGAAATTGATAATTAAATGACTGGAGAAGAAAATAGACCTAAGACTTAGGAGAGAGGTGGGAAGGAGAGGATGAGCAATATATGTAGATGGGCAAGTTTTTAACTTTCAGATGTCAAAGGAATTGTTTGCCCATAAATTCTCATTACTGACTTATTTTTGACAACAAAAACCACCCTTTTAACTGCTTTGTTATGCTGCTCATGGGAAACGGAAAGACTGATGGTTGGGGATCACAGGTTAGCTAATTTAATGGTAGTTATTGCTTAGTTCTCCCCTTTTGTCCTTTTCACAGATACATCTCATGAGGCTGTGATTTGAGTGACTTTGGGCTAGTTACATGGTAGTTCTGTGGCCTTATAGTTTTGTTAGGTAACAAGAATAATTTAGTCATGGAATGACATTAATTTGCTTTCCCACTTAGCTTAAAAGATGATGACAGTGGAGACCACGATCAGAATGAAGAAAACAGCACACAGAAAGATGGTGAGAAGGAAAAAACAGAACGAGATAAGAACCAGAGCAGCGGCAAGAGGAAGGTATGTTTTGGGCTGTAATTCAGGTGTAGTTACCTTTAGCTGTAAGCCTTGGTTGTCTCCTGGAGTCTGTATCTAAAGATGGTAGAGGAACTTGATGGCAGGTACTCTTGGGACCTTTGATTTGTTCTAAAAATAAAAGGTTGAGGGGGCTGGAGAGACTCCCTCCTCCATGTGCTCTTGTGCATGTGCACACACATGTGCACACTCTTGTGACCACAAGTATACTTACAGAGACACGAAAGGATCGTGAGACTTGGGGTTCAATTCTTAGCACTGAACACAAGGGGAAAGGTATAGAGAGGACGGAAGAGGGTACAAAGAGTGCATGGGTCACTAGGTGTGACCAGAGCCTGGTGGATGCATATATGGAAATATCACAGTGAATCCTTAGTATGCAGTTATAATTACAAGTTTTAAAAAATTTAAATAGTGAAATGACTATAGAGTTAATTTTAGAACTTAGAACTTTCTCTATTGTGGGTCTTGGAGTTGCTTTACAGTATTCTCATGTGAGATGGGGGAGTCAAGGTTCTCAACTGGTGCTTCTTTAAATGCTGCTCAGTAATTCAGTCCTACACATTGCTATTTTAGACTCTTTAGTCAGCAGTAGTACACATTAAAAAGTGACTTGGGATAGAGAGAACTTAGGGAGTAAAAGACCTAAGTGGCCTCAAACTCACAGATCTGTCTGCCTCTGCCTCTGCCTCCCAGTGCTGGAATTAAAGATCTGTAACACCATGTCTAGTCAATGTAACACTGTAACATGTTTATTAAGGATCAGAGAAATGGCTCATCAGCTTCAAGCCTGGTGATCTGAGTTCAGTCCTTGGATCCCACAGAGAGAAGGAAAGAACCAACTCTGAAAATTGTTCTCTGACCTCCAGACACACCATGGCATGCATACCCCCACATTTAGTCTTTCACACGTATGCATGATAAGAAAAATAATCGTAATTTTAAAAACAAGGTACTGAAGAGATGATTTAGTAGTTAGGAGCACTTGCCATTCTTACAGAAGACCAGTGTTTGATTCTCAGCACCCATGCCAAATAATTACAAGCCCTTTCCTGACCTCCGCAAGCAATCCACATGCATGCATGTGCATGTGTACACACACACAAAACAAAAAACAAAAAAACTAAATCTTATAAAAAGGGCAATACAGTAAATGTTTGGACTCATATCCTTGTGACAAATGCCATGAATTAACTTACCTTCTGGACTTCCCAGGCTGTTGTCCCTGGACCAGCAGAACATCCCCTGCAGTACAACTATACCTTCTGGTACTCTAGGAGAACCCCCGGCCGTCCTACCAGCTCACAGAGCTATGAGCAGAACATCAAGCAGATTGGTACCTTTGCCTCGGTGAGTACTTAGTCTGGTGGACTATCCGTTGGCATGGCACTTGTCCCTGCGTTTCTGTCACTGTCTACTATCTTAGTAACCTGTTAAACATTCTGGTTTCCTTACTAGACTGGCTTGCACTCCTAAGATCCTGTTTTTTCAATTCTTAGGTTTATCTTTAGTATCCACAGGTAACATTTAGATAATCTAAATATGGGAATGGTTGCTTTGATCAGAAAGGCATAATACAAAATAATAAAAAAGAAAGGGGGGTGTTTTATTTTGAAGTTTCTTATTTGAGCAGGTATTTATTGAGTCCTTATATACAGAGTTGTTATAGGAGAGACACAGCTTTATTGTATATGGTATCTGTCCTCATGAAATTAAATTCTGATAAATTTGTGGATGCCATCACTACAGAGTGCTCGGGTCCTTCTCACCCCAGCCCACCCTCACCTTTGCTCCTGGTTTTTTACTACATTTGTAAGTTCAGAGACCTTAACTACATACAACTAATACCAGTGTGTCTTGTTCAACAGAGATTCTCCTGCACCCCCATGTTCAGTCTGTGTGTAGAATCGGTTTTCTGAGCGTGGGTCTTGCTGTGTAACCCAGCTGACCTGGAGCTTGCCACAGCCCTGTCTCCAGTTCTAGGATTACAGATGTGAACTGCCACATACAGTTTATCCATTTATTTCTAACACAGAAGCCATCAGAGAAGTTTTGATTATCTGTTATGTGGGAATGTTAGACTAGTTTCCATGTACTGTGACAGCTGCTATGTTAGAACAATTGATTAAACAGGAGGATCAGAGAAAGAACTGGGAAAGATGTTTTCATTCAGGGTTCTGTTAAATTAGTTTGGAATAACTGTAATTATGTCTTGCATTTTTCTCTCCTATATAGAAAAAAATGTAAAAAGAGAAATGTCAGTTTACCCCAAGGAAACAAGCAGATTTTGTTTTTATTTTCTTTCCTTGTGGTAGTAAGAGTTTTGCCATCAATATCCTCAGTATTCACTGGACAAGTCTGCTGTCATAATCCACGGCCTTAGGAAATGGTTTGTAGCCAGGCATGGTGGCACATATCTTTAATCCCAGCACTCATGAGGCAGAGGCAATTGAATCCCTGAATTGGAGGCCAACCACGCGTACAAAGCGATCTCCAGGACAGCCAGGGCTACACAAAGAAACCCTGTCCCAATGAAAAACCTAAAAGAAAGAAATGGCCTATGGTAATAATCCCTCCCAGAGAAGTAATAATAACGAATCCTTTTTCAAATCCAAAGCAGTAGCTCCGGTGTTGTTTGATTGGTTGGTTTGGGGATTTTTTTAGTTTTCCCCCATTTCCTCTCCTTCCCTCCCCACTTCCCTTCCTTTCTGAGACAGAGTCTAACTATGCTGACCTAGAAGTTACTATGTAGACCAGCCTGGCCTTGAACTCACCAAGATCTTTTTTTTTTTTTTTTTTCTCACCAAGATCTTATTGCTTCTGCCACCACATCTGGCCTAAAGGTTATTTTTTTTTACTGTTGTTTACGTGTATGTGTATATATGCATACATACTTGTAAGCATCCTCAGAGGGCATTGGATTCAGTAGAACTGGAGTTACAGGTGGTTCTGAGCCTCCTATTGTGGGTGCTGGGGGTCACACTAGTCATTTGGAAGCACAGCAAATACTCGTAATCACTGAGTCATCTCTCCAGCCCAAAAAGATGGCTTTTCAAAAGTTCCACTTCAAGCCAAAAATACTGCTCAGTGACTCAGAGAAGACCTCGAGGAGTGGTTGCAGCCCCTTTTCTTACCAGACATTTGAGAAGGTGGTAATCCACCTATCACAGAGCCAGGCACCAGCACAAGTTGTGGTTTTGTTTGTTTTGAGACAGGGTCTTGCTAGACCTTAGTCTGGTTTGGAACTTGTGATTCTTTTGCTCAGCTTCCTGAGGAATGGCAGCTGTAAGCCATATTCCCAGCACGCATGTCAGATAGCTCACTATTTCCTGTAATGCCAGCTCCCAGCTTGAGGGCATGTACACAGACACATACAGACACACACACGCACATAATTAAAAATAAAAATCTTAGCCAGGTGGTGGTGGCGGCACACGCCTTTAATCCCAGCACTCAGGAGGCAGAGGCAGGCGGATCTCTATGAATTCAAGACCAGCCTGATGTACAAAGCGAATTCCAGGACAGCCAGAGCTGTTATACAGAGAGACCCTGTCTCAAAAAACCAATAAATAAATAAAAATCTTTTTTTTTTAAAAAAAAAAAAAGACATCTTTCAAAGTTTAATGCTATTTCTTTTTATTATTTTATTTATGGGAGTGTGTGCACATGAATACAGGTGCCCACAGAGTTCAGAGGTGTCAGATCGGTCCCCTTGGATCTGGTGTTATAAGCACTTATAAGCCACTTGATGTGAGTGCTGGGAATCGGATCAGCTCCTTAGGAAGAGCAGTGTATGCTTTTAACCACTGAGATGTCTCTCTAGCCCCTTAATGCTATTTCTTAAGCTTTTTTATTTTATCTCTCTTTTGGCTTGGATACAAGTTTGTGTATTTTGTCTGTAAGATCTGGAGACCTAACCATCAAATGATTCTTGCCTAAGAAATTAATATATTTTGTCCCCACCACATCCTTCCATTCCTAGTTCACAGTAAGCCTTGGTTCTCATGAGCTTACTTAGTTTTTTCAATTGTTAGGGTGGGTAAAAGCTTAGATTAGTGCTCACTATATGTGTATGACCACTTAATATTCCAGATTACTGTATTACAGATAGACCTAGCAGTTGCAGAGATGAAGTATTGCTTTAAAATCCTGTAGATGGCATTAGTTTCTGACTTTGAAATGTAGAAGACATTTCACATGTTCTATTCTGGAAGGCAGCTGGAGAAAACAACTATTTCATGTGATAAGTCAGTTTCTCTTGCTATCTAGATTTAACAGGGGTCTGAATTTTTGCCAGTACCTGTTTCCTGCTACACAGTTTCTTGAGTGTGGTCCTGATAGTTACTAGTAGTAACTGTCCATGTCTCCACTTCCTAAAGTGCCTCCTTACTGCTAGTGCCTACAGGTGACCTCTGTAGATCACAGGGGACCAGAATGATGAGTATAAGTGATTTGGGTTTTTTGTTGTTGTTACTGTTTGTAAATTGTGTGTGTGTGTGTGTATGCCTGCTGAATGTCTACAGAAGAGAGCATCAGATCCCTGGTGTTGTATTTATAGGCAGTTGTAAGCCACCTAGTGTGGATGCCGTGAAATGAACCACTGAGCACCAGCCCTTTTGTTTGTTTCTTTTTGAGGCAGTGTCTCACTATATAGTTTCATCTGGATGATCCCAAGCCCCTAGCTCCTGAATACTGGTGAATTACAAGTGCATAAATACATTTGAAAGAAAAATAGAAATCTAGTTTTCTTCAGAAGTTTAAGGTAAATCAAGGAGAAAAAAAATCTTTCAAGCTGAGAGGAGGAATAGAAACCCTAGCCCTAGGCCAGTCTAGGCTGCAGTGAAAGACCCTGTTTAAAGAAAAAGATAAAAGTAAGATTTCGCTCTGTGAGTGTGGGCAAGTGCAGCCCTGTGGTACTTGACATGCCTTAGACAGAAGGGTTTCAGTTGTGCAAAAAGCTGGTTTTGTTACTGCATGGTGGCAGGAGTTATGTCGGTGTGACTTGCTGCTAGCTGAGACCAGCATTTTTCACCAAGGTTTTTTATTGTTGTTTTTAGATTTTAGGTTTATTTTATCTGTATTAGTTTAGTGTTTGGCTGAATGTATATCTATGCAATACATGTGTGCAATACCCAAAGAAGTCTGAAGAGGGTATTGGATCCCCTGGGACTATGAATCACAGGTGGTTGAGAGCTGCCCTGTGAGTACTAGGAATTGAATCTGGGTGCTCTGGAAGGTCAACAAGTGAACTTGACCCTGAGCCAGCTCTCCATCCCCAGAGTTTATCTTCAAAGTGCTGTATGTTGTATTTTTGTTTTCTTTTGCTTTTGTTTTTTCCTTTGATTAAACTGTATTAGCCAGACATAGTTTCTTAAATAAGAAACCATGTCTCAAACCAAATACAGTATATGATAGACTTTGTTCTGCCCTGCTCCAAATGAAGTGTGTCCCCCAGAGGAGATAGCTGGGGCAGTGTCTCCCATGTTTCTCCTCTTCAGTAACACAGCTTTGTGTCCATGCAAAGAAGAGAAAAAGTTCTTGTACTCTTGGCTCTTCTTTCTGCAGGTGGAGCAGTTCTGGAAGTTTTACAGCCACATGGTACGTCCTGGGGACCTGACAGGCCACAGTGACTTTCATCTCTTCAAAGAAGGAATTAAACCTATGTGGGAGGTGAGGACTTTTGAGAGCAGATTTGTTTTCTTTTTTCTTTTCTTCTTTTAATTGAAGTCCTACCAAAATGAAAACCATTTTGAAGTTTTCTCTTGAAGCTGTAACATTATTTGATAAATTTTGGAAGTCTGTACCTCTAGGAAAAGGCATTAATGCAATTGCATGTATTCTTGGGTTGTGGCTGCAGGATGACTTTAAAGATGGTGCTAGTTTAGTTACTATTGTATTGCTGTAAGAGACATCATAACCAAAGCAACTGTTATAAGACAAAGCATTTCGTTGGGGCTTGCTTACAGCTTCAGAGGTTTAGTGCATTATAGTGGCAGAGACCATGATGGCATGCAGTCACTGGGGAACGGTAGCTGAATATCCTGATCCATAGGGAGGGAGGAGGAGAGAGAGAGAGACTGAGACACTGGGTTTGGCATGGGCTTTTGAAACTCCAACATCCACCCCCCAACCCCTGAAACACACTTACTTTAACAAAACCACACTTCTTAATCCTTCTAATTCTTTCAAAAAGTGCCACTCCCTATTGACTCTGAATTCAAATATATGAGCCTCTGGGGACCATTCTTGAGACCATCATAGGCTCTGTCACTTAAATGGTGTTGTTACAGGGGTAAAAAGCTTTTAAAAATGTTCTTGTTCCCATAGAACTTGTGTCTATGTGTACGTGCTTAGTAGGTAGAAGATTAAAGAGGTAAGAAAAAGCTGGTAACAGCAGACCCAGAGGTGAGCTCTGATCTCTTTGCAGAGCTGTTACTTAACTGCACTCTTGTGCAACACATGTTCTAGTGCCAGAGCATTTTCTAGGGAGGAGAAATGTTCTAGAAGATATCAAAATCTTTCCTTCCCTGCAGTCAGCCCTTGTTCACATGCCCCTGACTCTGAGACATATTCCTCCCAGTGCCTCAGCATCCTTCTCCTGCTTTACGTGTTAAGTGTTCCCTCACGACCAGCGTATGTGCTTCCTCTGAGGGTTCTAGCCATATGCTCTCACTGTCATATGTGCATATTACAGTAAGACTCATTAGACTGTGTAACTGTGATTAATTTGTTGTCTGTCTCCTCTACTAGATTGTGTCTGAGTTAAGATCTGAACTTTTGTCTGTGTACTTGATACTTAGTGACAGTCAGCTTTTAGCAAATGGTGGTTATGGTCTGTGTTTAAAATGGGACATTATTTCACTTGGGTTCCTAAAATAATTGTTCTGGCAAAAGTGAATTCTTTTTAAAAGATAGGAACCAAAAGCTACGGAGAAACCCTGTCTCAAATTTAAAAAAAAAAAAAAAAAGATATATTTAGTTAGTTAGTTTGTTGTTCTCAAATGATTTAGATCAAGGATGCCTTTTTTCCCTCCTATTTCGTCTCTTAATGATATTGAAGTAATGTTGAATTAGAATGTGACCAGACTGCCTTGGTCTTCAGAGATGTTCCTTTGGTATTCAAAGATGACACTGTGGACCAGTATTCACCTCGATGCTTTTTCTCATTCTATAGGATGATGCAAATAAAAATGGTGGCAAGTGGATTATTCGACTTCGGAAGGGCTTAGCATCTCGCTGCTGGGAAAATCTAATCCTGGCCATGTTGGGGGAGCAATTCATGGTTGGGGAGGAGATCTGCGGGGCTGTGGTCTCTGTCCGCTTTCAGGTAAGTCAGCCCAGGCCTGTGTTCTTTCTTGTGTTGCCAATGCTATTCTCATTGCTGCTTCTGGTGGTTTGATAATTCATTCTGTTCCTCCCTTAGGAGGACATTATTTCTATATGGAATAAGACCGCCAGCGACCAAGCAACCACAGCCCGAATCCGGGATACTCTTCGGCGCGTGCTTAACCTACCTCCCAACACCATTATGGAATACAAAACTCACACCGACAGCATCAAGTACGTGTTGGGGGGTTTGGGGGGGAATAGGTCCCTGAGCTTAGCAGAAGTAGCTCCATAGTTGGGCCCAGACACATGTGGTCATACATGACACTGACTTGTGGAGTAGGGCTTTGGCCACTTGCTGAAGTTCTTGTTAGTGAGGCTCCAAGGACCTACTGTAAGGGATTGTGAAGCAGAACCCCAGTTTTCCTGCCTGGGCTGGCTTCATTTTTACAGGCTGTCTTATCTTTCCTATGCTAACCACTATTTTAAAATGAAAGACAAAGCTCTTTCAGAGGTTTGGTTTTTTGGGTTTTTTTTTTTTTTAATGGCTGTTTTTAAAGACAATTTGATTGAATAATAAACTCCTCTTCCCTGCCCACCCTGACCCCACCTTTGCATGTCTGTTTAACCTGTTAGCTTTAGTCTGTTTTCTTTGTCTTGGGAGATTGACTTCTTATCAGGGATGGTGACTCTACTTTCTATGTTTAGAACTCAAGTCTAGAGGAAGTAGGGTTGATTGTGAGCGAGGAGAACGGAAGGAAGGAAGGTAGAGAGTCATAGGACAAAGAAGACAATAAGTGTTGTCCACTTTGGGAATAACTGGTAAGGGCTTGCTCCTTCAGGGTTAGTGACAGAGATAAACTCAGGTCATTATGAATAGGTTAGGGGAGTGGCTGACAGATAGTCTCAAAGGAGGATGGAAAGCCAGCCAGGAGTCAGGTCTCTTTATGTTTATTGTCTCCTGTGGCCCTGAGTCAGTATGTGCCTTTGGCAAGTCTCTACCTCTCTGTTTCAGTTTCTCCAGCTATAAGATAAGAGTACAGGAATAAATAGTAAGGCGTGGTAAGGCTGGCTTAATCTTTATAACTAAGGGTCCTTAGAGCAAGAAAGCTCTTACAGGGCCAAGTATTATTGCTGTCATCATTAGTACAATGTCATAATCATGCCATTCCTGTTCAAAACTAATAGTGAGCCAGTAGTTGTGTTCAGCAGGGATACTATGTGAGACTCTTTCCCATGCATTCACATATGATGTTGTGGGTGGAGTTTGCTTCTACCAGCTAGGTGCCAGTTTTTAACTGGGAGTACTGCCATGGGAATTGGTCTGATATCTGATGGCTAGCTCTGACTCACTGGAGCGACCAGCACTCATTTCCCATCTATGGACCTGGTTGCTTGTCTCAGCAATCCTGTATCACTGCTATTTTTCTTAGAGTAGGTCTGTCTTACTCTCTGCTGCAGGATAGACTAGTGTCTACCCTCCTGCCAGGTTTAGTCCAAGCTCTAAAGGTCTGCATCTTTCCCTAGGATTCTTGTTTGCTAGGTTCCCATTTAACCTGGTTAGGAAAGGGAAAAGGTCGTTCCATTCACTCCCCACTGTTCTCCCTTTCTGATACCTGGAGGCAGTTCATCTTGACTTGTAAAATCCCATGAACAAGTCCTTCCAGGACTTAGAGCCTCTGGGACTCCTGCCCTGAAGCTGTAACACCCTCCTCAAGACCCAGACGTCACTTTCCCTTGCTCCCCACTCTCTTTCCTCTCCCAATGAGCTACCTTTTGCACTTCCACTAGAATGCCAGGCAGGCTGGGCCCCCAAAGGCTCCTTTTTCAAAACCTCTGGAAGCCGCGATTGAATGTGCCATGACACTCTCCCTCTCTGGATGGCACCATCATTGAAGCTGGCATCATCGGAGTCTCTTGTTCTGTTGGCGTGCCACCTGGAAGACCCTTCTGTCCTGGACAAGAGGAACGGAAGAGCATGTTATGCTTTGAAAACAAGCTGACAGCAGCAGCTCCAACAACAGCTGAGATCACAAATAAATGGTGCTAAACCAGCTTGTCTCATGCTCTTGCTCTTTATGGTGCATCAAGATGTGGCCTTTGGATTGACTGTCACCATTACCAAGGGATGGCACACAGACTTCTCCATGCAGGGCCATTCAGGGAATCCACAAGCCTATTGTGTAGTCATATGGTACCTTATTCTTGGACTCTTGCGATGTGTCATAAGGAGGTGACATCTAACAAAGTAAGCCCCGACTGCCTGGTGCTCAAGTGTATTAGTTTGCATCCAGTTAGACCAATGGCTGGCCCAGAGTAGCCGCTGAGTTCAGGTCCAGCTTGAAAGTCTCTTAAGGTTGGAGAAGGGGTATTCTTGGCTTTTCTTTGCTAACTTCCATTTGCTTTTAGTTCATAGAAATCTCTTGCTTGGAGCTAAAGCCCTGCTTCTGTCTGTCTGTGGCTGTGCATACATACTTTTTTTGCTTTGTGCTAATGGGGTATTCTCTCTGGTGCCAAAACCGCTTGGCAGCCTCCTCCCTTTCCTTGCAGAGTAGATTGTCTTTCTCTTTGGTAGTCTTGCTTGGTGAGAGCCCTTCCTTCCTCCTCCTAGCCCAGAGTTACTGTGCCAGCTCTAGTGTAAGAGGTGCCTTCATCTTGGGGAAATTTGCCCCTGAGGTAATCTGAATGTACACTTGCCTTGTGAGTACTGTGGCTTTGCCTATGTGTGTGTGCAGCTTGGCTTTCAGGCCTTACTCTGCATGCAGAGTTTCAGCAAGCTTTGTTAGCTACCCCCAAAACTAAAAATTAAAAAGCATTTTTGTTGCTTGAGTGGGAAGTAACTACAAGGTTGAGTTTTCCAGAGTGCCTTGTCCAGTCTGACAGCAGCACACTCCTTAATACCAGCTGGTTGACTTAATCCTGGTCTTTGTGTGACCCAGGAGTCCACAGAACACACAGTGAGACCTTAGACTCTGTTCTGGGAATGTTCGTGCCAGTGCTGCTTCATCACATCCAAATTGACGTATCTAGAAACAGGAGATTTGCTGGGATGCAGAAAGCCTGTCATCTGTTGAGCACATGTCAAACACTGGCTTTCTTGGGCCTTCGACCTTATCTTTCACCATGGGGTACGTGTGCATTATAGCTGTGCCAGCAAATAAACTTGATGCCACTTTCCAGAGTTGGTGCCTGTCAGCAGCAGACTGAGGTGAGACCCCTTCAGGTGCCGGCCACTGGTGAGGTGTCAGCACGGCTGCCTTGGTCTGTTCCTTGTGGCTCCCAGCATCCACTGAAACTCGAGAATGCCAGCAGTAATGGCTGTCTCCCACGTCCTCTGGAGATGAGGGTAGCTAAGAGTGAAGGGCATGTGTTTAGGAGTTGCTCAGCTTCCTCACTCAAGCATTTCCCCAGCTTTCTGTTCTGTGTTTCAGCCAGTTTCTAGTGTCTGTCACCTGTGTGTCTTTCCAGCCTTCCCTGATCACCCTGCCTGCTGTGGTTTTCTGTAGCATTGCCCCACAGACAAGCTCCTTTGCTTGATCCTTGTGCTGCTCACTATCCCTAAGAAAGACAGAGCTTACTCACTTGTGTTCGTGCCAGGTCACAGCTCTGGAACTTGCCATGTTGTCCACACTGGCCCCTAACTCACATCAGAGTACTGGGATTAGAGGTGTGTGCCACCGTGCCCAGTTCATGCCTAGTTCATGGCTCCTCATCATGAAGCAGATTTGTGTTTTCATAGGTTTGGGTCCTCACATCAAATGGCTCACTCCATCCTCTATTTGAGGAGAAAATTCATAACAGCCAGAATTCTGGGGCCACCAGGGTACTGCTATCCCAAAGGTAGTAAACACAGCATTGTCTTGTGAGAAAATTGCTCTTTGGAGTTGCCTCACTGATTTCTTGTGCATCTGGTCTGGAATAGCAAAAGGGCCTTCTTCCCATAATGGAGCACAGTGCTGGAGAAGACTGATGGGATTTCTCTGCAGAATAAGGGAGAAGGAGAGAGACGGGCCAAATGTGGAGACTTCCTTTACCTGGTTGGCTGTCATTGTATTTCAGCATTGGGCTTTAATATGCATATGAGGGCCAGCGCACTCTGTCCTAGTTCAGTCATAACTTGGTGGTAGTGGGCCACTTTAGATTAATGGCTGCCTAACCTTGCATTGTACGCTGTGCCCAGTTTAGCAGGTGGCTGAACCCCTTTCTAGCTGGCTGAGAACAAGGCACTGGTTCCTGTAGGCTTTGGGCAGGGGTAGGGAAGCATGGACTTACACATAAATGAGGTCCCTCTGAGAATTTGCTTTCTGCTAAGTGAGATGGGATCAGTTGCTGTCACTGGATCTGCTTAGAATTCCCAGTTGGCTGCATTAATCTCTGGTGTTTGTTTTTAGATGCTCGAAGCATAAGACAATTTTTAGGATAACTTTAAAGAAGGAAGTTTTGATGTTACCTAATGTACTTGGGATGCCAGGGGAAGGGAAAGTAACTAGAAAGTCCCCTCTGGTTGGCCTTTGAGAGTAAGAGTAAGTACACCAAGTGCTATATTTCTCCTGAGTCCATGCAAGGAAGTTTCCAAACCCAGAGTCTCCATGTTTAGTTTAGTTTAGCTTAGTTTATTGAGTGTACTAGAAGGATCTCCAGATCTTCACCCAATGATCTGTTGTTAGGCAGGTGTAGTAAGGATGGAGCCTTCTGGAAACAAAAGAAAAAATGTGATGGACTTCAATCCTGCTCTGTAATTCCCTGCTGACCTCTAAGTTACTTACAGTGGAAGTTAAATCTTGCTGTTAGAGAAGTTCCCAGGTCACTGTCCAAACACTGAGTTTTCACTCGCAGTGGAGCTCTCTCCACTGTCCCTTAGGAACCCAGAGTACAGCTCATCACTGTCTCCACAAAGCTTGGAGCTAACAAGTTCTGGCGTGCTTCTTAAATAGCCTTAGATTTCCCTTTGAATAAACTAGTAGCTTTGATAATATTCTGGGGAAAAACATAAATACTGCTATTTTGCAGAGGGAAAATACTGATGAAACTGGGACAGACATTACGTAGTCCTTAATAACTTTACTTAGTTTTGAGACGTGATCTCACAATGTAGCCCTGGTCATCCTGGAATTTACTAGATAGACCAGCTGACCTCAAGACTACAGAGATCCACCATCCTATTTCCCAAGTACTGAGATTAAAGGTGTGTCCCACTTTACCCAGGTCCCCATTCCTTTTTTTTTTTTTTTTTTTTTTTTTTGTAAATAAAGAAAAACTGCCTATAGTGCCTGGTAATGAAATATATTTTAGTACTTATAATACTAAATGTGTAGTGAGAGGCATGATGTATTGTCACTCGGTAGTGTTACTACCTTAAACCAAGAAAAAAAATAGTTGCCTGGGCTGGTAGTACAGCCTTTAATCCCAGCAATGGGGAGTAGAGGAGGCAGAGTTCTTGAGTTTGAGACCAGTGTGGTCTACATTAGCAAACTCTAGACTGGCATTAAGTGTGATATATAGTGCCTAGGATAATGACCGCTTTCAAACTGAAAAGTGGGTAGGACAAAAATGCGAGAGAAAATGGGGTGGGGAGAGATCCCAGAACACTGGGGGATCTGAAGTTCTCCTTTCTCATGCAGCAGCGCCTGGCGACCTGTTTGTGGAATACTGGCTGTGCTGTGAGCTGAATGTGCGTCCCTCCACTCCCACTTCTAATTCCTTCCTAATCACATTTCTAAATTATGTTCACCAAAATGTGTTAATCGGCATGCGGTTGTAATGGGCTGTGTTAACTGGAAATGTTAGCTGCCATGACCCACACATCTTAATTCTAAAGATAGGACTTACATGGATGTTTTCAGAATCAGATAGACTCTGACATATTTAGCATCTCAAGTTTAGAAAGGTTAGAAGGTTAGAAAGGTGAAAACAGAGAACATGATCTATAACTGGATTGCGTCTTTAGTGATAATGCTGGTGCATCCCTGGCTTTACCCTCAGGGTCGGGCCCAATGAAGAAACGTGGCTTCCACTACCTGTTTCCTGGACCCAGTGCAGCAAAGGCAGGGACGGGTGCCCTTGCTGAAGCAAGATGGACGTGTTTGTGGGCATGGCTGAGCTTCAACTCTGACCTCAGTGGTCCCCTTTGCCCCTGTTGAAGGAACACTGGCAAGTCCTCAGGGGGGTAGTGAAGGCTAGACTTCCTAAGGAAAGCAAACGGAAAGTGCCAGCTGCCTGTCGGTCTAAGAGAAAGACCTCACCACTCTACCCAGCTCCCTGTGTTTCCAGTCAGCATGGAGGGTGTCGAAGTGGGAGGTGGGCTGATGGTGTCTGCTCTCTGTTCAAAGCGTCTGACCTGAATGTGCTGTTTTTTTTGTCTCTGGTTTACCAGGGCCTGGGAGGAGTTTCATGGCCTGGTGAACAGCAGCGGCCGCTGATCGGACGCTCCCCCTCTGTCTCTCACACTCAGGGTAGGGCCTTGTCTACCTTCTCTGTAACCCCATGACTTACCTCTCAGCCATAGGAGCCCTCTTCCCAAGGGGATACCCTTCCCATTTGCCTCCCTGGGTCCTGTGTTCAGGTCAGCAGACTTCCTGCTTCTGCTCCCATTTAGCTCTGTGCACCAACAGATCTGAGCTCTCTTCAGATGGTAACTTTTCATGAGAGTAACTGCACCACAGCGTCCTATTTTGTTCATCTATGGCCATTTTTAAGCCATCTCCCAATATTCTGTAGCTAAGGGACAGTTCCACAGGCCCCAGTATGGGTTCGGTGAGAGGTATGTTTCTCATTTGCTGCTGCCACCTGTCAGTTGTGAGGAAGCAGTGTTGTAAATTTGGTTTCCACTATGAAAGTCAGCAGACAGGTGGATTTCAGGGTTATGACCTTGGTGACATGACAGAGATGGACCCCAGAGTAGGAAAGGCTGGGCCCACTCCAGTGTCTGCCTACCTGAGTATTTGCAGTTCATCAAGTGTCTAGTCCATATGGGTCTCTAGAAGAGGGATCGGAGTAAGTTTAGCTGAAAGGAGAGGAATATTTTCCTCACTTAGACGTCAGGCACCATGAACCTCTACAGTAGCTGCTTCAAGAGCCCTCTTGCCCAAGGAAGGATTGAAGGTTTCCAGAAAAGTAGACCTGCCACTCTCAGATGAGCTAAACGAGGTTACACTGTGGGGAATAGAAGCAGGCAACTGCAAGTCTGGGTGCTGCGTGGTGTGGTGTGATCTAGGAGGACTAGTTGCAAGATCCCTGAAAATGGATGGTGTTTCCAGCTCCCTTTTTAAAAAAAAAAAAAATAGGAGGTGGGCAGGGTGTGTGTGTGTGTGTACACAACACCTTAGCTGTCTGCCTTCACTTCCACCTTGTTTGAGGCAGAGTCTCAACCCCAAGCTAACTGGTCCAAGAGCTTGCAAGAGATTTTACTCACTCTGCCTTCCTTATCGGAACATGAGGATTACAGACTTGCACCATCCTGCCGGGCTTTTTATGGGTTCTGGGAATCCAGACTCAAGTTCTTATGTTCGTCCAGCAAGCACTTTGCCTACTAAGCTATCTTCCCAGCTCTTGTTTTGATAGGGTTCTCGTAGCCCAGATTGGCCTTGAACCCACTGTGTAGTTGAGATAACCCTCAGCCCCTGATCCTCCTACCTCCACTTCCTGAGGGGTTGTATTATAGGCATGAGCTACCGCATTGAGCTCCCTCTCCCCACCCCGACCTTAATAGCTTGATTCTGTTATAAATTGAGTTTTGATCAGTCATAGTGATTCACACCTACACTCTTAGCAATTAGAAAGCTGAGGCAGGAGGATTGCTAAGAGTTGAGACCAACCTGACCTACATGTGAATTCAAGGCCTACCTGGGTTATGTTGCAATCTTGTGTGTCCTCCCCTGCCTCCAGCCCAGGGGCAGGTGTGGGGGGGAGGGTGTAAATTCTTTTTTTTTGTTTGTTTGTTTGTTTTTTCGAGACAGGGTTTCTCTGTAGCTTTGGTGCCTGTCCCGCTGTCCTGGAACTAGCTCTTGTAGACCAGGCTGGCCTCGAACTCCCAGAGATCCGCCTGCCTCTGCCTCCCGAGTGCTGGGATTAAAGGCGTGCGCCACCACTGCCCGGCCCTAAATTCTTTAAATTAGAAAGTTTAAATGACTTCTTCCTTCACAGACTCTAAATTCTTCCAAGTGAAATACCTTTGACTTGTCTGGAAGAGTCATATTTTTGCATGATCACTACTGTATATTCCTCTTTGTAGCCCTCCATGTCTTTGTGCACTTGATGGTTCACTGAGGAGCATTCTAACTGAAATCCAAAACGCCCATCACAGTACCGTAACAAACCTGAAAAGACCTCATAGTCCATCTCTACTGGTTGGATCTTGCTTTCAATGAGAGAGGTGTTCCAAGATGTAGACACCTGCCACACAGCATCTTAGCCTCCTGTTTCTTTCTTGCTTTGCTATTTCCCTATACAAATGGATCATGATCTGTAAAGAAAATTGATAGAAAAACTGCTGTTTAGATAATCCTAGCTGGGCAGGGTGGCACCTTAGCCCCAACATGGCAGAGGCAGAGGCAGGAGGATTACTGAAAAGGACAGAGTGGGCTACATAGTATAACCCTTGCCCCCACTCCAAAATAATGAACATGGTGACTCATATATATGCCCCTAGCACTTGGGAGACAGAAGCAAGGGCATGAGGAGTTCAGGGTCATTTTCCCTTACAGAGCAAGCTCAGAACCAACCTGTGCTACATGATCCTGTCTCAAAAAACAAAACCATATGTGCATACATCTTAAACTTGTAATTTTCCCCAAATTACTTGCTATGTTTATATGTTACATGTTTATACATACTGAGACTATTTTCTCTAACTTTGATTATGCAGCCGTGGCTTTTAATGAATGTACACTAGGTTGATGAGTGAACCCTGGCTGCCTGATCACTGGACTAGCATGGACAGAACAAGAGTGTGTGTTGCCTGTCAGGGCCGCTGTCATGATTGTTTAGTAAGACACGAGATTAAAATTCACTCCCATTGAACCTTGATTTTACAACTGTGCCAACTCTTCAAGGAGAGAAGAAGGTGGCAAAACCACCCACCAGGGTAGCCCACGGATAGCCAGGGATGAGGCAGGTGTACTCAGGGTAGCAGGTCACGGTGAACAGAGACTTGCGGGGGGCAGCATTCACCTGAGGACCCAGAGTCACTTTGGTGCTACCATTGGCACAAGTGCAGAGATGAACACTTGCAGAGGAACACATCCTTCTGAGATGTGTCCCTCTGCCCAAGGAGTTAACCCCTCCCTTAGCCCATTGTCCCCAAAGTTAGAACTTGAGTTAAGTGACTTTTGAAGCAAAGAAAATTAGAAAGTCATTTGGGAGTATTTGGACAGTAGTTTCCCCAAGGTAACTGGGACTATGAAATTAGAAACCAGTTTGAATGGGAGTCTCTGGTGTTTCTGAGATCTTATCAAGACCATATAATTGAATTCATAAGAATTCTGCTGATTACCTCTTGGGCTCTGGGCCTGGGTACTCAGGTGTCCATATGCTCAGGCTACACTGCTCAGTCACACACCGCCACATCATGGCCAGGGGGCTAGTTGTTAATGTTTCGTTGTTTGGGTGATTGGTTGGTTTGATTTGGTTTTTGGTGGTTGTTTGTTTTAGAAGAGCAGAAGCACAAATAGGTGTATGGCACTCACCTATAATCTTAGCACTTGGGAACTGAGGCAGGAGGTCATCCAGGTCTATATATCAAGTTCCAATTCAGCAAGGATCACATAGAGCCTGTACCCACAGCAAACAAAGGTAAAGGAGAAGAACGAGTGCAGGAGAAGAAGCCACTGACAGCCTCCGCCACTTCCTTTCTTACTCTCCTGTCACCTAACTTCTTGTTCTATAGCCGGAACCCGACTGAATGTAGTTCTTAGTCAGGGAAAAAGTAGACATTCTAGAATTACTTTGGGGAAGACTGGTCTACTGCCATAGATCTTGCCGCAGTCCTGCTTCAGCTTGTCCTGGCAGAGCCTGCCACCTACCTTCATTGCTCTTTGTTTTTCTATTAATCTGGGAAGAGGCTCCTGGGTTATGGCTCTTCTAATCTTCCTTTTCCATCTTGCAAACAGACCTTCAGATGATAGGACTGCTTAGGTTTTCTTACTAGAGAGAGGCCTCTGATGGGAAGTAACTAGACTGCTGCCTGATTGTTGAAGGAACGTGGAGCAGAACTCTCCAGTGGCCTGCACAGAGGGAAGGGCGTTTCTGGCCCAGCCCCAGCGCTGATGAGTATTTCCCTGAGCTCCTCTTCCTGCCCCCTAGCTGTGCTAGATCCAGAGACTCAGCTGCCCATCTCCTTATCCAGGAGACAGTCCTCTGCCTCTCTTCCTGAGTTGGAAAGTCTGGTCACTTTCCCACTGCCCCGCCTTCCTGTTTGTTCTCCCAAGAGCAGACTTGTTTTTGTCCAGCCTTGTCTGGGCACAGAGGCGGCTCTGAGAGGGAAGAAGTGGGGCAGAGCACACTTGCTGTGGTAGGTAAGTTTAGCAGGTGGTACGTGTAGAAAAGGTGTCATCTGAAATGTGGGCTTAGTGACATAGCACACCAGCTAAGAGTTCAGAAAGAACCCTTGAACATCACTTCCTCATGTGCTCCTCTGTGGCATGGTTAAGGTTCCTTAGCATCTTTTGCTGGCCTCTTGTGACACCCCAGGAATCAATGATTGACAATTAACCTTGTGTTCAGCTGTTTAGATGCAAACAGTTGATAGGTGAGCCACAGGGTCATGTGTGTCAGTTAAGAGAAAGGCCAGTGGAGTTTGGAGTTTCTTCCCAGTTCCCTCGAGCAGCTCACCCATCTCTTGGCATATAGAACAGTTGATGTTTGATTATGGGGCTCTTGGTCACTGTCAGCTTGTTTTCAGTAGCCAGTGGCAGTAGAGAACTGCCATGTGCATACTCCCTCTTCATTGTTGATTTACTCTGGACCAGTTGTCAAAGCCCAGTTACATGTAGCAATGTTAAGGAAGATCAGTTAGTGCTACAGCGACCCTTTAATGGAAGAGGAATTGACTTCAGAAGCCTGAGAAATGAGAGTTTGTTTCAGAGTTTCTGGTGCATTTAAACTCAAAGCCCTGGGCTAGGGCAGCAGCTGATTGGACCTTAAAGTCCCTGCCAGGGAAACCCATGGGATTTTGAGGTTCAGGTGATGTGAGCTGCTGAGCTGTGGCTGGATTTCTAGACAAGACCGGTGATCAGGGCTGCCTGCACCCAGTAGAAGACACATAAGACCATACTGGGGCCGGGCAGTGGTGGCGCACGCCTTTAATCCCAGCACTCGGGAGGCAGAGGCAGGCGGATCTCTGTGAGTTCGAGACCAGCCTGGTCTACAAGAGCTAGTTCCAGGACAGGCTCCAAAACCACAGAGAAACCCTGTTTCAAAAAACCAAAAAAAAAAAAAAAAAAAAAAAAAAGACCATACTGGGGCCACATCCCATGTTCCTCTTTCAGGAAAAGCTTTTCTGCTGGTAGCAGGGTCACCCTCTGGAGATGCTGTTCTGTTTTAAACTGGGTGGGCTGTGGTGGGTGGGGTTTGTTTATTGCATGGTCTGATTGTGTCTTCCTCCCTGTTTCACCTGCCCACTTGCCTTTGGGCCCCTGTTGTCCCACCTTAGGTGACTTTGTGTGTTCCAGAGTTTCTTTTTTTTAATTCTATATTTATATTTTATGTATGAATGCTCTGCATGCCTGAAGAGGCCATCAGATCCTATTACAGATGGTTGTGAGCCACCATGTGGGTACTGGGAATTGAACTCAGGACCTCTGGAAGAGCAGCTAGTCCTCTTAACTGTTGAGCCATCTCTCCAGCCCCCAGAGTTCCTTAAGGTATTATATCCAGGCAGATGAATATGTATGTAGCCTTTCTTCTCGCCCACCTCCACTGAAGATAGCTGTTGTGTACCCACTGCTGTGTACTAGAGATTGCCGGTTGATCTTGGAGATGTTTCCGTATTAGCAGAAAGCTTCTCCCTTTTTAAAGCTAGTGTCCAATTGTGAGAATGTGCATGCATTAATATTTCACCTGCATTAGGGAGTTACTAACCTTTTGCCTTTCCAAGCAAAAAGCTGGCAGTTTTTGTGGGGACTTTTAAGGCATGCTGCTGTTTGATTTTAGACTGGCAGGGAAGGGCTGGGTGTGGAGAGCTGGAGAACTGGTCAAGTCCTTTCCCGTGTGTGTGTGTGTGTGTGTGTGTTTATATCTAGATGGTCCATATATTGAATACTCTTATTTTCTCCCTTTTTCTCTTTCAGGGACAATTCAAGCTTTCGAAATACAAAAATCACATTGTGAAAGTGCACACGCTGGCAATAATCCTTTTCTGTTTGTGTGTTTGTCTGAAATGGATGCGAGGCTCAGGCAGTCCTTCTGTCTGCTCACTGAAGGGCTGTACCTGAGTCTTGTCTCCCCTTCTGCACTCATTCCTGGAAGACGGACTCTGCTAGACACCTTCCAGCATTGCTGACTTTATAAAACGGGAAACAATGGGGAAATTTGACTTTGTAATAGACAAACACTTTTTTAATGGGGTTCTGTGCAGGAGTGCAGCTGTTTTCTTGCTGTGTGCTATCCAGATGCCTCTTGGCATCCTGCTGTACAAAGGACTTGACCGACCACATGTATGTGCCCTGTGCTGAGTCCGAGCTGAGCGTTATCAGTATTATGAATGCTTGCACATCCAGGAACCGAATGCCTCTTCCAGCTCTGCTGTTAAGTTATTGTGTGTTCCTCTCCCCCAAGCCTACCACTCTGAACGTGTGTTAGGATGTGACGACAGCCTAGGGTTCTGTGTTCTTTGCGCCTTACACCTCCAGTTCCCTTCAGTGGGACTCTCCTTCTTAGGCACTGCAGCACTTAAACCGTGATCCTGGGCAGCTCTGGTTTTGCTGGTATCTGCCCTGCAAGAGAAGCTGGAGAAGAATGCAGTTCAGTCAGAAGCTAGATTAAAGTGTAGATCCCCGTGTGGGGTTGGAGCTAAGGGCAGTGACTAATCCCAGCCTCCCATATGAGCGGGACTTGTGTGCTGAGCGTGGTCTGTGGGGCTTGCATGTCCCTCGTGGAGGAGAAAGTGACAGCTGGTTGGTGCCACATTACACTCTGTGTAGATCCGACAGTGCTGACATGGACATCTGAAGAAATGGCAGCCTTGCTGGATGGTTTCATTTGATGGCTGTGTCTGTCTGCTGTGGTTGGAAAAGACTTTGGGTCCTCGATGCCTGGATGTAAACAAACTGTCCAGATCCCCAATGCCCAGAAGGCTCCTGTAGGCGTGTCCTCATCAGAGAAGCTGGGTGAGCTGACTCTGGAAGCCTGAGGCCAGAGAGTTCAAAAGATCACCCAAGATCAAGTAAGAAGTGGGCAGCTACAGCAGCTTCAAGTAACTCTGAGTACTAGGCTCTTGGGAGCCAAGATGGCAGTGCCTTAAATTAAGGCCTCTCTCTAAAGCAGAGCACTGAGCCTCCGGGTCCTCATCCATGGTCCCAGGAGTTCTGACCATAGCAGCAGCTCCTTATATCCATCAGACTCTTCCAGCTTTCCAGCTCCTGAGCCCCCCCCAAGTCACTGCTGTCTGGGGATGCCTTTTCCAGAGTGCAGGGCCCGAGAGGGGAGGTCTTTCTGCTATGGGTGAAGCCATCTAAGAAGGACGTCCAGCCACCAGTGAGACTCCAGGAGCCTGAAGAATGCCTTCTGGGGTGACTGTGAAAGGCTCAGGCAAAGGCTGCCTCTGGAAGCTTGGCTAAGGCAGGGGGCCTTCACATTTGCCTGTGCTCAGGTCACCTCAAAAATTCCAAAGAGCAGACATTTGGACTTGCCTTCCTTTGGGCATCTCTGGTGTGTGTGTGTGTGTGTGTGTGTGTGTGTGTGTGTGTGTGTGTGTGTGTGTGTGTGTGTTCATGCATACATGTGCAGTTCGTTTATGAATGAGACCTATGTCAGGCCTAGTGGTTAGATGTTTTGTTTTACCTTTTTAAAATCTCATTTGTTCAAACATTTGAATCTCCTATGTTTTCTAGAGCTGCTCGTCTTTTCCCCTCCTCTTGGTATTTGACAGTTGGGCTTTTTCCCTTCCATCCAAAGTATGCTGCCCTGCTCCCATTAGAGTGAGGGTTCTCACTGTCAGGCAACATCTCCAGCCCAGTGTTCTTCAGGTGCTCTGCCTAACTGCTGAAAGGGGAAATCGGATGATCACTCTAGCCACACCACCCATTCTTTGCAAACGAGCTGGAGAAGTCTCCGTTTATTTTGACTCCATGGGCCTCTGGTAGGCTGAGATACCACATAAGGTTATGGTTACGGTATCATCAGTTCTCAAAACAGGTGGCGGTCTCCGGAGCCAGTGTGACCAGCATGATTGCTGCTAGGGAAGGGAAAGTCATGTTCGGGCTGTTCTCCCTTCTGCCTTCATGGCCCTGCTCCTCTTAGAGCCTTTCTGTTTGTCCTTTTGTCCGTGTGTGTGTGTGTGTGTGTGTGTGTGTGTGTGTATGTGTGTGTGTTTTCCCTGTGACACTGGCAGTGGCAGTACTCTTCCATCAGAGGAGTTTGTCAGTGCGCCAAGATGAATTTCCAGGTGTTTGCTGGAGGGGAAGGAGCAGGGGCTGTGACAGACTGGCGGAGTGTTGCACTTTGAGAGGATTGTCTACTGCGGGAATAAACGGAAAGTATCAGCAAGAGCAGGCTGTGGACTTGTTAATGAAGGGAAGTGGGGACGCTGGGGAGGTGGGATCGCGCGCTCCTGTCCTCCATTCGCACCAGAACTTTGTGGGGTACTGCAGATGGCACTGACACAGATTTAGTATGAAATTTGTCTGGATTGCTTTCTTAATTGTTTGAGAGAAAGACAAGTTCCATGTAGCCAAGGCTGTCCTCAAACACATACTATAGTAGAGGTTGACTTTGAACTTCTGAGTCTTCTGCCTCTGTCTTCCAAAAGCTGGGAGTACAGGCATGTGCCGCCATTCCTGGTCAGCTTTTGCAGTACTGGGGATCAAACCCAGGACTTCGTGCATGCTAGTCAAATACTCTTCCAACTGAGCCACATCTTTAGCCCTCCGATTGTCATAATTCATTTTTACATTTTTACTACTGTTTTATTGGACAGGACCTCACCTTGTTGACCAGTCTGACCCTGGATTTACCATTAACCTCATGCCTCTGGTTCTTAAGTGCTGGGGTTAAAGGCATGTCCAGCCTCAACTTACATATTTAACATCCAAAGAATGCTGTTAACTATCCTCAACTGAAGATACAGAATGTTGGAGTGGAGACAGAAGGAAATCCAACGCTGACCCCATAGAAATGGGCTGTTCGTGGTTGGAAGCTGGGAAAGTCGTACATCTGCAGGGCAGCATTTCAGTGCTCCTGAGACCCCTGCACTTGGCCTGGAGGAGGGACCAATGCCAGAGCAAGGGTTATTAATGCCTGCGTTGCTCAACAAAGAAGGGGGGCTTTAGGTTTTAGTAAATCTTCCTGAGCATTCGAGCTGTCAATGAAGAGGCTGGCTGGACCTGGGAAGAACAGCAGAGGACAGATCACCTATCGGAGATTTGCCCAGGAGGTCTCAAGTGGTAGTTGTAAGGGTAGATCAGATGGCCAGGTGGCTTTTTTTTATTGTTTTTCAAGACAGAGTCTCTCTGTGACTGGCCTAAACTCACTCTGTAGCTCAGGCTGGCCTGGAACTTAAAGAGATCCACCTGCCTCTGCCTCCTGAGTGCTGGGATTAAAGGAGTGTGCCACCACTGCTGGCTGACCAAATGGCTTTTGAAGCTTTATTCAAGAATGGTATCTGGGCCGGGCGGTGGTGGCGCACGCCTTTAATCCCAGCACTTGGGAGGCAGAGGCAGGCGGATCTCTGTGAGTTCGAGGCCAGCCTGGTCTACAAGAGCTAGTTCCAGGACAGGCTCCAAAACTACAGAGAAACCCTGTCTCGAAAAACCAAAAAAAAAAAAAAAAAAAAATGGTATCTGAGGAATTTAGAACCTTGTTAGTTAGATGGTATCAGACAAATGGTGTCTGGTGAATAGAGTCCCAACAGCCAAGCAGCCTGCCAGTTTGGCTAAGAATATACTAAATTTTTAGTTCTTGGTCTCCTGGGAAAGCTGTGCAGTGTATTTATAAAAAGATGTCTGTGGCCAGCTTTTCGTAACTACCTCTGCCAGGAAGAGGTAGAAAGGAGTGGTGTGTGACTTTTATAAGCCCAGCAGGAAGTCTCAAAGGCCCGGGACAGATCTCAGGAGCACCAGCACCTGTCACACCCCCGCCATTCCTCCCAGATAGCCCGGGCCTAGGACTCACGTTCATTGCCTACTCTGGCTACCCACAGGCCTGCCCTTGGCACAGAACCAGCATCCATTCTTCGCCACAAGGTTTGTCGCCCTCTCTAAATGGCTTTCCAGTTTTTTGGTTTTTTTTTTTTCTTTTTTTTTTTTTTTTTTGGAGACAGGGTCTTGCCATGTAACACAGGCTGATCTTGATCTTTCTGTTTCGGCCTCCCAAGTTCTGTGATTCCAGGCATGAGCCACAATGCTTTATTTCTTATTTCCAAAAAAAGAGAAAGAAAATGGCATGGTGGTACATGCCTATAATCTCAGAACTCAGGAGAGAATCGACTCCTGTAAATTGTCCTCTAACATCCATACATGCACTGTGGCATCAATAAATAAATATTTTAAAATATTTTTAGGGCTGGAGAGATGGCTCAGAGGTTAAGAGCATTGCCTGCTCTTCCAAAGGTTCTGAGTTCAATTCCTAGCAACCACATGGTGGCTCGCAACCATCTATAATGAGTTCTGGTGCCCTCTTCTGGCCTGCAGGTATGCACACAGACAGAATATCATATATACAATAAATAAATATTTTAAAAAATATTTTTAAAAGTCAGCCTTTAGGGACTGGAGATTAGCTCAGTGGTTAAGAGTACCGGTTGCTGTACCTGTTTTGGGGTATGTGCATGTGGGTGTAGATGCCCTTGGAGGCCAGGAGATGGCACCAGATCCCCTGGAACTGGAGTTACAGGCAGTTGTGAGCAGAACTCAGATATTCAGCAAGAGCAGGCAGTGCTCTTACACTAAGCATCTGTCCTGCCCCACACATGTGATTATAAAGCCACACAGTCCCTATTTGACAAGTCACCAACGGAGTGGCTTTAATATTGTGTTCATTCTTTTATACCATACAGCCATACAGTGATTTCAGGTTTGGTTTTGTTTGTTTTAACTGAATTAAGAACACAGATAATTTAAAAATACTACCTCCTCACTACTATATTAAAATGACTAGCCTGGCATTGTGATGCACAACTTTAATCCCAACACTCAGGAGGCAGAGGCAGCTGTATTTTTTTTTTTTTTTTTCGAGACAGGGTTTCTCCGTAGCTTTTGGTTCCTGTCCTGGAACTAGCTCTTGTAGACCAGGCTGGCCTCGAAAGCTGTATCTCTTGAGTTCAAGGCTAGCCTGGGTTCCAGGGTAGCCAGGACTGCACCAAGAAACCTTGTTTTGAAAACCAAAGAAGAAGAAGAGCCTTAAGAGGCAGGCAGATCTGTGTGAGTTTGAGGCCAGCCCGGTCTGCAGAGTGAGTTCCAGGACAACTAGGACTACCCAGAGAAACCATCTCCCAAAGCCAACAACAAAAATACCAAAACAACCTACGCTATTTATGTCTAACATCCAACAAAAACTGACTACGAAATGCTTACAGCAGGCATCAGCCCTGACGTGCTTAATAATTGATCCCATAGTATAATTATAGGTCGTGGTTTTAGGGTTTGTTCTTGGTCTCAGTGAATCAAGACAAGCAAACACAAGCAGTGAAGTCATCCACAGACCCTGGTAGCGCTTCTGTTATCACGACTCCAGTGTAGCTCTTCTGTGCATGAACAAGCCAGGGCCCCAGATGATAGGGGCAGACAGGAATTGCTTCAGGAAGTGTGCTACAAAATTGCCCCCTTCCTTCACGGTGCTTGTGCCTCGTGCTGAGGTGGCTATGCACATAGGTATCTAAAGCCTACCCGAAGGTACACATAGCCTTGTGCCCATGCTAGGGAGCAACAACAGCAGGATCACTCCGCAGATTCCCTTTCTGTGGTTTTGTTTTGTACTTTTAAAAACTATTTATTTGTATATCTAGTTTAGTGGCACACACTTTAATCCTAACACCCAGAAGGCAGAAGCAGGTAGATCTCTGAGTTCAAGGCCAGCCTGGTCTCCATCCAGAACAGCCAGAGCTAGGTAATAGAGAGGCACTGTCTCAGAAAACAAACAGGGTCTGAAGAGATGACTCATTGGTTAAGAGCTGGCTTTTCTACCAGAGGACTTGGGTTCAATTCCCAGCCCCCATGGCAGCTCACAACTGTCTGTAACTTCAGTTCCAGGTTACCTGACATATTCATACAGACAGACATGCAGGCAAATCACCAATGCACATAAAAATAAAAAATGTACTTATATGTGCATAGGTGTGCACACCTTGAATACATGTGAAGAGGCCAGAGGTCCATGTTGTATCTTCCTCAGCTACTCTCCACTTCTATTATTATTATTATTATTATTTTGATTTTTGAGACAGGGTTTCTCCGTAGCTTTTGGTTCCTGTCCTGGAACTAGCTCTTGTAGACCAGGCCGGCCTTGAACTCACAGAGATCCGCCTGCCTCTGCCTCCCAAGTGCTGGGATTAAAGGCGTGCGCCACCACCACCCAGCTCACTTCTATTATTATTAATAGCAATTATTTACTGACAGGGTCTCTTTGTAGCCCTGGCTGTCCTGGAACACTATGTAGACCAGGCTGTCCTTGAATTCTCGGTGATCCTCCTGACTCAGCCTCCCAGCTGCTGGGAGGAGAGAAGACCCTGGCAACAAGAGCCCCTGGCAGCGAAGAATCAACTGTAGTGTTCACGAGTGGGGAAGCACTCCAGTTCCAGGTGGCCGACTCAGGCTCCCAGGGCCAGGGCCATACCTTGAAAGTGAGGTGGCATTAGCCGAGAAGGAAAGGCTGCTTCTCACCCATCCTGAAAGGCTTGAAAACAAGTCTTCAAAAGACTAGAGCAATTTTCAAGTGAAGGGTTCGCTCACCGTAAAAGCCCCGACGCTCTTTAAAGGCTGACAGCATAGTCCACCAGCCAAAACCATAAATTTCACAACGTTTGGTATCCAATAAAAATTACTTGACACAGGAGGAAGTTTAACAAGGGCAAAGATGCTAGAATTCTCCAAATTTCCATTTTAAATGGATCTCCAACTAACATTCCTTAGCGAAAATTGGAACTAGAATCCCTTTTTGTCGATGCACCCCACCACCCATAGAAGTGAGTTGTGCCTAGTGACCCCCAACAATGGACCAGCCCTGCAGTATGTTGTTACCAAACTCACCACACCAGGCCCCAGTTCTAATGTTGCCTCCTCCAGAAAACCGACCCTGGCCTCCTGTGATGTGTTCCTGCTGCCCTTTTCCTTCTTTCTTGCGATTTATCACAGTGCATGTTGAATTTGTGTGAGTGTAAAACCATCTCCCTCTGAGAATATAAACAGGCCTGGTGTGTTCTTGAATTGCAGTGAGGAAACAGCGCCTGGTTAAATCTTAGTCTCCGCAGTTTCTCTTCAGGTCAGGAACTGCGCCTCAGAGAGTGTCACCTTCGACATGAGTCTTTCCCGGGCTTAAAAAGCAAAGTGGGCGGGTGCCTTTGCCCTTTGATAAAGTCTTTGCTATCCCTCCTCAACCTAGGTTGGTTTTGCTCCCATCCCCACCGGGTGCATGGCCATACCCGGGTGTCTCCACTAGGGGGCGCCCCGGGATTCCAATTTCCGCAGGGCAGCCTGCAATCTTAAATGTCTGCCCAGACCGGTCTTCTAAAGAGGATCTAAAAACTCAAAGTCTGGAAAGCCTGCGAGATCACCTCCTACGATCCTCCAGGTGTAGTGAAATCTACAATGGATCTTACCTGTCCAGGAATGAAGCGGCTTCCTTACCTTAATCCTCTGCGTCCCAGGCCTGGTCGCCTAGGGAAATGGGGACAGAGCTGGCTGGTACTGCCCTGGGCATCTGCATCTGCATCCGCGCCAGATCGCTCCATTTTCACATAGGCAGGCCTTTTTGGAAACTTTCTCCTCTTCCCTCTGCCTTCCCTTCCGACTCGCCTCTATTTTGATATAGGGTCTTCCTCCCATCTAACTATGTGGTAGAAGATGACGCTGAACTCATTCTGCCTCCACTTCCCAAGCGTTGAGATGGCAGATGTATGCCACCACTCTAGACAGGTATTTTGACTTTATTAATTAAAAATAAAATGTATTAGTTCAATCTCTTTTTGAGGTACTGGGAGGCAAACCCAGAGCTTCATTCATGCCAGGCAAGTTTTTTTGTTTGTTTTGTTTTCTTTTGTTTATTTGTTAGCTTTACCTGAAAGTAAATAGTAGCCGGGCACTGGTGGCGCACGCCTTTAATCCCAGCAATCGGGAGGCAGAGGCAGGCGGGATGTCTGTGAGTTCGAGGCCAGCCTGGTCTACAAGGACAGGCTCCAAAACAACACAAAGAAACCCTGTCTCAAAAAACCAAAAGAAAAAAGAAAAAAGGAAAAAGAAAGTAAATAGTAGAACAACTTTGTGATTACTTGGGGAGAAGAAGAAAAAAACCACTTTTGCTGAGTGTAGAAAAGCGTCAGGTGGGAGCTGCAGGGTGACTAGACAAAAAGCCAGGAGGCACAGGGACGCGGTCTCACGCCTCTGTCACGACCAGCAAGTGGGCCAGGCAGTGCAGCGCTAGGACTGTTAATGCATGAAAATGACTGAGCTCTTCTAGTACAAAAGCAGAGATCATCTATTTTTTAAAGATTCATTTTTGCTTGCGTGTCTCTGTGTGCCCAGATACCTGAGGAAGCCGGATTAGGGCATCGGATCCCCTACAGCTGAGGTTACACAGGTGGTTATGAGCAGCCTGATGTGGGTGCTGGGAACTGAACTCGGGTCCCCTGGGAAAGCACACTTAACCAGCCATCTCTCCAGCACCCACCCCCACCACCCCTATTTATTTTTAAATAGTAACTGTCCATTTGGGCAAATATAGTCTGGTTTGTTTTTATTTGGCCTCAACCCCAGGCCTAGAAATTCGCTCTACCACTGGGCTCTACCGTCAGCCTCTGTGACATAAGTGATGAAGCCCGCTAAGGCTGGTCTCAAATTCAAAGTCCTTGCCTCAGTTTCCCAAGTGCAGGGTTTACAGCACACACACACACACACACACACACACGCACGCACACCCCAGCACAAATGTTTACTTCCACTATTCTTAACTTTCCCCTTTATTTAGTTTTCTTTTGTACAAAGTATGCCGGGCACTGTCACGGGGATCAGGGATCCAAGGTGAGTTGGTTAAGGCCATCTGAGACGTTTCCCCAGTCGGAGGGACAGATGTGACAGTCAGGACCAGAGGAACCCTTGGGCTTCTCCTTTCGCCTTCCACCACGACTGCCCCTTCTCCTCCCTTGACACCAAGCCTGCTTACCACTCCCACGAGGGAACACTCCTACCTGTGGGTGTGACCCTGAGATCCACAGTCCTTTTCAAAAGGGCTCAACACAACGCACAGCAAATGCTGGTCCTTGGGTGTTTTCCTTGGTAACACAACTCAGGTGGTCCCAAAACACCTGTAGATGCCTCTGCAGGTGAGTGGTGGGTGAAGCCCCCAGGTTTGCTTCTCAAAGAAAGGAATTCGCACAGAGCAGAGGACTTTTGTGTGCCATGACAACAACCATAATGAGTACCGAAGACTCAGAGTGTCAGACTTAGGACTGGAAAAGAAAAATAAGGTGCACCATTTGCTGTGTTTTGTTTTGTTTTTGAAACAAGATCTCATGTAGTCCAGGCTGGCCCCAGACTCACTATGTAGCCAAAGACGACCTTGAACTTCTCATCCTTCTACTGCTACTTCCCTAGTGTTAGAATTACAGGCACCACCACACTTGAGTGCTAGGGCCTCCTGTGTGCTAGGCAGTCTACCAACACGCTGCATCTCCCTCATACTTACACACACTATGTGTGCAGCCAGGCACCGTGGTGCACACCTTTAATCCCAGCACTCGGGAGCCAAAGACAGGTGGATCTCTGAGTTCTGGAACAGCCTGGTCTACAGAGTGAGCTCCAGGACAGCCTGGTCTACAGAGTGAGCTCCAGGACAGACAGGGCAACTTGTCTTCTTTTTCTTCTTCACCTCCCTCCAGGGCTGGAAGTTGTACAGCTGTAGACCAGGTGCAGCACTCTCGTAGTGGTTTTTGTATCTAGATATAATTGGTTTTCTTTATACTCCTGTGTGGGTGTTTTGTTTTTAAATTAAATTTTCATACAGACCCGTTCTAGAAAGCGTCTGTGGGTGCCTCCAGGGACCATCAAAGGGCCAGGGAGCAGATGGGTCAAGTCCCCTATGCTGTCATCTTGTTCTTAAGAAGTCACCAGCAGCTTGCAGAGTCCTGCTGTTAAGTCCCAGCCAGACACAGCGGGCAGAGATGCTCCAGGTCCAGCGGAAGGAGAATGGGGGGCTGTGATGGTACCAGCCGACTGGGCACCTGTGCCTGCCTATTGGGTGTTCAAGGACCTAAGGAAAGCACAATCTCAAGGCTGGAGAGTTGGTATTTAATGTTCTTACAGAGGACGTAGATTTGCTTTCCAGCACCCACATGGCAACTCACATACATCTGTAAAAGCAGTTCTAGGGGATCTGATGCCCTCTTCTGGCCTCTTCAGGCACCGGCACACATGGTACACAGACATCCGTGCAGGTAAAACTCTCAAACATATAAATCAAAAATAAATCTAGCTTGACAGTGGTGGTGCACACCTTTAATCCCAGCACTTGGGGAGGCAGAGGCAGGTGGATCTCTGAGTTCAAGGCCGGCCTGGTCTACAGAGTGAGTTCCAGGACAGCCAGGGCTACACAGAGAAACCCTGTCTCGAAAGAAAATAAAATAAAAAGAAATAAAAATAAAGGAAGAGGAGGGGAAGGGAAGAATTTCCTATGGAGACATCTGAGAATATGTCTCTTAATGAGTTCTTTCTAGGCCTGAGGAAGACCACAGCTCAACACTTTGATCCCCGTGGATCTTGAGAGGGGGCAGTGCATCCCACACCTTCCCCAAGCTACCTTTGTAATGAGCCTTTTCATAGTGAGAGGGCTCCAACTGCCTAGAGAATGAGGCATCATGATTGAAGCCCAGCCCCAGGTGTGGGCCCTGAAGGCAAGCAGAGAGCTCAGTGAAGGGTGGACCGCTCTCACCACCACGGCCCCCCAGCCTCTCTCCCTCAGGTGGAGCAGTCTCCTTCCAGCCTCGGGGCTAAGGCCGACATCCCCTTAGGACTGCTCACCCGTGGTCACAGTCCCCTTAGCCTCTGTCCCTCAGGTAGAGCAGTCTCCTCCCAGCCTCGGGGCTAAGGCCGACATCCCCGTAGGCGAAGACTGTTCCAACTGCTGAAGCACTGCCAACAGGAAGCCTTGCTCACATTCAAGAGCTCGGGCAGGGCAGGCGTGAGCCCTCATAGCCTGGATCCTTCTGCCTGGTTGATCTGCACTATCAGAGACCTCCTGGGTGCTATAGTCCCCCTGGTTAGTGCTGGCCCCCCAGTCCAGCAGCCCTCCCAGAAGAGAGCAAGTGGGCCTGGCCTGATGCCAGCCTGCTGGTAACCTTTTCCATCGCTTTACAAACTGCCTGGCCCCATCAAAATGTGGCACGGTGAGACGAGCTGACAGTGACAACAGAGTCTACATCATTTCTGCTTTGCGCTACTGAAGATTCTGAGGATACACAGTCAACTGGACTCGGCTCACCCATGTACCTAGCTTCTCCTTCTTTGAGCCTTTTATTGACATGAAAACAAGCATGGGCCTCACTGTTACTAAGAATAAATTCAAAGGGAAGCGACAGGCTAAGAGCAAATGCCCCCAAGTCTTGTCTGCCAAAGAATTCGTGCCCAGGATATATAAGGAACTTTTACAGCTCAGTAGGAAACCAGGCAACCAGAAGCGGGCCCCAGACTCAGACAAACATGGTATCAGGGGAGATATATGGAGGATTAACAAAGACAGGGAGCACCAACCAGCGTCCCTGGTCCCTGGAGAAATGCTATTTAAAACCACAGTGAGGCTGGGGGTGTGGCCCAGTTGGGAGAATACCTGCCTGGTGTGAACAAAGTCCTGGCGTTGATTCCCCAGCACCACATAAACTGGCCAGGGACGACACACCTAGAACCCTAGTGCTCAGAAGGCAGAGGCAGGAGTGCCAGAAATCCAAGGTCATCCTCAGCTATAGTGAGTTCAAGGCTAGGCTGTGTTACCAGAGACTTTATCATAGATAGATAGGTGATAGGTAGGCAAGTAGATAGATAGGTTGGTAGATGATGGATAGGTAGGCTGGTAGATAGATCTTTGGTAGGTAGATAAATAGACAGAGCCATACAAAGAAATCCTGTGTTGAGGAAGAAGAATTTGAGGTCGCTTGCGTTTCATAGAGAGATACTCCCAGAAAAAGTGCTCTTTCCTGCAGCACATTTACTAAAATTGGAACAACACAGAGAAGGTTAGCATGGGCCTTGTGCCAGGATGACACAAAAATTCGTGAAGTGGTCCATATTTTTAAAAAAGGAAAGAGGCTGGGGGTGAGGCTCAGAGCACTTGCCTCGTGTTAAAGCCCTGGGTTTGATCCTAAGACCACTAGACAAGCACAATGAGAACGTGAACCCCAACACCCCTGCTTTGAATAGCTGCAAACTCTGAAAGTTTCACACATGGGCAAGTGGGGCCGTCTTAAAGCAGAGTGTTCAGAACATTTGCTGCCCTACTCACAGAAACTAACAGAATGGAGCATGTGTCCCCACAAAGTCACCATGTCACACAAAGTCACCATGTGTCCACACGAAGTCACCATGTCACACAAAGTCACCATGGGTCCACACAGAGTCACCATGTGTCCACACAGAGTCACCTGTGTCCACACGGAGTCACCTGTGTCCACACAGAATCACCATGTGTATACACAGAGTCACCATGTGTCCACACAGAGTCACCTGTGTCCACACAGAGTCACCATGTGTCCACATGAAGTCACCATGTCACACAAAGTCACCATGTGTCCACACGGAGTCACCTGTGTCCACACGGAGTCACCTGTGTCCACACAAAGTCACCATGTGTCCACACGAAGTCACCATGTGTCCACACGGAGTTACCTGTGTCCACACGGAGTTACCTGTGTCCACACGGAGTCACCTGTGTCCACACAGTCACCATGTGTCCACACGAAGTCACCATATGTCCACACGATGTCACCATGTGTCCCCACAAAGTCACCATGTGTCCACACAAAGTCACCTGTGTCCACACAGTCACCTGTATCCATACAAAGTCACAAACACCAATTCTCAGCAGCTTACTAATGGCAGACCGAACTAAAAACAGCTCTGTGGTCACCATGAACAATAAGCTAGCTGTAGTGTGTCCACCCCATGGGAAGCTGCTGCTCAGGGACAGGAAGGAACCAAGTGGAACTCATACAGCCAGAGGCAGAGAAGTGCATGTGCCCTTCTAAAGAATGTGGGAGACTCACTCTTGCCAACTAGGCAGCTCCAGGTCCCTGTGTCCTCTAAGGCCTGGCCTGGTCTCCCACCCTGTGACCCCGCAGAGTTCTCTCTCTCTCTCTCTCTCTCTCTCTCTCTCTCTCTCTCTCTCTCTCACACACACACACACACACACACAGAGAGAGAGAGAGAGAGAGAGAGAAAACCAAGGCCAGAGACACTGGGTTCCCAGAGTTGGCGTTACAAGTAGTCGTGAGCTAACATGGATGATGGGAGCCAGATTCATGACCTCTGCAAGAGCAGACAGCGTCCTTAACTGCTAAGCCATCTCTATTCCCTCCTTTGTTGTCTTAATTATTAAAAATAACAATTAACTCCGGGTGGTTCAGTAAGAGATACAGCTAACTGGTTTTGTGCAATCTAAAGAAAGCTCAGCCTTATCCCAAGGGCCTGATCTTCACCCTCTTCACCTATAGGCAGAACTAGATGTGTGTGCTGTGGTATTGCTACACATACAATAGATGCACATCGAGGCCGAGGCTGGCATCACGTGTACTCGTCACAATACATCTGCTATAGCCCATGTGTGTGTGTGTGTGTGTGTGTGTGTGTGTGTGTGTGTGTGTGTGTTTGAGATCATCTCGGGTGGTCACAGCCGTGGGCCACTACAGGCTTAGGCTTTGGATTTAGATAGATGGTGTTTCTTGCTGCAGCTTGCCTGTGCCTGTCTGTCCATGCCCAGTCCTGTTTGTCTGGATTTTTCCCTGGGTGGCGCTGCGAGGGAAAAATCAAGTTCTTTTTCTTGAAAAGAGGCTGTGGGGGTGCTGCATACTCTGGTAGTGTGTGTCCCCCAAGGCTTTGCGGCAATCCTTCGCTGAATGACGCAGTTTCATTTAAGAGCATAGTCGTTTTCTTTTAATAAACTTTTTCCGAGGCACAATATCATTCCAGGCAACTGTGGCTTAACACACACACACACGAAAGAGAGAGAGAGAGAGAGAGAGAGAGAGAGAGAGAGAGAGAGAGAGAGAGAGCTCTGTAGCGAACCACCTTCTCAGCAGCCAACAGGAGGAAGGCTCTGGGCAGATAGATGCCTGGACCAACAAAACACGGTTTGCGTACACAGTGGCATTATCACCATCCTTAGAAACAAAGACAGCCCTGACACAGGTTACGATGGGAAGAACTGTGATGACGTCAGCTCAGAAACTAGCCAGACGCTCAAAGGACAGGCGCTGTTGGAGCCTACCTGTGTGAGGAACTTAGATGAGCCAAATTCTACAGACCATATGGAAAATCAGTTGCTGGGGCTGGAGAAGAAGCAAGGAGTGGTTGGTTTCAAAAGTACTTTTTTGGGGGGAAGGGTCTCAGGGAGCCTAGGCTGGCTTCAAACGTGCTATGTATCCCAGAATAACCTTGAACTCCTGATCTTCCCGTTTCAGCTTCCCAGGTCCTGAGATTATAGACCTAAATCACAATGGCTACTGCCTCAGATAGTTTAGATAGCAGCTTTACCACCATTAAAAACACAGACCATAAGCATGGAAGCTCACACCTGTAGTCTCAGCCCTCAGAAAGCTGAGGCAGGAGGATCACAAGTTGGAGGCCATCTAGGCTACATAATAAAACTCTGTATTTAAAAAGGAAGGAGGGGCCAGGTGGTAATGGTGCGCACCTTTAATCCCAGTACTTGGGAGGCAGAGGCAGGAGGATCTCTGTGAGTTCGAGGCCAGCCTGGTCTACAGAGTGAGTTCCAGGACAGCCAGAGCAACACAGAGAAACCCTGTCTCAGGAAAGAAGGAAGGGAGGGAAGAAAGGAAGAGAAGGGAAGGAAGGAAGGAGGGAGGGAGGGGAAGAGGAAGGAAGGATCATTGTCAGAATCTCATAAACCCCTAGCTTATGTCCACTCCAGGCACATCTCCCAACATGCACCATTCCCAACTTCTAACATGCTCTCTTGGTGTGAACTCTATACAAACAGGTTGACCTGGGTTCTTTCTATCTGCCTTCCTCATCTTGACATGAAGATTATGAGATCTCTTCATGTTTTCATGTTCATTTTCAGTGTGTAGAATTACACTGTATGAGTTTTATTATTAACAGGCATGTGGACTGTTTCTAATTTGGTCATTTCTGACTAAAGTCATGGTGAGAGTCACATGCCTGTCTTTCAGTACACGCCTTTCTGTTTGGTGCATGCTGGGAAATCTGCTCCTCCTTTTCTTCCTCCTGCTTCTCTTTCCCACACACGCATGCGCACACACAACACTTCTATTTATTTGTGTGTGTCTATGGAATGGGTCTCGTCATGTGTGTTGGGGGTGTAGTTCAGGCAGCTGTGAGCTGGGAACTGAACTCAGGTCCTCTAAAAGAGCAAGCAGTGCTCTTAGCCACTGAGACATCCCTCCAGCCCCAGCACTGGATGGTTGACAGAGGTTTCTGTCCCACCTGGTCCCACAGCCATTCAGTCCCAAAGAAACACACAGAGGTCTACATTGATCATAAACTGGTTGGCCTATTAGCTCAGGCTTCTTATTAAATAACTCTTACATTGTACATTAACCCATAATTCTTGTCTGTGTTAGCCACATGGCTTGGTACCTTTTGTCAGTGAGGCATTCTCATCTTGCTTCCTCTGCATCTGGGTGACCACTGCAAACTGTCTTTCCTCTTTCCAGAATTCTCCTGTTCTCATCACCCTGCCTCTACTCCTGCCTGGCTACTGGCCAATCAGTTTATGATTAACTCTGTGTGTTATGATAAACTCTGTGTGTTTCTTTGGGACTGAAGAACAGCTGTGGAACCAGGCGGGACAAAAACCACTGTCAACACTAGATATTTTTAATAAATATCCCAGCCGGGCAGTGGTGGCGCACGCCTTTAATCCCAGCACTCGGGAGGCAGAGGCAGGCAGATCTCTTGGAGTTCGAGACCAGCCTGGTCTACAAGAGCAAGTTCCAGGACAGGCTCCAAAGCTACAGAGAAACCCTGTCTCGAAAAACCAAAAAAATAAATAAATAAAATAATAAATACCCCTCCTCTCCTTGTGAATCTGTGTGAAGTCCTAACTGTAGCAGGACTGCCCTTCCCAAAATGGGTAGCATTGTCTAGTCCCAAGGTGGGGAAATACAAACTCCTCCTGTCTTGGTGAGATGTGCCGCCTCCTCTCCTCCTTGCCTCAGACTGAGGTTGACATCCTTAGCTCTCCTGCTCCTTGGGACAGATCCCCTCACTGCCTGATTTCGTGGGAACTGTCAGCTTACAAGCAGCAGGTTGGCACACCTCTCTGGCCCCACAACCTCCTGAGCCTATTGCTCTAGAGAACCACCTCAGTACCCCCGTGAAGCTGCCATGGAAACCAGACTGACAGTCCCCAAGACAGTTGAGCAAAGGAACACCATATCGCTTCACAATTCGTAGACCACGAGAAACAAAACCAAATGTCCACATGGAGATGGACCATGAACTTCCATAGAAGCATGACTCATTGTATTTAGACGGTGGAAATAAACCCAGTGCCCACTGGATGGCACACTCATCCAGTGGAACAGTATTCACATGCACACACACACACACACACACACACACACCTAGGTGGGCTGTCACCACTCTAGAAGTGGTGGGACCTAAGACAATGGAGCCGATACATGAGTTGAACTAAAGCTTCATGCAGTAGTCAACTTTATTCAGAGCGTCGGGCAAGTTATTTTGAGGGTTAAGCAGAATCTCGCGAGTAGAGTGTACAATCCCAGGGACAAGTTGCTCATGGTGAGAACCCTGCTTTTCCGTAGAGGCATAGGAGCATTACTTGAACAACAGGAGCAGGTAATGATGAGCAAGTTGAGGTAAACTCACTCCTGTCCGCTACACCCAGAAGAGCATGAAAACTCACTCTAAGAAAAATTCCTTGCTTTGCCGAAAGTGAGGTCTTGTTTTTCTTTGTTTTTGCCTTGTTTTCTTAGAGTTTGCTCACAAGTACTCAGAATTCTCCCCACACGACTCCGTTCTTGGAGCATGTTCTGACAATGAATCTTGGAAACAACTTTAAAAAGCAAAGCAAATCAAACCCAGGTTCACATGTAGCATGGAAATTTTTGAATGAAATACTTAAACTAATCAAATCTGTGGGCATAGAAAGCAAACGCACTCTCGCCAGGGGGCTAGAGGGATGTGGAATGGCTTCCTAAGAAGCGGGAGTATTTTTCTGGGTAAGTTTTGAGACTACAGGGAAATAAATGGTGGTTGCACAATGCTTTGAACACAGCAAATTCCAGTGAACTGTGCGTCACCTAAGAGAAAGGAAAGGACGGGAGAGAAAGGTCAGTTGAAGTGGCACATATCTGCGATCCCTGCACTTGGGAGGTTCTGTTTAAGAAGGAAAAAAAGGTAGGAAAGAAGAAAAAGAAAAAAGAAAAGAGGGCCAGGAAGGAGCTGGAGGTTAGCTCACTGGTGAAGGGCTTGCCTAGCATCCCTGAAGCTACACACACACACAGAGGGGAGGGGCTGTTACTGAATACATGTGTATGTTAGTCATCGTTCAATGAAACAATCATCTGTGGTTGCAGGCAGGGTGAGTTGGCCCCATTGTCTTGGGGTCTGCAGCAAACCATGGCAGGAATGCTCATAACAGCCAGGAAGCAAAGAGAGAATAAGGAGCTTGGATCCCACGTCCCCTTCGAGGGCATGTAGTCTCTCTGGCGGACCCACCTTCTCCGAGGTATCACCTGCTGTTTCCCACGGTGGGGGGCTGCTAATTTGGTCTTTAAGGGCAATCTTTCAAGTCACCGATTTAAGAGGGTTGATGGGTTTTTGTTTGTTGTATTTTGAGAGGCTCTCTTGTAGGCTTGAACTTGTTGTGTTTCCTAGGATGATCTTTTTTTTTTTTTTTTTTTTTTTTTTTTTGGTTTTTCGAGACAGGGTTTCTCTGTGGTTTTGGAGCCTGTCCTGGAACTAGCTCTTGTAGACCAGGCTGGTCTCGAACTCACAGAGATCCGCCTGCCTCTGCCTCCCAAGTGCTGGGATTAAAGGCGTGCGCCACCACCGCCCGGCCCTAGGATGATCTTGAACTCCCGATCCTCCCGGTTTATATGTCACTGGAGAATATATAAACCCTGGGGTTTGTGCTTGCTAGGCAAGCACTCTGTCAATTGAGCTCCACCCCTAGACCTCCAGCATTGTTTGATGCTGACCTTAATGAGGTAAGAAAGCCAGGTAGACTGTGACTCAGATCCTCACCCCAGCACTCAGGATGCATAGGAGGTTTTTTTTTTTTTTTTTTTGCTTTTTCGAGACAGGGTTTCTCTGTGGTTTTGGAGCCTGTCCTGGAATTAGCTCTTGTAGACCAGGCTGGTCTCGAACTCACAGAGATCTGCCTGCCTCTGCCTCCTGAGTGCTGGGATTAAAGGCGTGCGCCATCACCGCCCGGCTCGGCTGTTTTTCTTGATTATGTGATAAACTAGACTCTATGCGGGGGGGGGGGGGGGGGGATGGATGGATGTGTTAACGCACGCTTCAACACCATACTAGTCCACCAAAGAGAATTTAGGAATGACTGGGTGGCCAGACATGGTGCATGGCTATAAGTCCAGCACTCGGGAGGCAGAGGCAGGAGGATCTCTGTGAGTTCAAGACCAACCTGGTCTACACAGTGAGTTCGACAACAGCCAGGGTAGGAAAAACTGGAAGAAAAGAAAAGTGAGACCCAACTCAGAGAGGCGTGGAAGGAAGCAAGAGTGGAGCTGCACGGCAACTTTGGAGTGAGTATAGACACTACAAAGACCAAAGGTTTTCAAAGCCCAACAGGTGCCGAGATTGCCTGGTGTCTCCAAACCACCCTCCCTGCTTCCGGCTTTCGAAAGCCCAAGGGCTGAGCTGGCTCCTCTTCTGTGTCCTAAGACACTCCCCACCTCCAGCTTGGTTCTGTGCCTATAGCAGAACGCAGAGAGCCCTGAGGCTGGAGCCGATTGTCCGCTCACCCCCCTGCAAGCCCCTGTGGTCGTCCACAGCAGTGAGTTCTGTAGCGGACATCTGCAGAGTGCTGTTCGTCGCACTCCACCCTCAAAGGCCGCGGTATGATCTCTGTTGGGCAGAGGAGCAAACTGGAGTTCAGAGAGTTCAAGCACTTATTCAAGGGCACAGGGCCACAAACTGACAAGAGCTGAATTTATAGCAGGCCCCTCTTTCTCATGTGGCCATGAGGGAGAAGTCCTTGTTCTGTTTCTAAAGGGAGGAGCTAGGCTAGAGAGGATGGGTAGAGGCCCAGAGAGATTGCAGGCGGGCCACACTAGTTGGTTTTGTTGTGCTGTTTTTTGTTTGCACTACATGGGCTTTTGCACATCTTAGACTAATGTTCTACCACTGAGCGATAGTCCTTACTATTTATTTTTGAGGCAAAGTCTCACTCGGAAGCCTAGGCCGGAACCCACTATGAATCCTACAATAACCTTGAACTTGTGGGACTCCTCCTTCACCAGCCTAAATTTTGGAATTACAGGCATAAATGACCACACCCTGCTAAGGCCTTCGTATTGTTAGGACTAAACAAAGGAGTCCAGTTTGTGCTTTATGTAAAAACTGGCAGAGAATTTAGGGGATTAAATGAAGTGTGGTATCCCCAAACCTATAAAAGAAATTAGGCATGTGCCTAGCACCACACAAACCTTTCAACTTCGGACTAGTCCGCTCTGAAGGGAGAGGCAGCCCCACCCATTCTTATGAGCTTCCTGCAGCCAGGGCCCCAGACTTCAATGGTACAGAGTGTTTGGAGCAACAACGCCACCCGATTTTTTGTTTTTGACTCAGGTCTAGCATCCACAGAACACTGGGTAGACTTGGGTGGAGTGGCGGGGTCCGGAGGACGCAGAGCAGAAACCTGGGCAGCACTAACACATTCCCAGTGAGAGCTGGCTGAGGGAACATGGGAGTAGCTCCCAGATGCCCTTCACAAGCCTGCCACCTGTCCCACAAGGCTACTGAGCCCTGGGAAATGGCTAGTGTCAACTGAAATAGCCTTAATTGTAAAATACACTCTAACCCCCACCCCCAACTTGATACTGGGGCTCAAACCCAGAACCTCCATCTCTACCACTGAGACATTTTTTTTAAAAAGTTATTTTTATTTATAAATTATGTGTGTATGTGTGTCTGTGTGAGGGTATCCTGCACAGCTGCTCTCAGAGGGCAGAGATTCCCCTGGAGGGGAGTGACAGGCAGTTGTGAGCCACCTGACTTGGTCCCCTGGAAGAGTAGCCTGTGCTCTTTCTGGCTGTGTCCCCTCTCCAGCCCCCACAGAACTGATTTACAGCTTGTAGTCCACATTTCAAAGTCTTAGTGTGGAAGTAAGGTGATATAAAACAGCTTATTAATATTGTTAATATTGATCACGTGTTGGGATGATACTATTGGCACATATTGGGTTAAATAAAATATATTAAAATCACTTTCATCTTTTTGTATGTGTGTGTGAGAGGGAGGGAGGGAGGGAGTTGCTGGAGATCTTGGAGGTCTGCTCAGGGCCCTGTGTATACTAAGCAAGCACTTAGCTACTGACCACATTCAGACCTCCTTTTGTTTAAGTTGACTACTAGAAAGTTTCAAATACTTTGCAGAGCATCATGGAACACATCTGCCATCCAAGCATTTAGAAAATGAAGGAAGGGGCTGGAGTGATGGCTCAGAGGTTAAGAGCACTGGCTGCCCTTCCAGAAGTCCTGAGTTCAATTCCCACTGTGGCTCACAACCATCTATAATGGGATCTGGTGCCCTTTCTATGTACATGCAGATGTACATGCAGATGTACATGCAGGCAGAACACTGTGTACATAATAAATAAATCTTTTTTTTTTTTTGATTTTTCGAGACAGGGTTTCTCTGTAGGTTTTTTTTTTTTTTTTTTTTTTTTGTTTGTTTTTTTGGTTTTTCGAGACAGGGTTTTTCTGTGGTTTTGGAGCCTGTCCTGGAACTAGCTCTTGTAGACCAGGCTGGTCTCGAACTCACAGAGATCCGCCTGCCTCTGCCTCCTGAGTACTGGGATTAAAGACGTGCGCCACCACCGCCCGGCTTCTCTGTAGCTTTTGGTGCCTGTCCTGGAACTAGCTCTTGTAGACCAGGCTGGCCTCGAACTCCCAGAGATCTGCCTGCCTCTGCCTCCCAAGTGCTGGGATTAAAGGCGTGTGCCATCACCGCCCGGCAATAAGTCTTTAAATAAATCTTTAAAAAGATAAAAAATAAAAAAAAGAAAGTGAAGGCAAACAGCAAGAGTTCAAGGCCAGCTTTAGCTATACAGTAAGTTCAAGGGTCAGTCTGGGCTATATGAGATACTGTTTCAAAAAAAATGTAAAGTAAAATAAATTAAAAACAAAACAAAAAACCATGCCCTTTCTTTCTTTTGGATGGCCTGACCATCAGTGTTGTATGCAGGTGGGCAGAGGTCACCTGGGAAAGCCTGGTTCAGAGGAGGAATGAAGGTCGGGAGAACTGAGCCACCCCAGGCACGGGAATACAGACTTGATTAGCAGGGTTGAGGACTGGGGGAGAAGGGTTCTGCGAAGTGGCAGTGCCGTGGGACCCTCCTGCAGTCACGCCCAGGGTGTGGGAAGGGCTGGATCAGGTGAGGTACAAGAAAGGGCATTGTTTACCAACTGTCCTGGTTACTTTCTTGTGAACTTGACACAGGCTTGAGTTACCTGGGAAGAGCAACCTCAATTGAGAAAATGCTTCTAACAGATTGCCCATTTGGAAGTCTGTAAGGCATTTTCTTGATTAATGATTGTCATGGAGAGCCCATTTTTCTGGGGTGGTGCCATTGGTGAGCAGGTGTCCTTGGGGAGCGGGCCAGTAGCAGCACCCCTCCATGGCCTCTGATTCACTTCCTGCCTCCAGGTTCCTGCCTTAATTCAGTGCCTACTTTGGTTTCCCTCAGTGATGGACTGTGGTCAGACATATAAACTAAATAAACCCTTTCCTCCCCAAGTTGCTTTTGGTAGTGGTATCTTCATCACAGCAGTAGAAACCTAAGACACCAGCTGTGGTGGTCCACATCTGTAATCTCCACACCTGGGAGACAGAGTCAGGTTTGAGGCCAGTCTATGCCACACAGCAAGATCATGCCACAAAATAATATTTTCCCATGTTTTTCTTTTAGTAGCATGCTAGAGTCTCTTGGTTTTGTAAGTCACAGAGGTGGTGCACTCTGGAAGTAGAGGCCGCTAGATCTCTGTGAGTTCAGGGTCAACCTGGTCTACTGGGCGAGTGGTGCCAGGACAGGCTCCAAAGCTACACAGAGAAATCTTGTCTCGGAAAAAAAAAAAAAAAAGCCGGGCGGTGGTGGCGCACGCCTTTAATCCCAGCACTTGGGAGGTAGAGGCAGGCGGATCTCTGTGAGTTCGAGACCAGCCTGGTCTACATAGTTCCAGGACAGGCACCAAAGCTACAGAGAAACCCTGTCTCGAAAAACCAAATATCACTACCTGATATCACCCAGGTAGTCTAGGTCTGCCCTAGGCTGTGTCCTTGGTATGTCCTTGTGGTCCCCTCGGTCCCTAGGCTCTGAGGGTGACGAGAGCCTAGAGATCCCAAGAGGGTTGCATCTCTGGGAGTTGGAACCTGCCGACCTGGCCTGAGAAGCCTGGGGCATCAGGACCCCCAAACTTTTGTCTCCACATTTGAATGTGGAGTTTCCAGAGGATTCCGCTGCTGCTGTGCCAACTCTGGACCTCAGGAACTGTGCCAGGAACATCACAGGTGCAAGTTTGGCTAGCGGGCAGTGACAGGATGCAAGTGTGAGGAACAGTGTGCTGGCAGCGAGGGGGGAATTTGATGCCAACCACCTCCAACTGACTGGTGCTGTAAGCCCGCAGTTCAGTTAGGCCCCCTCACTTCCGGCTGCTCACTACTTAAATGTTACCTCGAAGGTGCCAGAGAATGCTCCCTGGACCCTTTGTTTATTTATTGTAACTTATTTTTATTATTTAAGAGTATGCATGACTGTAACTTCCAGTGTGTGTGTGTGTGTGTGTGTGTGTGTGTGTGTGTGTGTGTGTGTGTGTGTGTGTAGGGGTACCTAAAGAGACCAGAAGGTGTCAGATTCCCTGGAACTGGAGTTACACCATGAGGGTGCTGGACACTCAACTGCGATCCTCTGCAAGAGCAGCCACTGCTCCGGCTCCATCTTCTCTCTTAGTGTACGGTATATGTTGTGAAGTAGATTCGGGAAGAGGTTTCTCCACAGAGCTCTGCCCAAAGTGTAGATGTGTGAGCAGAATAAATGTTGTTTAAGGCCCCCGAGTTTGAGGATGGTTTGTTACAGCAATGGAATTAGATCAGAAGCCTGGGGTCTAAACAGCTTTACATGGTGCAGGCCAGTGCTCTTGAGGTGGAGGTAGGAAGATGAGGAGTTTAAGGCTATCCTTGGCTACATAGAAGGTTGAGACTAACCTGGGCTCCATGAGACCTTGCCTAAAAACAAAAGAGAAGCCGGGCGGTGGTGGCGCACGCCTTTAATCCCAGCACTTGGGAGGCAGAGGCAGGTGAATCTCTGTGAGTTCGAGACCAGCCTGGTCTACAAGAGCTAGTTCCAGGACAGGCTCCAAAGCCACAGAGAAACCCTGTCTCGAAAAACAAAAATATAAATAAATAAATAAATAAATAAATAAATAAATAAATAAATACAAAAGAGAAAGAAAAAGAAACAAGCAAATAAGAAACACAATTATTTGATTTCTTTCCCCTATGAAATGGAGAAATTTCTCAGCCACTCCAGAAGACTATTAGCAAAATAAACGAGTTCATGGGTGATACATACAATCAAGATGCTTCCAACTGTTCTAAGCAAAAAACATCAACACTCCCTATATTTCTTCATGGTCAACATTACGTTTCCAGTTCTCTTTCTTTAGATTCATTTTTATCTATGAGTATGAGTGTGTGTCTGCATGTGTGTGTGTGCATGTATGTATAGCTGCCCACAAAAGCCAGAAGAGGGTGATGGATCCCCTGGAACTGGAGTTATAGGTGGGTATGAACCCCTCAGTATAAGTGCTGGGAACCGGACCAGAGACCTCGGGAAGAGCAGCTAGTGCTCTTAACCATGGAACTGTCTTTCTAGCCTTGCCTAGTAGCTTTTTGGTCATGGTGTTCACACTTTGATCCCAGTACTCAGGAGGGAGAGGCAGACAGCCTTCTGTGAGTTTGAAGCCAGCCTGGTCTATGTAGTGAGTTATAGGACAATCAGAACTACACAGTGAGACCTTGTCTCCAGATGAGGTGTGCTTGCGGTGGTGGACATGTGGGAGGCTCAGAGGACAACTTTGTGGAGTCCAAGGTGAGTCCTAGAGATGGAATCAGGTTCTCAGGCTTCGCAGCAAGCACCCCATTTTGCATGGGAGTTCCTTGAGCGGGGAGTTAACAACAACAAAAGAGCTTCAGGAACTCCCTGAAATGGACTGGATTCACTAGGCCATTCCCTGCCAGAGTAAACAGAGCCAAGCTGCAAAGAAGACTCTCCTAGGAGCCAAGCTGCCAAGAGGAGTCTGAGACCAGCTGAGCTGCCCTGAGGGGAGGACTCTCTCCAATCTGCTGAGCTGCCTGCAGGCTATTGGATGCCCTTCTGTTTCCCAGGTTTTGTGAGCTGTCACTCATGGTGGGTTGGGCCTTGGTGATGCAGTTGTCTTTGAGTCACTTCTGCTCCTAAAATTAACCCCTCGCCCATATCCCTGTAAGTAAGCCCAAAAAACCTTGGTTTACTAAGTTGGACTTTGGAGGTATTTGGTTGGTAGCGGATTCCCTATCTGGGGTGAGTAGACAAGTATGTTTTGTCTCCCCAGGAAAAGTTTTAGCACATGACAAACCTTTACCTACTAGGCCCATTGTGCTGGACCCCCAATAGCATTTTAAACACACACACACACACACACACCCAGGTTCTCTTTCATGCCAAGTATAAAGGTCTGCTACTGAGCTGCACCTCTCATGGTAACCCCAATAACTTTTATTTTGATTTGGTTTGGTTTTTGAGGCAGAAGGTCTTAACTGTGTAAGTATAGCATAGTATGCTATGATCCTCCTGCCTCAACCTTCCAAGTGCTGGAATCACAGGCATGAGTAGCCATGCCCAGGAAAAGTACATTTATTTTAATGACTTATTTTCTTTTTTTTTAAAGATTTATTTATTATGTATACAACATTCTGCCTCAATGTATTCCCGCACACCAGAGAAGGGCACCAGATTTCAGTACAGATGGTTGGGAGCCACCATGTGGTTGCCGGGAATCGAACTCAGGACCTCTGGAAGAGCAGCCAGTGCTCTTAACCTCTGAGCCATCTCTCCAGCCCCGACTTATTTTCTTGAATGGAATTAAAAAAAAAAACACATATTTTACTTTGTGTTTGTGAGCTTAAAGATTGAACTCTGGCCCTCCTTCACGTTAAACACTGGGACTCTGCCATTGAGCCATACCTCCCTCCAGTAAAATTTTTTGCTTTGTTTTGAAACAGAGGGTCTTGCTATGAACCCCAGGCTGGCTTCTGGCCCTGGAATTCTCTTGTCTGAGCCTCCTGAGTGCTGGGGTTATAGGCGTGTACCCCCCACACCCAGCTGATCGAAGTACAATTTCATTAGAGCAGATGTAGGCTCTGAACAACTGCCCCCTCCTCCAGGTCCAGAAGATGTGCATGCTACCAGTCGTTCATCCCTTTCTGAGGCGCGCTGGGCTCATCGCAGACACATCCCAGTCATCAGAACACTAGGGTCAGAGAAGAGCTGGTCCCCAGTGCAACCTCTACCGTGTTTACAAGCTGTTTCTCCATGCTTGGCTGACGTAACCCCAACCCTCACCATTCTTCCTTAGGGAAAATGACGGCTCTGCTTGCTTGTTTTTACTTCGATCTCTTGTTTTAAAAGTTGCCTTATTTATTTTCAAGCCTTTTCTTTCCTCCGCAGTGGTGGCCCTCACATTTAAAAAAAAAAAATTTTTTTTTTTGTTTTGTTTTTCAAAGCCACAAAACCAAGATACTTGCTGCATTGGTCTCACTTCCCAGGAATCGGGGGTGGGGGGTGGGATTTTTTTCCTTCTCAATTTGTTTAGTATTTTTAATTAGTTGTGGAAACATTTCAGTGCTACCTGAGAAGCGGCCCTGCACTGCCTGGGGCAGCTCCTCCTCCAGGGCCTCAGCGTGATAACTGCCCCCTACCCACGTGGGGCACAGAGGTGTCATCAGGCGCGCCCAGTTCTCCCGCCGCCCAGACCACGAGCTCCCTGGTTGGGACGCTTCTGGAAGGGAATGTAACTGCCTGATCGGTTGCCAAATTTAACTCCCTAGTCTTTGCTACCGGTCCCCTGGGGACCACGAGGTCCCTCAGTTCCCCGAGGGTGGATTCTGGAGGCAAGATCCGTTGATTTTAGGGTCCATGCCTGGACTGAGGGACGGGTCAGCCTCCAGTCCCCAGCCTCAGGGAGGATTAGGCAGACGCGACCCCTAGGACGCACAGACACCCGCTTGTCCCCTATCAAACAGGCAACCCTGCTGCTCCCGCGCCGCCTTAAAGCCGCAGCTCCGCCCTGCCCGCCCCGCCCATCCGCGGTTCTACCCAACCGCCGGTCCCGAGCCACACCACCGAGCGTCACAAAGCCACGAGTGGGCAAAGATCGCGCAGCCCGCAGCCGTCGGCGTAGAAGTGCCGGATCGCGCGACCCAGCTCCACCACCACCACCCGTCACCATGTCCAGCGAGGAGCTGGCTCGCAAGCTGCAGCGCCGGTTGAGACTAGAGGCGTTGACAGAGACCGATCAGGGCGCCCCCCAGGCTACACCCTGCGCTGCCCCAGCAGGGAACCAGGAGCCCGAACTGCCTGTCCCGGCACCCATGGCCAACGCGGATTCTGAGCTGAGCGCCAAGCTGAGCCGCAGGCTCGATATCCACCAGGGCAGAGTGAGGTCCCGCCGCAGCAAGGTCTTCAACCCCTACACCGAGTTCCCGGAGTTCAGCCGTCGCCTCCTCAAGGATCTGGAGAGCATGTTTAAAACGTGAGCGCTGGCTTTGCGCCCCCCGAGGAACGGGAGGCCTGGGACAGGGCGAGGGGTAGACACGCCGCGAGTGGAACGGTGCGGGGAGGAGACACACGGGTCCAAGAGGTGCACTGAGCATCTGGTCCAGTACAGCCAGTTCGTGCGCACAGGAGTCGGTTGCGCGCCATTAGGGACTTAGCCAGGCTAGGGATCTGAGAGGAGCTCTCTTTCTCAGGCAGAGCTCAGAAGTTCCCACTAAAGTCCACTCTCTGGAATCCCCTGCTTCCTCCACTCACTCCCCCCACCCCCCACACCCCACAGGTCCAGAGATTTGCTCTGAGCAACTTCTAGGAAGCAAGCCCGGGGCGCACCTCACCTGCCAGCCTTAACTTTATCCCTCAGGGAGAAATTAGCTGGATTGGCCTATTATCTTTTAAAACAAAGGTGAAAGTTAATTCTTGTCTTGCGCACCGGGTCTGAGGGATGAACCCAAGGCTCGGAACTTGGTTGATTTCCACTCGGGAAGAGATCGGGAGCCACCTGAGGGAGTCGCCTAGTCGGTTATCCCTTCCAGCTGGTTGGGTTGCAGATGCCGCTGGCTCAGATCTGGTTCCTGCTACCGGTCACTAGGATGGTGGCTGCTGGCGTCCGGATCACCCGTCAGAAGAGGAGAGAATACAGAGACCCAATGGGTGTACTGTCATTTGAGAGGTCTCTTCTCTGGCCTCATTTCCCTACCTGAAGAGGGAAGCAGTAAAGACCCTTGCCTGCCCCAACCCCCCGTCGTATTTAGGTTTGTTTTCTTTCCCAACATTTGGATTTGGGAAGCAAAGGCTGCATAGTGACACCTTGTCTCAAAAAAAAAAAAAAAAAATCCCATTTATTTATTTATTTATTATTTTTGAGGCAGGGTTTGCCTGCCTCTGTCTTCCAGTCGCTGGGATTAAAGGCCTGCGCCACCACCGCCGGGCACATTTATTTATTTACTGTGAGTGTGTATGCGTGAGGAAGTACCATGGCACACTCGGGAGGTCAGAGGACAACTTGTTCTCCCCCTCCACCATACAGGTGGTCAGAGCTGGTAGCAAGTGTCTTTACCGGCTGAGCCATCTCGCCGGCCCCGCCTTTGCCTTTTAAGGCCACAAAGTAGTCTGTACACCGAAAATGCCTCACCAAGCTATTAATATGATTTCCAGAATTGGGTTGAGACCGAGAAAAAATGGCTGGGGGAGCGAAGGCCGCTGGCCAGGTCATGCTTGGGCGTCTTTAAGAGCTCTTGGAATGTGTTTGCCTTCCACAAGGAGGCTCTATTTAAAGGCACTGTGGCGAGCACCGCCTCGCGCCCGCCGGAGGTCTGCAGAGCCCGCACCTGCAATACTCGCCTCTGACACCTCGATATCTCAGTCCCTGGCTCCCAGCCACCGTTTTCTGGGTTCAGTTTGGGCAACCCAGGAAGGTGGAGTTAGAACTATAAAGAATGAGACTCGAGCGTAGGTGTAGGTGGTGAAGCCCGGGGACACACAGTATCTTGACAAGAGACCCCAGTGATTTACTTTGGGTTTCACATTGCTTGGGAAGGACTGCTCTAGCCTGGATGCTCACCAGCGTGGCCATCCCTCCAGTCCTGGCAGGTTCACTTCACCTCCCTCTGTGGTCTCTTCCTCTCCGAGGGTTTCATTTGTTTTTACTGGGAAACCGCTCTTTGGAAGGATAAGTTGGTTTAGTCGACGGCCTAAAAAGAGTCAAGTCCATCCAGTCGGGAGGTCTCTGGGGCCGGCAATGTTAGCGCTGGCAAACACCAGGCACTGGCCCACCATCCAGCTAAGGGAGGGCAGTGTGTGAACTGGTGTTCCAGCAGAACCAACAGCGCAACAGTGCAGGGTATTTCTGCCGACCACCTGAATTATAGGTCAGACCTTTAGTTACTTGCAATAAAATTTAGCATGAACTAAGGGGAGTTATCCGGCTCCTACAGCAAAGCCAGGACAAGCTTCAGGTGTGGCTGGATTGGGGACACTCGGGTCATGTTTCATTGGTCTTTTCTTCCCCACCCCCTCTCTCTCTCTCTTTCTTGGATTATGAGTTAGGGTCTTATATTGCCCAAGTCAGCCTTATGAGACTGGCTAGGTGATCTCCCCCCACCCCCTCCAGAGGGCCTCACTTTGTAGTCCAGGCTTCTGGTTGTTGAGGTTACTTGCTTACAAGTTCAGCACATTTCTTGTTTTCTAAAGTCACCCCTCCCCCTACCACCACCTTATTTTTTCTTTTCTGTCATTATTCCCAGGTGGCTCCTTCCATTGGCAGAAGTATGGCCACAGCTGCTCTAGAAAAATCTGTGAGAAAGAGTAGTCACAGCAGCCTTTTTGTGCCCTTCTTAAGTGTGTGTGTGTGTGTGTGTGTGTGTGTGTGAGAGAGAGAGAGAGAGAGAGAGAGAGAGAGAGAGAGAGAGAGGAGAGAGAGAGACTTTACTATTGTTTATTATTGGCTCTTAACCAGGTGCTGTGCTCTGGGTGAATTCTTTGCTCTCATTGGCTAGAACTGAGCCTCATGCCTTCCCCTCAGCTCTGCCTACCTCAGGCTCCCCACGTCTAACGGGTTGTTGAGTTCAGACCTTCTAAATATTCATGAGACTCAGTAATAGAAGTCACTGTCCCCAACTGAGACTGTTTTCCCACAGGTGCTTCTGCTGAGTCTTCTATGCCTGAGGCAGCAGGAAAGCCATCCTTTCTCCCCGACAGTCAGGTTCCCCCAGGCTGGGAGATTCGCTGTCTAGACTCTCCTAATAAACTCTGGGTTTAGCTCTTATCTGACCTGCTCTTCCCAGGGAGACGTGAAGCCCAAACCAGCAGTGAGTGAAGACATTTTCTGAACGGTTCAGAGGTGCCTGTGGTCAGATCTGCCCAGCTGCCCTCCCTCCTTGTCAACTGCTTTCTTCCACCTCGAGCTGCCTCAGGGTGGCCAGCTGGCTCTTGGTCCTTGGTACATTCCATCAACTGGTGTTTGTACACACATACAGGTGTGTGTCTGTGTTCTGCCGACCTTACCCAGGCAAGGGCGGGGGGGGGGGGCCCTGAGTCCTTTCCAAGCCCCTGGGGCTTGGTGATTTGTAGATCTGCTCTGGCCTGGCCCTATCACCTGTCCCATAGGTTCGTTAGTGTTCCTTTTCCTCTGCCTACCATCCTGCATGACTTAATTTTATTTATTGAGAAGGGTTTTTACTGTATAACCAGGCTACCCTGGAACTTACAGCATTGCTCCTGCCTCAGCTTTCCGAGTGTTGAGATTAGATATGTGTGCTTGTGGGCTCTGTATTATTATTTTCTTTTCTCAGAGACAGGATTTCATATATCTTAGGCTAGCCCTGAACTCACCATGTAGCCAAGTTGAACTTTGAAGTTCTGATCCTCCTGCCTCTAGCTCTCAAGTGTCGGAACTACAGACTTGTATCACCCTATCCATTCATGCAGTACTGGGGATCAAACCCAGGGCTTTGTGTATGCCAGGCGAGCACTTCACCAACTAAACCACACCCTGGTCCTTCTGCATGACTTTTTAAAGAAAATATAAAACTGCCCAGGTCCTCCTGAACACCCACGCGCCCTCTAAGCCCCACACTTTGGTCATAGTGTGCTGTGCTGACTGTTAGCTCTGGGTCAGACAAGGAACCCTGCAGAAGGCCTGGGGCTCCTGCAACCCAGACTCCTAGAGATCAGTGCATTCGAATCAACTCTGTTTTCCTGACCCTGAGAGTCTGGTCATCTGGGGCAAGTTCAGGTTCCCCTTACCACCCCTCTCTGCCCCCAAACATTGTGCTAAACAAACAAGCAAACACATCTTCTATTGGACGGCTTTCTACCTCTCCCTCCTGGCTGACCAACCACTCTGGGAGGTCGCAAGGACATGACTGCAAGCAGGACTTCTGCGGTTCAAACCTGGCCTTATCTCTGCTCTCCAGGAGAGTTCCTCTGGGCAGCCAGCTTGAGTGCTCTTAGTGTTTGGGGTCCCCTTCTGCCAGCTGGGGCTGTCCTGTGGTGTGTGGGGAGTAGTTCACTGATGGATGCTTTTTGGAAACACTTCCTGGGTTGGTTTCAGCTACTGACTTTCTATTATTATTATTATTATTATTATTATTATTATTATTTTGGCTTTTGGTAGTGTCTCACTGTATCCCAGGCTAGCCTTGAATTGAAAGCAACCCTCCTGCCTCAGGCTAAGTGCTGGGATTATGGAAATGAGCTAACACTGCTGACTTTACTCACAGAGTTTTAGATGATTACATGGTTGCCATTTTGTCCCCATTGAAATTTGCACTGCTTTTGTTTAACGAGACACGCTTCCCCAACTTGAAGGTGACTGACTCTCAGGGGCTTTTGCTTGGTGGTTTGTCCTTCCTCTTCTCGTCATTAGTGGCAGGGTCTCACTAAGTGGACCACAGGTTCGCAGCACCACACCCAGAGACAGCCTGCTCTTTGAGCTGTGTTGTGGTGGTCTGGTCCTTCTGGGGTAGTAGGCAGATCTCTGGCTCAGTGTCCCACTTCCCTGAAGCTTCCAGAACTCAGTACTCAGTTCCATATTCTGGGTGGCTAAAGACAGGTACACTTTATTCTCTGGGAGCTGAAAGTCTGCAGTGCAGGTGGGTGTTGGCCATACCCTGCCTGCTCTGCCAGCTCCAGGCAGGCAGAATCTTACTGCCTCCTATCTCTGTATGTCTTTCTCTGTCTCTCTTTGTGTGTCTGTGTCTTTCTCTGTTCCTGTCATTTGTGCGCTCTCTCTCTCTCTCTCTCTCTCTCTCTCTCTCTCTCTCTCTGTGTGTGTGTGTGTGGTCTGTCTGTCTGTCCGTCTTCACAGGGCTTCACACTGTAAGGTTCTGGATGGACATGATGTGGGGGAAAGAGGATTCTATTAACAAAGGAAAGTGAGTGAGACAAGCCATGCAGTCCTCAGAACGCTGTGGATCTGAGATTCAGGAAGGTGGGAATCAGCCCCCTCCCCGTGGACTAGCCTTCTCAAAGCCAGTCTCTTGTGGAAAAGCGATCCAGTGGAGCCCAGCCGCATCTGTGCGGAGAGCGCTCTGGCTTCAGTCGGGCTTGGCAGAATTTCACTTTTTAGTAGTTTCTAGATGCGCATTCTGATGTCGCCCTCTCTCCTTGGGCCCCTTGCAGGGTGTAACCTGATTAGACCAATGCATGCAAAGCGCACCCACTCATTGTCAGGAGGCAAGGCTGAAGAGATTCACCCAGACACAGGAAAAATATCCTTTGGTTTTTTATATTTGATTTTCCTCTTTTAAGTGGCTTGGCGTAGGGGTTCCTTATATTTTTCAAAGCTTTCGAAGCGGGGGGGGGGGGGGGTTCCCAGCTGGGGAGCTTGCTGGGTTCTTGGAGTAGGTGTCAAGTGTCCTGAGTTCTAAATGGGGTGCTGGAGAAGAAAGACAACTTTCTAATGAGTGTGGGGAGCCAGAGGCGTCGGCAGCCTGGCCAGAGCTATTGCCTCTCTGTTTCCAAGCGTGTAAGTGTGTCACTGGATAGCTGGAGCCGGAATAGTGGCCTGGTTTTAAAGGAAGGGTGAGAAGGGCCCAGAAGAAACTGACCCTATAATGTGTGTACATGGCTGAAATGCGATCGCAGCTGGCTGTGCCGTCGAGGTCAGGCAGGAAGAGGCCCCTGGCGAAGGGAGAGAACACGGGACAGCCACTCGCAGGCAGGACCCAAGCGCAGCAGCTTCCCGCGCAGCTGTGGTGCCTCTTCAGCACAGTGGTGAGAGCTTGTGTTTCAACTCCCCAAAGAGAGGGCGGGAAGGATAGGAACGTTGCTATTTTATTACGAATCTGAAATGCTGATGTCAAGATGCCCTGCCAAGACCACATTCCCCATTGCCAAGACACCACCGACTACTGAAAGCGTGGGCTTCCCTCCCCCTCTCCACTTTTCCTCCCTCCTTAGTCTGCCTAGGAGGAGGAAGAAAGGAGTGTGGAGTGTGGGGGATTGGATTTTCTTTCTCTCTTAGTTTTGGTTCTGGGGCTAGAACTCAAGGCTTGTGCGTGTCAAGCATACCCTCTGACCATGGAGCCACACTCTCAACTCTTCTAGACTGCCTGAGAATTTTGCATACAAGTGAAGTGTATCCTCTTAAGGCAGATGGAGGGAGGTGCCCACATTTCGACTTCTTAAGCTTCAGTGTGAATTGGTTCTTGCCATAGGGCAGATGGGAGCCAAGGCATGGCTCACTGGTAGAATGTTCACTGTCAGCACGCTTGAGGCTCTGGGTTCCATCCCCAGTGCAAGCACACACAAACACACACAGACACACACACAGACACACACACACACACACACACACGATAGGCAGAGTAGAATGGAGAAAAACAAATAGAAGCTAAGGGCTTTTCTGACCCCTGGACCGTAGGTAGCCCTCGCCAGTAGTGACACCCCTTGGGTTTGAAGTGTTCTCACCTGCACTGGGTTTGTATAGTTAACCATCTTGACTTGAGGGAGAGGCAAGAGAACCCAGGACTGGCCCAAATCCCTGGGAAGTAACTCCGGGCTGGTCCTCTGAGAGTCTTGGCCTCTAGCAGAAAGATGCATGAATGTTCCTCTCCTCCCAGCCCCTTGATTCCCACCTCACTCTCTCTCTGAGTCTCCTCTGCATCACATCGTATGGGAAGTTGAAGGATGCTACCTTAAAACAGAGTCATGAAAATGGTTTTTAAGCCTAAAAGATTCCTGTGATAGGGAAAAAATAGCTGGACACGGTCACTGCTGTGTCCCCTCTGCAGCCCCTTGTCATTTCAAAGGCTAGTGCTGAACCCTGGGTCTATCCAGGCCAGTGACCAGCCAGGCAAAGGCGATATTATAATGGGTTTTGCCAAGCTGTAGCTAGCTACCCTTATGGCCTTCGATGGGGGTTCTGTTAGTGAGGAAAGAGAAGTGACCCCCAACTGTGTCTCTCTGGGTCTCTTGTGAGATAATGCACCACGATTCTTGTATGCCTACCTGTTTTTTATGTATGTGTGTTTCTTTTTTTAATTAATTTATTTTTATTTCATGTGCATGTGTGTATTGCCTGCACGTATGTCTATGTGAAGATATCAGATCCCCTGAAACTGGAGTCACAGGCAGCAATGAGCTGCCATGTGGGTGCTGGGAATTGAACCCGGATTCTCTGGAAGAGCAGCCTGTGCTTTAACCGCTAAACCAACTCTCCAGCCCCGTGTGTGTATGTGTGTGTGTGTGTTTCTGTTTGTTTGTTTGTTTGTTTATTTAAGTATAAGTCCTATTTTATTTTTCCAAGGTGTTTTCTTCTGTCCCTATGAAGCCACCTCTTTACATGGACTTTGGTGGAGGTTGTGGTGCAGGACCAGCAGGCCTAAATCGTGGTGGGGGTGTTCGGTCCTTCCGAGCTTCTCGAGATCGTTTCCTGACCACCTTGCTATGACTAGCACAGCTCACACGGTAATGCACATAACGTTTGGGGAGCACATAAGCGTCAAAGACACTTGCTTCGGATATGTCCCTGATGGCAGTGGCCTCTACGATGTTCCGGATGACGAACTTCTCAATGGCCTTGTCCTTGGGCATGCACCGGGCACAGTTAGTGCAGCAAATTGGCTGCACATGGCCATGGCCCTTTTTGGCATGACCGTTGTTTCTCCTTTTTTTTTTGGTCATCTTGGAGCCAAGTCCCGAAAGAGCTTATTTTGTTTTTTTGAGAGAGGTTTTTCTCTGTGTAGCCCTTGCTGTCCTGGAACTCACTCTGTAGACCAGGCTGGCCTCAAACTCACAGAGATCCTCCTGCCTCTGCCTCCTGGGTGCTAGGATTAGAGACCACCACTGCCTGGCCCTTACCTGTGTTTTTATTTACCTGTGGGGTTTTGGGTGGCAGGCATGGAGGCCAACAGTGGGGCATGGAGAATCCTATCATGGAGTCCTTTCTCCTGGGACACACATCTCTGTCTCTGAAATCCACATCTATCCCCATTGTTTTCTTCTTGCCTATGGTTTGGGCTGCTGTGTGGGATGTTATGTCCACTGTCTTCCCAATCTTCTCTCAGGTAATCATCCAGTGCACCCTCTGAGTCCGAAGGGCCCAGCTGGTTATGCTCATCCCCTCCTGCCTGCCTTCTGTTGTTGAGAACTGCTTACCATTGCTCCCATCCTTTACCCCCCAGCCTCCTTTGTGTTCTCTACCAAGTGTGTCTTGGGGGTCATGCCTCTGATTTCCTCCCCTCTGAAAATCAGGCATGTGTGGCATCAACTTGCATTCATGGGCCTTGTCCCTTTAGTAGTGGCCTGTAGTTTTGTTGCTAAGGTTCCTAACCCTTGACTTAGAGGCTTTTGTGTAGGCAGTTGTCTTTTTGGTTTTTTTTGTTTGTTTGTTTTTTTGGATTTTCGAGACAGGGTTTCTCTGTAGTTTTTGGTGCCTGTCCTGGTAGCTCTTGTAGACCAGGCTGGCCTCGAACTCACAGAGATCCGCCTGCCTCTGCCTCCCAAGTGCTGGGATTAAAGGCGTGCACCACCGCCGCCTGGCTTGTGTAGGCAGTTGTATGTGTGTGTATCTGTCGGTCGGTCGGTATCTTGTTTTGACGGTGCTGGGGATAGAGCCCAGAGCCGCATGCATGCTAGGCATGTGTTTTCCCACTGAGCTACACTCAGCTCTGGCCTATTTGATTTATTCATTAAACAGAGCATCATTGTTGTATGTGCGATGCGCGTGCGTAGAGGTCGGAAGACAACTCTGCGGAGTCTGTTTCCTCCTTTCACTTTTATGTGGGCCCCGGGATCGAATTCAGGTCTTCAGTTCAGGTCATAGCAGGTGCTCCTCCTGCCGAGGCACTCTCTCGCCTCCTTGTTTGTTTGTTTCAGCCTGGCATCCCTCCGCTTCTGAATGAAGACCAGTTCTTTGGCTCAGAGCTAGGCCTGGTTTGCTGATCACAGCAGACCTCCTTCCTAGGCTAAGCAGGACCTTTGGGACAGGGTAGGGGCTGGGTGGAAACCCAATGGAGGGGCAGGGGGCTCCTCATAGCTGTGCTAGGGTCTGATTCCAACCTAGTGACCCTCATTGCTGGTGGGTGTGGTGACTGTCTAGTCTCCCTCTCCAAGGCCAGTGGTAGGTCACAGACCCACCCTCGGCCTACTGCCAGCTTGGACTAGGATTGCAGGAAGCAGAGGAATAATGTTTAGGAATTACAGGCCGTTGTGTGCTGGTCCTTCCACCCCTTCCTGGTGGTAAAACACCCAGAGAACCTCCCCAAACCCCCTCTCGTCTCTCCCTTCCCTCCTCCCTGCCGCAGTACTTACTGAATACCCATTGTGCTTTGGGAGAGCTCTTGCCAAAAATAGCTCACTGCTGACAGCCCTAGTTCTTTGGCCATGGGGACCTGCTGAGTTCAGTCATGGCCTTGGAGAAGCTGGCCCTGGATCCTGCCCAGTTTGGTCTTGGCAGTGACTTTCTCTGCCCCTCCCTAAGTGTCAGACGCCCCTGTGCAGGGTAGCCAGTGAAACTGAGTAGTGCCCCCCTCCCCGCAGCGGTGTTCTGTGCTCGGAGTCACACAGAGTGCCTACTGTATACAGACTCAGTTTTAGCCACGCACACACGGGAGCTCGATCCTGCCTTTCTGTGCTCTGCATTGGGGGCCAGCAGCATGCTGACGGTACAGCAAGGCAGTGGAGTCACAGAGCAGCCAGACGACCGGCCCGGGAACTCTGTTCTTCTGTGTCAAGAGTCTTCTTCATTAATGCCCCTTCTACCCCAAGCCCCAGGCTCTAGATCTCAGCCACCCTTGACACGGATCACTGCACTTCTTGCCTCTGCAGCCTGCCTGGACTCCAGGTCCCACTGGACACCCCACTCATGTCACACTGGGCCTTGTCCATCTATCATAGACGTTGTAGCCATAGGGACCTTGCCTGAGCTCAGACCTCATTACTCATCCCTTTTTCAGAAGCCCTTGTGGATTAGAGGCAGCATAGAACATTCCTGAAAAAAAGCTAGACTCCTCATTGCTGCCCCTTAAGGTCCACCTCTCCCTTCTCTCACTGGTCCTTCCAGCCTGTCTCTGCCACGCCCTCCAGTCAGTTTCCAGCAGGTGACGCTTATGTTTCTCAGTTACTGTCTCTTGTGTGGTCTCCTCCTCCCCCTGGGAAATCAACCGTGTGTGTGTGTGTGTGTGTGTGTGTGTTTTGACGCAGGATTTCTCTCTGTAACCCTGGCTGTCCTAGAACTCACTCTGTAGACCAGGCTGGCCTCGAACTCAGAGAGCCTCCTGCCTCTGACTCCCCAGAGCTGAGATTAAAGGTATGCGCCACCACACCCTGCCTAGAGCCAGATGTTTTAAAAGAAAAAAAAAAAGTCAAAGGCAGGATTTCATTCATTTCAGGCTGGCTTCAGACTTGGCATGTAGCCAAGGGTGACTTTGAATTTCTGATACTCCTGTCTCTACCTCCAAGTGGAGGCGTTGGGATATTATAGATGTATGCCACCATGCTGTCAGCCCCTAGCGCCACAGGGATGGCATGATGACTAAGCACTCTACCAACTCAAGGATTCTTTACAGTTGAGGGTGACCGACATTTCTCTGTGGTCTTGCTGGCCATCTCGGGGGCATGGACCTCCTACAGCGATTCTGGGCTCAGTCAAGCTGCAGTTGCGTGAAGGCCCTGTACACTGCCAGGCAGTGACTCAGGCCTGTCGTAGGGCCTTGCAACTCCCTGGAGCAGAGCCACTGACCTGCTCAGGCACAAGCCTGTAAGTGAGATGTGGAAAAAGGTAAATGACCACTTCTCAGGTTGTGCCCAAGATCGCGTGACCACAGAGTGTACAGTTGGGGCCCTAATTAGGTCACTGCTTCTAGCCGGGTGCTCTAGACACTGAAGGCTGCTGGGTTTAAGGTGGTGCCAGCCTAGAGGAGGGCACAGGAAGGAGTCTTGTTGGTGGGGGAAGAGTGGAGGCAGAGATGGATAGCTGAGGACAGAAGGGTGACAGCCTGTGTGTACTCTCTGCATATTGGAGTCATAAGTCAGTCCTCACACTAAAGCCGGGACGTGGCCTTTGGCTGTCTTCAAGCCCCCGCCCCAAGCTGGCTGCAGGGCTAGGCTTCTCTTAGTACCTCCCCCAGACCCTTTACTTCCTGAATTTCCTGACCTGGGAATCAGCAGGGGTGGGTGCTGCCTGACCAGCCCTAATGGATCATGGAAAGCCTCTACTGTTTGGGGGCATTGTCCCCATAGTCCCCAGCAGGACTGGTTCCAAGGGCACCTCTATCCTGGGGCCCAGCCCCTCAGAACTTTTCAAGGCTGCAGCATGGCATGCTCCTTTGGCCAACTTGGTTGGAAGACCCCCTCCAAGTGTGGTGGACAGACAGGCCTGTGAGCCCAGCTCTTCTGAGGTGGAAAAAACTCTCAAGTTCAAAGTCCACTTGGGCTGCAAATTGAGGTCAAGACCAGCTCGAGATGTAGCTCAGTGATGGAGTATTGTTTATCATGAGAGGCCCTGAGCTCAACCACTGGTAACCAACCAAAAGAGAAAAATAATCCCGGGACTTCCCCCGTTCCCTCTCACACACACACTGTCTAGGCCTGCTCCAGACTGGCATCCCACAGGCCACCAGAGCCTGTGCCTTCTCTATCTGCTCACTTCCCTCTCCTTTCTGAATGAACCACCTCCAAATTTTCTCACTCTGTTCCTTGTCCCAAATCACAGGCCAGCCTGCCTGTGCCAACTCAGACCCAGCAAAACCCAGACCCCTTTTGAAAAGCACCCTGGGATCACGTAGTAATAGTTGATCCTTAACCAGGTGAGTTCTTTTCTGTGTACTGTTTGCAGCTGAGAACTTATTTGCCTGCAATCCTTTTTAAAAGACTTTTGTTATTTTTAATTATGTGTGTATGTTGGGGGGGGGGCAGGGTTTACACGTGAGGGCAAGTACCCTCTGAGTCCAGGAGAGGGAGGCAGGGTATTTGGGGCTGGAGTTGATGAAACATTTGATGTGGGTCCTGAAAACCAAACTCAGGTCCTTTGGAAGAGAAGGAAGAGCTCTTAACTGCTGAGTCTTGCTTCCAGCCCCTCTCCTGGGAATGTTGGCAACATCTGGAGAAAAGTAGGGTTTGGATGACCAGAGAAACAAGCCCATGAAGTACCTGGGCTTTGATCTGGTGATTCCAGGAGCCTGTGCCTTCCTCCAGAGGAGCCCATTGAGGCTGAATTGTCCCCGGTCACATTTGCATTGTTGGCGTACCAGGGCTGTTCCCTAGGCACCTCCTTGGCAGGTTCTTGGCATTTTATGAGAGGCAGTTCGTGTGGTTAACTTGTTTGGTCATTATCATGCCCCTTTAGGGTGGCCTTGGAGGCCACCAAACCTTGTTTCCACATAATATACCTGGCATCAGTGGGAGAATTCACACATAAGGCTCCCCACACTTTGTTAACTTCTTTCTCTTGGACTGGTTCCACTCCCTGTTAGCAGCTTTCTTTGGCAGGTATCCCATGGCTCTGGCATCTCCAACATCTTGGGGTCTTCAAAGTAGTCCAGGCTATGACTTCACAACTTCATGCAAGGGCCTTTCCAGTCCTCCTTTCAGAACACCACTGACGCATGCCTGACCTCAGCTCCTTGACCTAGAGGAGGATTCCAAAACCCCTTTCTTCTACTCTTGACTCAGAACCAGAACCATATGGCCGAAGCTGCCAAGTTCTGCTGTTTACTGGGGCTGGAACATGGTCCCCTCATTCAGTTACATCTTCACCAACTTCCTGATTCTCCCTGCCTAAGCTTGGTTGTCCTGAGACTTGCTCTGTACACCAAGATGGCCTCAAACTCAGATCACCAGCCTCTGCCTTCCCAGTGCGGGAACTGAAGGTGTGCCCCACCACACCTGACTCTAAGCTTTTCTTCAGTTCCTTCCCCCCCCCAACTTGGAAACAGCTGTGGGGTCTTGCCCTGAGGTCACCACTCCCCTTATTCCATTTCTTAATCTTTTTATCTCCTTGAACAGAAGATTTAGCTCCATTCCACTTTCTGGTACCCTTTTCCTCCTCAAATGTGTTTCCTTGCTTAGCTTGCTCCTTTTCGTTATATGTCTTCATTAGAGTTTACCATTAATATCCATACAACAGAGTCTATACTAGATTGTTTTGAAATTTCTTCTGCCAATGAAATGAATCCAGAATTCTTTGCTTTAGCCTCAGGCAGACTCTTAGGACAAAGGCAAAAGGCAGCTACTTCACCAAATATCACAAGAACAATCTCTAGGGCTGGGGAGATGGCTCAGAGGTTAAGAGCATTGCCTGCTCTTCCAAAGGTCCTGAGTTCAATTCCCAGCAACCACATGGTAGCTCACAACCATCTGTAATGGGGTCTGGTGCCTTCTTCTGGCCTGCAGGCATACACACAGACAGAATATTGTATACATAATAAATAAATAAATAAATAAATAAATATAAAAAAGAACAATCTCTAGGCAACATACTAAAATTCTCTTCTGAAACCTCTTGAATGAGCGCCCCCCATAGTTCAAATAACTCTTAGCAGCACTGTCTTCCATGCTCCCACTAGTATGGTCCATTAAGCAGTGCTTAAAGCATTATAACACTTTCCAAACCCAAATACCAAAGTCCAAATTCCTCCAAACACATGGTCAGCCCATCACAGCAATACCCCACTCCTGGTACCAACTTCTGTCTTAGTTAAGGTTTCTTATTGCTGTGAAGAGACACCATGACCATGGCAACTCTTGTAAAGAAAGCATTGAACTGAGGATGGCTCGCTTATATTTTCAGAGGTTCAGCCCAGTGTCATCATGATGGAGAACATGGCAGCGTGCAGGCAGGCATGGTGCTGGAGCTGAGACTGCTACATCTTGACCGGAAGGCAGGAGGAAGTCAATTGACTGTCACCCTGAGGGAAGCTTGAGCAAAAGAGACCTTAAAGCCACCTCCATGGTGACACAACTTCCTCCAATAAGGCCACAGCTCCTGGTAGTGCCACTCTCATTGGGGGCCGTTTTCTTTCAAGACACCACAACTGGTGTTCTACAGCCTTCAAAAAAATGTTCATCTTTTACCAGAAAAGGAAGAGAATTTTCCCTGAGGTCCCTAGGCACTGGCTGTGTAAGAAAGAGCAGGTTAATTGGGAGTTCAAACTTGCCTTGTGCTAGTCCACATGCTGGTCCACCTCCCCAACTCTTCCATCCTTGGCTAAGGCTACCATACACTCACCAGCTGGGTGGTGCCCTCCAAAAATCTATCCTGTGTTGGTACCCAGAGGAGAGGTTTTCCGAGCCAGACGCCGGATGTTGGCCCTTAATTCAACCTCACTGTGCTCTTGCTACTCTGATGAAGTCAGCTCTTCCAGAATGCCTCGTGTGAGTTGTCCTGCCTCCCCCTTTCCAGATTATTCTGGCACCCCAAAACCATTTAGCAGCAGAAGTCCCCTTGCTGGGCTCTGCACCTTTGCCCTTTTGTTGGCTCCTGTGCGGCAGGTGACGCTGCACTGCCGCCTCACAGTGCAGCACTTGCATTGTGTCTGCATCCTTTCTGGGACTGTCTTTGTGTTTCGCTCCTGCCTCAGAGGCCCCAGCACACGTGAGCCTAGCGATGAGGGAGTGAACAAACGGGAGCTCAAGAAAGCCAGGAGCTGTGGGACAGAAGTGGCCGTGAGCAGGCTAGACATCAGAGGTGTTGCGTTAACTCTGTCATTGTGTTCGCCTGCTGAGAGCCAGGGCTGTCCAGAGTCGGAGTGAGCACTCTGACTTTGGGAGTGGTGATAACACTCTGAAGATCTGGTTTCCCAGCCTGCTGCAATCGGGAAGATAGGAAGGACAGGCGCTATGATTGCTAGGGAGGACTTCGGGGAACTGGGTAGAGGGACTGACTCCAGGTCTGTGACCTCAGGAAGTCCCTGAGGCTGAGGCTGATCTAGACAGGTACAGTTGGGACCATCAGATTGGGCCTCTGAGTGACCACCTGCTGGGGGTGGAATTTTAAGTGCCTTTCCCTGACTTAAAAGTGCCTGGGGTCCCACAGGAGCTGCTGAAAGCTGGCTCTTATTCAGCTGGATTGGGACGAACAATGATTCTGACAATCCCACAATGTCCTTGTTCTGTGCCCCCAGCTCTGGTCCTTTGAAAAGACCTACGTTTCCAACAAAACAAAGCCTTGCTATGTGCGCTTGCGGGTGTACAAGCTGGGAGCTGCATGCACCCAAAGATAGCTATGAGTGTGCCCCAACCCAAAATCATAAAACTAAAACAAGTCTTTTTTCTTTTTTCCTTTCTTTCTTTTCTTTTCTTTTTTTTTTTTTTTTTTTTGAGGGAGGCAATTATTTTTGTAACTCAGTTGTGAGCTTCTCAAGCATAACTTTGTAGATGACATTGTGTTACAGTGTCAAAGGATTGTCCTGGCTGAGGCACAGGCTCCACCTACCTCCAGGCACCACCATCTTCCTGAGAAAGCCCTGAGGAGTCCCTGGGGAGTTTCTGATGGCAGAGCCACTGCACAAAGGTTACCCGGTTTCTTTCTTCATTAATGGCAGGATTATTCTGGTGAGGTGAAAGCCAAGAAAGCCCAGGGGCTCTGTGCGGTGCAAACAAAAGGAACGAGCAATTCATGGGGGGAGGGGGCGGGGCAGATGTCCAGAATTGGTTGTTTTTGTCCCCTCACTGCTATTTTTTTAATAGCTAGGCCAGGTTGAGTGTGGGCTACCCTGGCCAGGGACTTAACCTGCCTCTCCTCACGTAGCCTTCATTGTTACCCAATCAGGAAAGAGTGGGGAACATTTCCCAGTGGAGCTGGAACCCTGGCCTTGTCCCCAGTGGGATGGCTCAGAGAGTCTCTTCTGACACAGAACGGGGAGGCAAGCGGTGGGTTACATTTTCCTCAAACGTCAAAGATGGTGAAGACTGGGACCAAGTTGATTCTGGGTAGATCTTTGGGGTAGAAGCCTGGAAGCCATTTACTTGTCTTGTCTGTGGGCTATGACTTGTCTGTGGGGGAGCGACTCATTCATTAAAAGACCCTAGGCACCAGTCATAGTGTCTGCTGAGGATTAGCTCCTTTGACAATGTCACAGAGCAGGTCAAATCTCTCCCAGGTACCCAGCAGGGTGGGGCCTGTGCCCAGGTCTTCAGAGCCACCTGGAGGGCCAATGGCACTAGAATTCTCCCAGTTAAATCCCGTAGAACCTGAAGAGGGAAGGGACAGAGAAAATGGGAAACATCACATATCTAGAAGGAGGCCACTGGAAACAGAGGAAGAAGGGCTTAGGGCTACGCTACTTTTCTCCTCTTTTTCCTCCTCCTCCACTTCCTACACTCCTCCTCCTCCTCTTTAATTTTGTTGGGATTTATTTTCTTTTACATTTGAGTGTTTTGCCTGCATGCACATATGTGGATGCCAGAAGAAGGCATCAGATCCCCTGGAACTGGAGTTACAGTTGGTGACAGATGAGTTACCATGTGGGTGCTGGGACCTCAACCTCTGTCCTCTTGGAGAGTAACCAGTGCTCCTAACCACTGAACCCCAGCCCTGAGGCTGTGCTGGTTCTTTGCTGGGTGAATCAGGTGAAATTTTTCTGAGATGCTCAGTCGGTGAGACCATTCCTCTGAATGATCGTAACGATAGTGCTGTCTTGACCGGAAGTAAACTCTGTTGCATGTGCTCTGAGTCTTGGGTGCCATGCTGTGGGGCCAACTTAGAATCCACTCATTCCCAGACCTTACAGCTATAGCTCTTAGCTTTTCTGCTGCTCTTCAGATGGAAACTGCAAAAGGCATAATTTATCTAAAACAGTTAGGATCTTTTTGGGACCATGAGCATGCCTTGTGCTTGTCCTAATCTCTTGCAAGTTGAGGGCTTCATAGTTTAAAAGAGGTCACTGGTGGTTTTTGCCTTCCCTGCTACTATAGAAAGCCTATGATCTGCCCCCCGAGGGCCTGGAGAGATGGCTCAGTGGTTAAGAGCGCCAGCTACTCTTCCAGAGGACCCGGGTTCTATTCTTAGCTGCTCCGTGATGGCCAACAACTAGCTCTAACTTCAGCTCCAGGGGATCCAGTGGGGATCCAGTGCCATTTTCTGACCTCAGGCACTGTGTGCACTTGGTGCATAGATAGACATGCAGTCAAAACACCAATACACATTTAAAAAAAAAACTGCTTGAGAATCCCGTTAAAACTTGGCATGGGGCTAGTGAGATGGCTCACCTGGGAGAGGCACTTGCCACCAAGCCTGACAACTTTAGTTCTATCCCAGAGAAAGGAGATAGCCAACTCCAGCAAGCTGCCCTATGATCTCTATCCAATGCCATGAATGTAATAACAAATAAATCAGTAAATTATTCATGACAGCTTAGACCTTTGGGAGACTAAGACAATTTGAGGCTAGCCTAGGCTAGACAGAAAGACTTTTAGATAAAAGAGAGAGAAAGAGGAGAGGAGGAGAGAAAAAAGGAGGGACGGAGAGAATGCACCAGCTCAATTTAGATCCACCTGGCTGTTTTTATCATCCATTGAGCGAGGCCACTAATTGCCTCCCTCAGTGAGGTAAGGCACCCAGTAAGCTCTTAATTAACAGCAAAGGCAGGCAGCTATTATTAAGTTGTTGCAGGACTGACCCAAAGACCAAAAGGCTGACACTGAGACAACACACGCACCACAGAGCAGTTGGAGTTACTGTCTTAAGTCCCTTCTTCCCCTTCTTTTGTACCACTGCTGCGTAAATCAGTTCCCGCTTTGTGGGGGCAGGTGGAACGGGAAAATGAAAGCAGGCCTATGAAGTTCTGCTCTTGCCCACCTTGCAAGCAGAGGCCCTGAAGGAAGTGACTGCTCTTGGGAAGGCTTTTGTAAAAGGTCACTTTGAAGGCAGGACCACGCGTCTGATTTTAAACCCCAGCTCCACGGGGGGAGAAGATGTCACTGATGTGGTCACTTTATAGTCCCGCCAGGACTTCAGTGGATGGCACTCGGCCGATGCTTCTAGCAGGAATAAAAGGAAGCTGCCTGACTGAGCACCAGGGCGGGGCTGAGGGGATGGGAAGCTGGTTGGGGCCTCTTTTCTTTCCTGCTCTCTGGACCTCGGAGATGTCCCTTCCCGCGTCTATAGGTGCTTTCCAGTGTCAGTAGGTGGCCTCCCTCAGCTTGGCTCTTTTTTTCCACCTGTGATTACAGCTTCTGGTGGGCTTCTGCTTCCCAGTAAATGCTTTTCAAAGGCCCTGAACTCTGATCTCAGCCCCTCTTACCCTGTTTTAGAGTTTTATTGTCATTTTGATTTTGAGACGGGGTTTCTATGTGGTTCAGTCTGGTTTCAAAGTCTTGATGTAGCCTCAGCCTTGTGCCACAATCCCAATTCTTGGGATTGTGGGCTTGCATCCCTGTGCCCTGCTTTCTTTATTTAGAAAGAATATTGAGGGGAGGAGGCTTATAAAGATGGCTCAGTGGTTAGAGCAATGGCTGATCTAGAGGACCCAGATTGGGTTCCCAGTACCCACAAGGAGACTAACAACTGTCTGGAACTCACTTCCCAGGGTATCTAATACCCTTTTCTGGCCTCTGCTGTGACTAGACGCAATGTGGTATACAAACATGCAACGCAGGCAAAAGACCCATAATTATTTTTAAAACTATTGAAAAATAATTTGGAGGCTGAGAAGATGGGTTGGTTAGTGGTTGGTTAGTCACACAAACATGAGGACCTAAATTCAGAACTCCAGAACCCACATAAAGTTGGGCGCAAATAGCTTGTCTTTATTCCCAAGGCTTCCTACTGTGAGCTAGGAGTCAGAGACACAGGTGAGTCCCTGGGAACTCTGTCAACAGTGATGAATGTTAGTAACTCTGCCTCAGGAAGGTAAAGACTAACCCGTCATATTGTCTTCTAACATACACATCATACATACAGACATGTACACACATGCGCATGCACGTGCAAATATAAAAGAAATTGGAAGTGTGTTAACCCGAGCCAAGTGCTTACTGGGTCCATTCTGAACTCTGTGAGCTTTCTGTTAGACCTGGAAGGTGTTTCAGACCTTGGGTCTGTTAGGAGGTTTTCCAGGTTAGAATCCCAGAGGGGACTCAAGGATTGCCTTCCTGAACCAGTCTCTTGTGTCTAGAGGGGAGCCTCTGCTCAGACTGGCCTCATTGGCAGCGCTCTCCGGTGAGCATGGGGAAGACTCCCTCCCCTCCGGTGTGGCTGAAGACAAGTCTTTGCCTTGTTTGTTGACCTTTACTTATCACCCCCATCCTTACACCTAATCCTTTCAGCTGCTGCTCCCCCTCTTCTGTTGGGGCAGCATCGGAACCCTCTGTTAATGCCTGGGTGTCTTGATCGCACCATCCTCCATGGCTCCAGTCTTCTTTGTAAATGTTGGAATGGGCAGTGTGAACAGAGGACAGAGGACATTGTTCTGCATCTCAGCACCACAGTTACTTTAGTGGGCCCTAACTAGGCCGCTCCCCTGCCTTCTTGGTGTAGTGTTGGGAATGGAACCTAAGGTTTGGTGCAAACAAAGCAAGTGCCTTGCCACTGAACCACAACCCCAGTCCCAAGGCCAGCCCTTGAATATAGTATTGCTACCTCCTCCCATGGAAAATTCCCAGACATGGAAGATTGTGAGCTTGGGATCAGCCTGTGTGATCTGGTTCCCTCTTGTAAGTTTTGGACACATAACCTCGTAGGAATGGGGTTCTGGAAAGTTCCACATTGTAGAAACCTGTTGACTTTGACCAGGACTCTTGTAATAGGGACACCCCATTCTAGCCTGTTTGTAAGAGCTTAGCTTTGCAGGGTCAGTTCTTAGTAGTTCCCAGAAAGCTCCTCTCTGCATCTGAAGCCATCTCCTGTCACCACGGGGCTCTGGGCAGCCTCTGGAAGCAGCTCTTTGCTTCCTTGTTAGATCCCCCTGGTGCTGTCTACCACTGTCTTTGAGTAGGATTTCAGTCCTTCCATCTTCCTAGGGTTCTCTCGTTGACCAGTATCAACCCCTCTGCAGAGCATCATGGGAGTCGAGAGAGTGGCTGCCTTTATGGGGCTTTGAGACTTTGCAGCCTGCCTGGCCTTTGTTGAGTGTTATCCCAGCCTCCTGGACCCACTGACTATTCAACAGATATCCCAAGTCATGCTGCTGAACTCTGTCTCTTCTGCAACCCAGGCTTGAGAAGTTGACCTGAAAGTGAAGGGGGTTTCAGGACCTTACTTTTTTTTAATTAAATTTTTTATATGTATAGGTGTGTTATGTGTAAGTGTGACTGCATAATGCCTTCAGAAACTAGAAGAGTGTTCCCTGGGACTGAAGTGACAGATGATTGTGGACTACCATATGGGATCTGGGAACAGAACCCCAGGCCTCTGGAAGGGTAGCAGTGCTTTTAACTGCTGAGCTGTCATTTCTCCAGGCCCGGGACCTTTGCTTTTGAAAACTGTCATAAGATAAAAGTCAAGAGAATTTTCATGAGTTCATCTGTGCCTGCTTGCAAAAGATCATCCCAAACTGGTCTTATAGACAGCATTCCCACCACCTCCATGAAGTCCCAGTGACAAACTGAAGTTTATCATGGCTAGCCAATGGGGTTTTTTAGGGTTACTTACAGAGCATGGGTGAGGGCTTCTGGGCAGAAGTGTGGGTGACCCACTTGGGAGGTCTGCAGCCAGCATGGATAATGACTTCCACATGGCTGTGTAGATGGATCCCTGTCCTCCTAGTTCGTCCCGACCTGTGTGTTATATCCCCTCTCGATTCCCCAGGCTGTCAGAATAACAATATACAACTAGATATTCCAGTGAGGTCCCGTGTCTTAGTGTTTCAGTGCTGTGAAGAGACACCATGACCACACCAACTCTAAAAAAGGAAAGCATTTTAGTGGAGCTGGTTTATAGTTCAGAGGTTTAGTCCATTGTCATCGTGATGGGAAACATGGTGGCATGCAGGCAGACATAGTACTGGAGAGGTAGGTGAGAGTTCTACATCTGGATCAACAGGCAGCAGGAAGAGAGGGAGACACTGGGTCTGGCTTGAGCATTTGAAACTCCAAAGCCCACCCACAGTGACATACTTCCTCCAGCATGGCCACACCTACTCCAGCAAGGCTGCACCTCCTGATTTCTGTCAAGTAGTACAGTTTCCTAATGACCAAACATTCAAGTCTATGAGCCTATGGGGGCTATTCCTCTTTAAACCACCATATCTCATAACCCTCCCACCCCTTTTCTATGAGGGAATAGTCCACAAGCCCAGCTGGGATGATATTTTGCAAGAAGACACAGGTCTACTCATGAACACGGCAGCAGTTTGGCTCAGAGGCTAGTCCTGTGTAACAGATATATATGAAATTTAACCTCCCCTCAACTTTTTAAAAAATGGTGCTTGGGATCGAACCCAAGCCTTGTCCACTCTCTGTAAGCATTCTGGCTTCAAGCATTCAGTCTCTGCGCACTGTGGTGCGGACATCACCACCATGCGACCGTGTGGCCCCGGAGCTTATTTTTCTTCAGCACTGACAGGTCCCTTGCCCCTCCCCCATCTCTGGCTACCACCTCTATACTTCTGTCCCTGTGACTTTAGCTACTCCAGGTGCCTCATAGGAGTGGAATCCCGCAATGTGTGTCCTACACCTTGTCCCACTTAGCATGAGTTAATTCGCATAACTGTGAGTTACTTCATCCATGCTTTAGCATGTGCCAGATTTTCCCTTCCATTCTGTTGCACGGATTCACCCCATTTTGTACATACAGTCACAGGCTGATGGATCCTTGGGTTTCTTCTATTTAACTATTATAGTTATTGTGCTGAGTCTTAATGTACAAGTATCTAAGATCCCACTTCTATAGCCATAGAAAAGAAATAAATTAGAAAAGAGGGATGAGTGTGTGTCTTAGTGGTAGAGCACTCTTTGGTATGTGTGAGGACCTAGGTTCAGTCTGCAAGAGAGAGAGGTATTCTGGGATATTTGATCACACTGTGGTACCCCAAGACCGTTAATAAAGTTAACTTTGAAGCAGGGGGTGGAGTAAATGACTAGCTGGCTGGAATTAGCCATAGAGATACTGGAGAATTTAAGATATGATAGAGAGGCACAGAAAGGAATAGGGAGGGGCTTGGAAAGATTTGTAAGCCTTTTCAATCAGGGAAGCATGGAGAGGGAGGGTCAGCTGGTTGTTTCTCCACTGCTTGCTGATCTATCGGGTTTTTACCCCAATATCTGTACCCCGAATTTTTATTGATAGTAGAAAAATTTAGATACATGCTTCATCAGTGGATTGCTGGGTTGTAAGGTGACTCTCTGTTTAGCACCTTGACCCCCTTGCTGTGTTTTATTCCTAGTCCTCAAGCCAGCATCCTTTTTTCCCCTAACTGTATCTTTTGCTTTATTAGTGGTGTGTGTATATAAGCATGCATGTGCCCACATACCATGGTGCTCATGTGGAGGTCAGAAGATAACTTGGAAGAGCTGGCTGTCTCCTCCACCTCTGTGTAGGTTCTGAGATGTCAGGCCTTTACCCACTGAGCCATCTCACTGGCCCCAACTCAGATGTTTTGGGCCCAGATCCTTCCCTGACAGATATGCCCCAGCAAGATGTGAGACCACCTTCCTTAGACAGCTCAGGAACAGACAGTTCCCCTTATTGTCTGGGAGAGTGGACCTTTGAGTCTCCCGCAAGTGTCTAATGGAGACAGGAACACTTGCACCCCAACATCCAAAGTGGGACCAGTTTTTAGTAGGACAATGCCTTTTAATATCTCTCCCCTGACTCCTTCCAAATCCACCTCTACTTCCCTACCCACCCAACTTCCTGCCCTCTCCCCCTTTTCTTAAACCCACTGTGGCAGTTTGCATAGGAACGGCCCTCATAGACTCACATGTATAAACACTTGGTCCTTAGGGAGTGACACTGTTAGGAGGTGTGGCCTTGTTGGAGCAGGTGGGTGCTGGGAACTCGATCCTCTGCAAGAATAATATATGGTCTTAACCACTGTGCCACATCTCCACTCCCAAGTGGCATCACCAAGAAAGGGAAATAACTCAAACATTTCTTTTCCTGGCTCTGGGAGTGTAATTTGGAGCCCCACACAATGTAGATAAAGACTGTACCACTGAGTTATATTCCTAGCCCTAAATCTTTAAATTTTAAGTAAAAAAGAAGGCAAATGGGGTCTACACGGAGTCAGTTTTGGCTAACTCATAGAAATCGTTATTTGCTTGTTTTGAGGTAGTGTCTCAAGCTGTATAGCCCAGGTTGACCTTAAACTCGCTGAGCTATTTCTGCCTCAGCTTCCTGGACATTTGGGATTACATACCTGGGTACTTGGCATTATTAAGTGATCACCCATCATCCTTTGATGCCTCGGGGTCCTGGGCTGGCCCATCTGGAAACCTGGAGGCACCCTGTTAATCTCCAGACACGGGGCACCCATATTACAGGATTCTCAGAGGCCGTCACCAGTCACACAGAGATCTTAACTATCTGCTTTGTAGAGTGACTCAACAACAAGACTCTGCCCAGTGTGGGCTCAGAGGGCTTGAGGAAGAAATGGCCAAAAGGAGAGGGCGGTGAATTCTGGCACCAGAAACGGACACACAATGAACGCTGTTGGGAAGCAGGAAGGTCACGGAGGAGAGGCCTTGTGTTGGCAATGAGTGGCACAACATGAATCAGCCTCTGTGGCTAGAATGGAGGGTGTCAGTGTGGCAGGGAGTCCTGCCTGGCGCCTTCTCCAGCATGACAATGTGGGCTTTAAATGCCACTGCCCACAGTTAGATTTTCAGTTGCCCACAGGCTACATTTCTTAGTGAATTGTGACGGTTCTCGGCAGAGGTACTTTTTCATTATGGGGGTGGGGGCAGATGGATAGTGGAAAAGACTGAATATAATTTCTTAGAAATATGGTAATATGCACAAAAATGACTCCTTCAAGCTGGTATAGTTGCACACAGCTGCAGTCCAGCTCTTGGGAGGTTCAGAGTGAGCTGGAAGCTGGTCTGAGCTACAGCGCGGAGCCCTGTCTAAACATACACACACACACACACACACACACACACACACACACACACACACACGGAAGGGGGAGTGGAATGGTGGATGGTTCTGTGGTTAAGAGTGAGCACTGCTCTTACAGAGGACCCAAATTTGGTTCCAAGCACCCACATCAGGTAGTTCACAACTTCCTGTAACTTCATTTCAGGTTGAAGTGAAGCTTTTGGCTTCTGTGGGTACCTGCACTCATGGGAACATACTCACACACAGATTCACATACATACACGTAGTCTAAAATAATAAAAATAGCAGGTTGTGGTGGCACACGCCAGTAGGATTTGCTGAAGGAGCAGAGGCAGGAGGATCACGAGTTCGAGGCCAGCCCGGCCTACACATTAAAATAATAATAATAATAATAATAATAATAATAATAATAATAATAGCCAGGCGGTTGTGGCGCACGCCTTTAATCCCAGAGGCAGAGGCACGCTGATCTCTGTGAGTTTGAGGCCAGCCTGGCCTATAAGAGCTAGTTCTAGGACAGGCTCCAAAGCTATAGTGAAACCCCATCTCGAAAAACCAAAATAATCGTCATCATAGTAATAAACAAAGGAAATAAAATGACCATTTTAACCAATCAAGTGAACACAGTTCGGGGGTACTAAGCTTGTATAGTATTGTACCGGTAACGTGACCCTTTCCTTGTTTCAGCTTGAACCTGCACCCATTCAGCCATCTCTTCAGCGCCAGAAAACACCCTTCAACTTTCTGTCTCTATGAGTTTGCCTACCATCCTTTTGTGACTGAATTCACTTATTGTGGCGTCCCTGAGGGTCACCTGTGCTGCAGCATACATCAAAGTTCTCTTCCTTTTTACCGCTGAAGATCATTCTGTTCCGTAACTATTTTATACTGCACCGCGTGGGTGAGCGCATTGTGCTCATCAGCCCATCTGACCCCAGCCCTTGGCTGTAGAGATCATTGGTTGATTCATTCTTTTTTTGTCTTCTTTTGTTCTTTTTGTTTTTCAAGACAGGGTTTCTCTGTGTAACCCTGGATGTCCTGGAACTCGCTCTGTAGACCCAGACTGGCCTCAAACTCACAGAGATCCAGCTGCCGCTGCCTCCCTGAGTACTGGGATTAAAGGCTCCTGGCCTCTTATTTGTTCTTTAAAGCAAAATGTTCCGAACCTGAGCAACAAGGGGTTTCTGGGAAGTAGGAAGTAACAGGAAATACAAGAAGTAACTCATTGGGAAGGGAGCCACGGAGCCCTTGGGCAGTCCCATGAGGCCGCCTGTGTTGAAAGGGGACCTGGGTAAGAAGGAGCTGGGAGGAGTCGCAGAGCAGGCAGGCATCTGAAGATGACTGGCCCCTGGAGAAGCGGTCAAGGTAAACCTCTCACTTCATGAAGCTGGTCTTATTTCCAGGCAGCTGTCTGTGGCTAGAGTGAGGGGCTGGCCACGGTGGGAGGACAGTCACCCACACAGCCGTGAGGACTCAGGCCTGGAGATAAGTGACCCGGAAGCAGAAACACAGAGCCTGAGGCGAGACCACGCCCACTTCGCTGCCACCCTGGCGTGGAAAGCAACTTTCAAAGATGCAGACAAGCTGGAGGGTGAAGGGTTGCTAGAAATGGCTGCGGCAGAGACACCAGGATGGTCTGTCGTTGAGTGTAGCGTGTGTTGGGTTTCAGAGTGTGCCCCACTGCACGCCCAGATCCAATATTTGGAGGTGGTGGGTCTGTGTCGGTTGACTGAAAATGAAAGACATGAAGGAGGTAAAATAATCAACACCGTGAATGAGGCCCGTTCTGAGCAGGCAAAGCACAGACACTTCTTGCTAAAAGAGGGGTGTCTTCTGATGCGGTAGCCTAAAGGGTCCTTCTGATAAAGTGGCCTTGGTGGGGGGTTCGGTTCCCTTCTTATGACGTGGCCTTAAGGGTCACTTATGGTGAAGTGGTCTGAAAAGCCTTGCAAAGCCTGTGGCAGTTGAGTTGCTTTTCAGTGGCTAAAGCCAGATCTGGAAAACCAGCGTGTATTGTTTTGCCCTAACCTTGCCTCCTCTGACCGTGCAGGTATGATGCTGGAAGGGATGGTTTTATTGACCTGATGGAGCTGAAGCTCATGATGGAGAAGCTGGGGGCTCCCCAGACCCACCTGGGCCTGAAGAGTATGATCAAAGAGGTGGATGAGGACTTCGATGGCAAGCTCAGCTTCCGGGAGGTACCTATGGCCAGCTGAGCCTGAGAAGATATCCCCCCCTACCCTCCCCCGCCCCCGCCATTCCACAGCCCCTGAGTGCAAATGGGTTTGCCTCTTGAGAATGCTCTTTAAAGGATATTTAGTCGGCTTTTAAATACATCTTTTGTAAGCTGTGGGTGCCATGTTCCTATAATCCCAGCATTTAGGAGATAGAGGAGGATCATGGGTTGAAGGCTAGCCTCAGCTTACATAGTGAATTACATGAGACCTGTCTCAAAAAAAAAATCTTTCATGGTAGCTTATGTCTAGAATCCCAGTACATGAAGACTGAGACAGGAGGATTGCTATGAGTTTCTGCCTATGAGCCACTTTGCCTGACTTCTTATATGTTTTTTGGTATGTATAGGCTTTATTGGAAGACTTTGTGATGTTTCAGTTGGACATGATGTCATATAACTTGTGACAGCATACTAATGACAGGATGATAGAAATAGACCATTTTCCGTTTTCCTGTTGTAGGTTCTGAATCAGCCAGGCCCTTGGGGTTGAGAGCAGTACTCTTTTTTTTTTTTTTTTTTTTTTGGCTTTTCGAGACAGGGTTTCTCTGTAGCTTTGGAGCCTGTCCTGGAACTCCCTTTGTAGACCAGGCTGGCCTCGAACTCCCAGAGATCCGCCTGCCTCTGCCTCCCGAGTGCTGGGATTAAAGGCGTGCGCCACCACTGCCCGGCTCTTTTTTTTTTTTTTTTTTTCTTTGAATTCCAACACTGACCGATGACTTAGACATCTTTCTAGCAAGAGCAGTACTCTGAACCACTGAGCCATCTCTCCGGCTTCCTCTCTCCTGTTTCATTCAGAGGCTACCCATAGGTGATCAACCTGAATCAAAGCTGCTTGGTCATCTTTCGGTAGCTTCCATGTGGCCATTTCTTGCAGATGTGGACAGCCAAGGCTTAGAGACTTCCAAGGCAGTTTTGTCAGCTCTTGACTCCTGTGAGAAGCTCCAATGACATTCACATCAATCCTTTGTGAGCTCCAAGCCCTGTCTTGGTCCCACGTCTAGATTGTCTTGCATCTATGGACTGTATAAGGACATGTGACCATCTAGACCCCCCCACAAGCTTGACCCTGCTCCGTGATTTGCTTTGCTCTGTATACCCATGGCAAAAGCCTCCTGGGCCTGCAGGAAGACTTCAGGCTGTCAGAGCAGTGGGTGTTCCTTGAGAAAGTTCTACTTTTCTGGAAGCAGAATCTGTCCCAGGCTGGCTTTAGACATTTGATTCTCCTCCTTTAGCTCCCCAAGTGCTGAACCTGCAGGCTTGTACCACATGCCTTGTCACCTTGGAGTACTTTTTTTTTTTTAACAGAATCATACTCTGTAGACTAGTCTAGAACTCACTGTGTAGCCCAGGCTGACTTTGAACACATAGCAATCTTTCTATATTAGCCTCCTTAGTGTTAGAGATTATAGGCATGTATCACCATAGTCTGCTGGGGTGTGTGTGATATTAGGGGTGGGGAGAGTTAAGACAGGGTCTTAAAAACATTGTTTACAAATTACTATTTTATGATGTCTATATGTACATATCACGTGTGCGTCTGGTGCCTCGGAGGCCAGAACAGAGCACCAGATCTCCTGGAACTGGAATTTCAAACGGTAGTGAGCTTCCATGTGGGAACTGAGACTCAAACTTAGGTTCTCTGCAAGAGCAGCAAATGCTGTTAACTGCTAGAGCCATCTTTCCATCCCTGAAGACAGGGAAGGCTGGCCTCAAAGTCACTACGCAGCTGAGGATGACCTTGAACTCCTGATTCTCTTGCCTCTACCGCCTAAGTGCTGGGGTTACAGGCTCACACCATCACACCTAGCTTTACCCTCGGGGGTTCTTCTTTAAACGTTTTCTAACCTTATTAATCGAATGGGACACGTGTGCCGCCATGCAGGTGTGAAGAGCAGAGGATAAATAACTTGGAGGAGTCAGCTCTCCCCCTTCTGTTCTGTCAGCCCAGGGCTTGAACTCAGGTTGTCAATCTTGGCAGCAAGCACCTGCTGAACTATTTGGCCGGCCCACCCTTGGGGTCTCGCCATATCCCTTTTCTATAGTGCGTTACCCCCTTTGTCCTAAAGTAAGTAATGTATGTCTGACTTACAAATGAAGAGCGCTGACACGGGAGTGTTCTTTGCACACCACTAGCCGCGGTCGTGCGGTTCAACATTCCCTCAGTCTCAGGACAGCGTCCACGGGCTTGTGGCCGAAAGAACTTCTGCACTGTGCTGGCTCCCTCTGCCCTCGGCCTTTGTTCTCCACCTCTCCTTCCCTGCCCCTTTTTCTCAGAGTCACAGCTCGGACATTCTCCAACTGGACACCATGCCAGCCTTTGTGGACTATAAATAGGAAAACAAACAAGGCTGGGCAGTGAAGGAGACCGCCATTCAAGGCAGTGAGGGGGTGTGATGGCCCAAATGGGAGTGCCTGGTACGCTGTATGCTTTTGGGTTGAACTGGATTTTCTTTGCTTTTATGGCTGGCTTGGCTTTGGAGACCCCCAGGTTAGGATGGGGATGCTGTGGTCATCTGACAGAGTGAGCTTTCGCAGTCTGAATGTCTTGAACCTCAGGACTCAGAGCAAACAGTGCCGGGAAAGGCCCAAAGGGTCCGCTAATGTTTCTGGTTCACAATGCCCTTCTGTGAATGTGAACAGTGTCACCTCCGCTTACATTTAAAAAAATTTGTTTTGTCTACTATTTTGTGTAGGGGAAGGGGTGCATGGGTGCCACCCCCCACCCGTGGATGTTAGGGCAACTTCCATCATGTGAGCACTGGGGACCAAACTTAGATTGTCTTGTTGGCAAATACTCTGAGCCATCTCACTGGCCCTGCCTCCACTTTAGAAATGAGAAAACTGAGTCTTGGGGAATGGAGAGAGAGTCTCTGGATGCTGAGCTAGGACAATGCTCCCTCCTCCCTGAGTCATCTGCCTGAATCTCTGAGAAGTGTTGCTGTCGAAGGTAGCTCTCCTCCTGGAGACCTCCAGTAAGTGAAGTACTTTGAGGACAGTTAGGTGTTTGGACTGGTTTCTTTTGTTGCTAACAGACCAACCCAGCTTGGATTATTTAGAAAGAAAAAAAAGCTTGCCCGGGCCTGCAGTTCTGGGAGACCAAGGGCACAGCACCCGCCTCTGCAAAGCTCGTGGTAGAGGCCATGTGGTAGGCACAGGGCAAGTGTGGAGGGAAGATCGTCATGGTGAGAGAACAGGAATGCGCAGCCTAAGAAAAGCATCCTCCCTCTCAGTGGCCTATTGGCCTTCTTATGGCCACCACCTCGTCACACTGTTGGACTAGGGACCAAAGCATCACAGGAGCTAGGCGCTGAGGAGCAGGCATTTACTCCTCCCACGGCTCACAATGCTGAAGTCTTTGCTTTGTCCATCTCTTTGATGAGAGCAGAGAGAACCATGAGAAACGCAGCAGTCACGGCTGTCCCCACCCTCCTGGCCTCCATCCCATTGCTAGACGCCTGGCCTCCTTTAGCGGGCTTACTTCCTGTCCAGCCCCTGCGCTGGCTCTAAGAATCTGAGTCTTTGCCGGCCTCTAGTGAGAGAGTTGGAAGCTGCAAGTGGGCGGATGTGGTGGCATTTCTGTCCCCGCACATCTCACTTCACCTCTGGGGTTGGTCTTTACCAGTGTCCACAGCAGAGGGAGGACCGAGCAGGAAACGCAGGCTCAAGGCAGGCTTCCTAGCAAAGAGGATGTTGTAGCCCCGGGAGCCAAGACACTGGAGTCGGGATTTAGGAAGCCTGTTGAAGTGGTTGACTGTCTTTCAGAAAAGGCATTCTTTAGGGAAGATGGCTGTATCTGCCCTCTGTACATGCTCTCAATAGTCTCTGAAAAGCTGGAGAAACCGTTTTCAATGGTTTGGGCCCATCCGTTTATAAATGGGGATGATGGTATCCATAGAAATTGCACGGTGCTTAGATAAATCTGTAGTTTTTAAAGATTTATTTTATTTTATGTGTAGAAACTTTTTTTAAAGGTTTATTTATTATATATACAATGATCTGTCTGTATGTATGCCTGCGGGCCGGAAGAGGGCACCAGATCTCATTGTAGATTGTAGATGGTTGCGAGCCACCATGTGGCTGCTGGGAATTGAACTCAGAACCTCTGGAAGAGCAGCCAGTGCTCTTAACCTTTGAGCCATCTCTCCAGACCCGTGTATAAATGTTTTGCCTGCATGGCTGTATGCGTACCTAGTGTTCACGGAGGCCAGAAGAGGGTCTCGGATCCCCTAGAACTGGCGTTAGGGATGGTTGTGAGCCACTGTGTGGGTGCTGGGAAAGAGCCTGAGTGCCCTTAACTGTGGATCCATGTCTCCGTTGCTCCGCCCCAACTTGTAGATTTTTGTAGGGGCAAATCCTGACAACCTGAGTTCAGTCTTGGGGACGCACATGGTAGAAGAGAACAACGGAGTTGTCCTCTGACCTCCATGTATGTTCCATGACGTGCACATGTACAAAACGAGGAAAATTCATAGAGTTTTTGTTTTGTTTTGTTTGGGGCTAGAGTTTCATACCATAGCCCATGCTGGCCTGACACTCTTGGCAATCCTCCTACCTCTGCCTCCTGTTGTGTGTAAACCAGCATGCTAGCTTTGTAAAAACACTTAAAGAAGGGAACTAAATAATTAGAAAGTAGCCCAGGTAGAGAGGGTCCGGTAGAGGAGAGACTGGTCTTTAAGAATTTATCCTGTAGGGACCCTAATACAGTTGCTCTCTAAGAGCTGCTTTGTTCGGGCCACACATTTTGAATGTGGAGGAAGACAGTGGATTACACAATAAATGTGGGGCTTACTAAGTAACTATTTGGAAGAAAATAAGGTTAATGATTACCTTCGCAATAGAACAGAATACATTGCAGAGATTAAATATTTACATGTTTTTTTTAAAGTCATAAAAATACTAGACAGTAACATACCTGACTGTTTATGTAACCTTGGTGTTGGGGAAGGTTTTTCTAAGCCTGTCTCTGGTAAGAGGAAAGAAAAGCATTTGGCAAATTTTATGTAAAACTTTTCTGAGTCAGAAGATACCATAAAGAAGCTCAGGGCGGTGGTGGCACATGCCTTTAATCCCAGCACTCAGGGATGCAGAGGCAGGTGAGGCAAACCTGGCCTACAGAGTGAGTTTCAGGACAGCCAGGGCTACACAGAGAAACAAACCAAAAAAAAAGCCAGGAATGGTGGCGGCACACACCTGTTGATCCACTCACTCCAGAAGCCAATGTTGGAGTATCCATTGAGACCAGCAACATAGTAGGATCCTCTCATCTTAAAAGATTAGTAAACAGGGCTGGAGAGATGGCTCAGTGGTTAAGAGCATTGCCTGCTCTTCCAAAGGTCCTGAGTTCAATTCCCGGCAACCACATGGTGGCTCACAACCACCCGTAATGAGATCTGGTGCCTTCTTCTGGTGTGTGGGCATATATACAGACAGAATATTGTATATATAATAAATATTTTAAAAAAAAGGCCGGGCGGTGGTGGCACACGCCTTTAATCCCAGCACTCGGGAGGCAGAGGCAGGCGGATCTCTGTGAGTTCGAGTCCAGCCTGGTCTACAAGAGCTAGTTCCAGGACAGGAACCAAAAGCTACGGAGAAACCCTGTCTCGAAAATCAAAAAAAAAAAAAAAAAGATTGGTAAACAGCTGAATGTGGTGTTGCACGCCCTTAATCCTAGCATTCTGGAGGCCAAGGCAGGTAGATCTCTATGAGTTTGAGACCAGCCTGGTCTACAGAGTGAGTTCTAGGACAGTCAGGACTATGTAGAGGAACCCTGTCTCAAAACAAAACAAAAAACAAATCAAAATAATGGACAAGGTTGGGGAGGTGGCTCAGTGGGTAGAGACACTTGCTGTCAAGCCTGCTGACCTGAGTTCGATCCCAGGGACTCACACGATGGAAGGCGAGAATTGACTCTTACAAGTTATCCTCTGACCTCCACATGTGTGTATAAACAAATAAAACAACCATAGCCACAGCCTACTTAGATGACAAGCGGCAGAACTAAAGCATTTAAAACAGACTATGGCCTACAAAGATCTCTTAGTAAACCACAAGAAAGATAGGCGGTCTCATGCAAGAACAGAGCACGTGAGAAAAACAGAGGTGGCTAAGAGATATTAAAAAGATGGGGTGGGGAGGAGCGGCAGTGAGATGGCTTACATGGGTAATGATGGAAGAAGAAAGCCAACTCCTGTAAACTGCCCTCTGACCTCCACGTGTGTACCATGGTACACACACACACACACACACACACACACACTGAACGAATGAATGAATGAATGCATGAATGAATGAATGAGAGAGAGAGCCAGGCATATGCCTTCAATCCCAGCACTTGAGAGACAGACAGACAAGTGGATTTCTATGACTTTGAGGCCTTCCTGGTACATAGATAGCCACTTCTAGGCCAGCCAAGGTTGCATAGTGAGACCTCGTCTCAAAGAAATGAATACAAGCAAATGAATAAACGCTAGGATTACAGGCCTATACTGCCATGTTCGTGCAGTATTTACTAGGAATTGAACCCTTTCTACCAACTGGCCTAATCTGCAGCCTTATTGTTTGGATTTTTGAGGGATAGATTCCCAACAGCGGCATTGCAGGATGGGTCAGAGAACAATATTTAATTCAATTAATTTATTTGGTTCTGGGGATTTACACATACTAAGCATTGCTTTACCACTGAGCTATGCCCTTGGCCCCTCCCCCTTTTTGGTTTTGATGATCTGGTAAGGGACAAAATAATTCTCCACATATACATAGATATAAATGTTTTTCCCAGGTAGGGGAGATGGCTAAGGGTGCTTGCTGCTCTGGCAGAGGATCCAAGTTTGGTTCCTAGTCCCCCCTATCAGGCAGCTCACAACTTCCAGGAACCGCAGCTCCAGGGTGACCAACGCCCTCTTCTGCAGCCTGTGGACACCTGCATCCATACGTGCGCACACACCCCATGTGCACAGAGTTAAAAATAAATCTTTTTTTAAAAACCCACCCTTTTCAAATGCTTGACAAGAATGTCATTTGCTCAGGCCAGAGGGTGTATTGCACACGTGTTGGTGAGACATCCGGGGTAACAGTAACCCTCTGGGCCTCTCCCTTCCGCAGTTCCTGCTCATTTTTCACAAGGCTGCTGCCGGTGAGCTGCAGGAGGACAGTGGGCTGCTGGAGTTGGCCAAGCTCTCTGAGATCGATGTTGCCCTGGAGGGCGTCCGAGGTGCCAAGAACTTCTTCGAAGCCAAGGTAAGTGTCTGTTCCCTTCCTACCCAGCCACCACTCTTCCTTGACCCTGCCCTGGTGACAGGCACTTCCTGTCCCATTAGCTCACGCAGGACAAGATTGTACTAGGAAGTGAGAGTGTGTCCTCACACAGCACAGAAGACACTGTTCACAGGCTCAGGAGGGTTTGTTGGTCCCAGACTCCAAAGCAGATTCCCCATCTAGACCTTGAGTAACTTCCACTGCTCCCTTCTTCTCCATCTCAGACATCTGGGGTGGAGGGCTGGATCAATGCTGCTCTTGTCGAGGACTGGAGTTTGGTTGCCAGCACCTTTATTGAGCAGCTCACAGTTCTTCTAACTTTTCTGGCCTCTGTAAACACACACACACACACACACAACACACACACACACACACTGCAAGGTGTCTCAGTTCAGTGATTAAGAGTACTTATTACTCTTCCAAAGGACCCAATAAATTTCCAGCACCAATATTAAGTGGCTTGTAACCATCTGTAACTCTTAACTCCAGGGAGATTCAACACCTCTAGCCTCTGCAGGCACCTGGATTCACACTCATGTGTGCTTGTGTACATTCATATACGTGTACACACACACACACACACACACACACACTTTAAAATTAAAACAATCACCAGGTGTTAGTGGCGCACGCCTTTAATCGCAGCACTCAGGAGGCAGAGGCAGGCGGACATCTGTGAGTTCGAGGCTAACCTGGTCTACAGAATGAGTTCTAGGACAGCCAGGGCTACACAGAGAAACTCTGCCTCAAGCAACAGCAATGAATCAATCATTAAAAATAAATCTTAAAGGCAGATCTCTGTGAGTTCGAGGCCAGCCTGGTCTACAAGAGCTAGTTCCAGGACAGGCTCCAAAGCTACAGAAAAACCCTGTCTCAAAAAAAAAAAAAAAAAAAAAAAAAACAACCCAACAAACAAAAAGAACAGATGAGCTGGAAGCAAGTAGGAGAAGGGGTCAGGGAAGGGTACTGGGGTGCCCTGCCCCAAATCAATGTTTGCATCACTGAAAGTGATCAGGTGGTGGAGGCCTCACAGCCCTGCAAGTTCAGAGTCCCTGAACACTGAGGCCCCTGCCCAAAGCTAGCTGCTGCCATCCTTGTCTCTATGGGGCACAGCTGCAGGCACACACACATCTTCTGCCAAGCACAGCAGGGTGCAATGAGATGGGCGCATGTCCCCTACCCGGTAGCCCAAGAGCAGCTCTGCCTCCGGTGCTCCCTTGCTCCGCTGGCATTGTTTCCTTTTGTATCGCAGAGGCACCAACAGGATTAAGTGAGCTTGCATGTATAGTGTTAAGCAATTGCCTGGCTCGGGGGGGCGCAGTCAGCATGTAGTTTGAAGCTGTCAGGATTGCATGCTTCTCCAGTCAGTCAGTGGCCAGCCTAGGGGAGACTTTGAGTTTCTTCCATTAGCTTACCCAAGGACAGAGCAACCTTGGTGATATCCTGGCCTGCTTAGAGCTCTAAACAGAACTCCATTCTCACTTGTCTATGAGGATGCTGGGAGATACTCTGTTGGCAAAGACCAGCCAGTGCGTTGACTTCTGAAGCCCAGGAAGAAGGGGGAGAACATTTGTTTGCCTTCCTCAGGGCCCACACAGTGTGGGGAAGGCCAATTAGTTGTTGACATGGGGGTAGGGCTGAGGAAGGGGTCCCTTCTACTGTGATGGAGCCTCTCCATCTGTTAGTGCCTTCACGTTTGCCATCTCTTGAGACTTCTTGGGAAAGGTCCTAGGACTGAGGCCCAAGAGTAGCAGGGCAGTTCAAGGTGCACCAGGCTAAATGCTCTAGGTGAAGCCCATGGGTCCCTGGGACTGTCTCATCTGGGCATGCAGGACTTGTCATGACTTGCCTGTGATCACTGTTCCAGCCCCATCCAGTCCTTCAGACCTTGCTGGGAATTTTCATAACCGATCCTCAGAATCTGTAGCTCCCTTTGCCCAGAGCACCCCCCACCCCCCACCAAGGCCTCTGTTTGGAAAACTCTTGCTTCCTTTGAACCACCTTCTAGGGCAACCCGCTCCTGCTTATCCAAGCCTGGGCTGTCCATCCGCAAGTGGCACTGTTTTGTATCTGTTCAGGGTGCTCTTGGACACTTGCAGGGACAGTATCAAGTTAATATGCTGCCTCTGGAATGTCCCCCTGCCGAGGCACCTGCGCACTTGGTGGGGATTTTTCTGTAACACTGCTGGGGGTTACGCACACTGAACACAACCTAAGCTTCAGTTATCAGCAGTGAGTCCATCATGGCGTGACCATATGTTTGCTTGCTCTGTAGCCATCAAAGGTGAGATGAGGCTGTGAAATATGTGTACACAGATGTCCAAAGGAAATCAAGCAAAATAATATGTGGACACGTGGCTTTAGATACCGAACAGAGCCTAGATAATCACGTATGAAAGTATTAGTAACAGTCACGTCGAGGGACTCACTTTGTGCCTCTGGAGTGCTGTAGCCTTGGTGCGCATTATTTTTACAAGAAGAAAAGATGAAACGTACAAAACAATAAACTTTTTCCTACTTGCTGTGTTTATACGTCTGCCTCCTCAACCACACTCAAAGGCAGAGTGGGCGTGTTATCTTTGTAATTACAGTGCCTGGCGTGTAATGGCCCTCAATAAACGTTTGCATGAATGACGAAGGGAGAGAAGCAGCGCTTGGATTTGGGAGAGGCCGTAAGGGAGATGACACTGGTGACAGATGCTCTCAGATGAATGGGGATTCACCTTGTAATCAAGGGAGGAGGCGTTCTGGTCATGGGAACTGCAAGCAAAGGCTCCGAGGCCTGGAGGAGGACTGGGAGTCCCGGAGGCTGAGGAGAGAACGTGTGAGGGGGAAGGGCTGGGGCCACAGCTGGGAAAGCAAGCCAAGATGCAAGTATGGAGACCTAGGAACTGGGCCACCACGTCCCACCCTTTGTTACGAGGTAGCTGACCCTGACTGAGAAGGTCCTTGGAAGTAACCCCCAGGCTGAGGGGTACCTGCAGACTGGCTGCCCAGGTCCAACCCACGTCTCTTTAAAACTTCTTTGGGTGTGTGGGGGTTGGGGAGCTGTCAAGAAACATGTGGTTGGTCCAGCACCGCAGGTGGCATCAGCTGCAGCCAGGCTGGGGTGATGCAGCTGCAGGGGCTGGATGGAGAGCCCTCGGAGCTATTTAGGCAGGTCTCACACTAGGATGACCAACGTCCTAGGAGAGGTTTCTTCAGGTGTTGTGACAATGGGGCCAGGGACAACATAAAGACACACACCTTTAGAACTTTGGTGCTCGTGACTACCTTACTGGGAGTTTGGCAAGGACCAACAGGAGGTGTGCATTGAGGAGGGAGATGAGATTTTTGTATCAAGAAAGCCCCTCCCCCAAGTTGGAGTGGTTTGAGGAGGAAAAGTGACGAACTGGGCTCTGGTTTGAACTCCAAGATAGCTTCAGGCAAAGACATGGATGAATTTGCTGGGTATGGTGATGGCTGAAAATGGTCCTCCAGAAATGGCCACACGGAGGCTATAAAAATATCCATCTTTCTTGGAAGTCTGTGTGTCTTGCGGTAAGGATGAATCATGAAGCAATTCTTCCACTTCCTATAGCCACCATTGGCAATGGCTGGGATATGGCTGTCCTCATAGCCCCTTCCTGGGGTCAGGGGTGGTAGGATCAGGCACCACATGCCAGGTGAGCTTCCCATAGGAAGAAAGAAGGGGAAAAACATACTCTATGACTCCCAGTAACACAGAGGTAGGAGCCAGAAGGAGAGTGGCCGATAGTGGATCCTAGTGCTGACTGGACTGTGAGGAAGGCTTTGTATTATTTAGGTCTTCAGGAGAAAGATGGAGTCATCAGAGGCCCAAGGGAATGCTGAAGAAAAATGCTACTTTGCTGGACAGGAGCAGTTTGGGCTTTATAAATTTTATTTCTGTTAATTACGTGCATGTATGAGTCTGTGGCCATGACTGCAGTTGCCCAAAGAGGCAAGAGGTGTCAGATGTCCCTAGACTTACAGATGGTTTTGAGCCTTCTGATATGGGTGCTGGGAACCGAACACAGGTCCCTGTGGAAGAGCGGTGTGTGCTCCTGACCTCTGAGCCATCTCTCCAGCCCCAGCAGTTCTTTCCTTCTGCCACATGGGTCCTACGGGTTGAACTCAGATTGTCAAATCTGGCAGCAAGCAATCTGGCCAGCCCTCAGTAAAGATGTTTCAGGGATCAGATTCACCCTATTGAAGCGATTGCTTTAGGATGCACCTAGCAGGAGGAGCCCTGAGATCCGAGTCTCCGTTACAGATGCCCGAGCAGGTGAGACGGTAGCTTGGGATTAGGTAAGAACATTTTTGTTTACTTTGTAGCCTCTGAGAGAAGTTAGTATGTTTTTCTATCAGGGAGAAATTGTCTAAGAAACATGGAAATAAAAAGCAAGGTGACTGAGCAGATAGGTCATGGGATAGGGGCTTAGGGTCAGGGGTGGGTTATAGAACCCAGAGGCAAGATTTGTGGTGGCGGAGATGATAGATTCCTGGGTGAAGAGACGGCTGCTGCCCTACCTAGGAATGGTGGAGGAGTGTGTGTTGGTATTGGATTAGACCCCCTCCAAATGCTTTAGGTTCATAGACCAACATTCTGGAGACATATGTTATTGTCTTGTTTTTATTGTGTTTGGCTTGCGGCAGAGTCTCCCATAGTGTAGTGCAGGCTGACCCTTTTGATCTTCCTGTCGTCATCACCGTGATGCTGGGACTACAAGCATTTGCCACTGGAGACAACTGTGGTCTCATCTTGAAGATAAGGAAGTTGAAACTTAGACAGTAGTAGCTCCTCAGTAGTAGCTCCTGGTAAACATTTAGCAGCAAACTATAATGTCTTGTAACCCTAGCATTCAGGAGGTAAAGGTAGGAAGGTAAAAGTCAAGTCCACTATGTACAGAGTTCTAGATTTGTCTGGGCTACAGGAGACCCCATGTTAAAAACACAAACTACATTTGTTTGTTATAAATTCTATAGATAACACATTTTACCTTATACATCATACTTCACATAAATATTGCTCCTCAGAGGTACTTTTTCTGGATTCTTGTATCTATGAGGTGCTTTTTCTGGATTCTTGTATCTATTGCCAGACTGTGGTTGCAGTGGACAAAAGAAAGTAGTCTCTAGGTCTGGAGAGATGGCTCAGTGCTTTAGAGCCCTGGCTGTTCTTCCAGAGGACCTGGGTTTGATTCCCAGCACCTCCATAGCCATTTACAACTATCTGTAGCTTCAGTTCCAGGGCTTCCAAAACCCTCTTTCAGCCTTTGCATGCGTGTGGAGCACAGACTTACATGCAGGCAAAATACCTGAACACATAAAAATATGATTTTTTTTTTAAAAAATTGTTTTTGTATGAACATTGGTTCATAGCTTAAGATAATTCACACACAAAAAAGTGAATACTGAAACTTCAGGCAGGGTTTGATGGTGCCTGCCTAGACCCCCAGTCTTTGAGAAGCTGAGGCAGGAGGTTTGCTGCAAGTTTGAGGCTAACCTGAGCTACACAACAGGTACCAGGATTGCCAAAGCTACACAGTGAGGTTGTGTCTCAAGAGGAAAAATGGGGTAAGTATTGCAGCTCTGAGAGGAAAGGCAGCCTAGCAGTCAGGAGCCAAGGAATGTCGTGAAGTCACACTGCACAGCAAACCTCTTACAAGAGGGTGACTCAGGTGAGAAGCAGCAGAGAAGTGAGCAGGAGACCAGGCTTATTCTGAGTCTCTAGGGGGAGGAGGGTGGGGATTGGTGGGATTTCAAGTCCTGAACTTGCAGCAAGCCCAGAGACGGGTAGGTTTTTGAGCTCAGGGGTTGAGACAGAATTTCCTTGTGTAGTCCTGGCTATCCTGGAATTCATTCTGTAGGCCACACTGACCTTGATCTCAGCTTGATCTTTAGTGCTGTAAAAACATAGGCAATAATAAAGATTATAAATAACATATAATATACATAAATAAAAATGAACGGATTCAAAAAGATCATGTCACGTTCATTTTCTGAAGCCGCTGATTTTGAGAACAAAATCAGGCAAGAATCACAGGTCATGAAAAGTTTTATTTGTTTTGGTTTTGGTTTGATTTGAGACAGGATTTCTCTGTGTAGTCTTGGAGCCTATCCTGGAACTCACTCTGTAAACCAGGCTGGCCTCGAACTCAGAAAGATCTGACTGTCTCTGTCTCCTGAGTGCTAGGATTAAAGGCCAGTGTCACCACTGCTCTGTTTAAAGGTGTATTTATTATGTATACAGTGTTCTGCCTCTCTCCAGAAGAGGGCACCAGATATTATTACAGATAGTTGTGAACCACCACATAGTTGCTGGGAATTGAACTCAGGGCCTCTGGCAGAACAGCCGGTGCTCTTAACCACTCTCCGACCCGGTTTTTATTTTGAAACAGGTTCTCACTATGTAGTCCTGGCCGGCCTGGAACTCTCTGGGTGGAGCAGTCTATCCCCAGACTTACAGAGGTTTGCCTGCCTCTGCTTCTTGAGTGCTGGGATGAATAAGTTAGGTGCCACTACACCTAGCTAAGAAAAAAAAAATGTTCGTATCAAGAATTGTAGCTGGGAGGGGAAAGAATAGGGTCAAAATACATTGTATGAAAAAAGTTTTTAATCAAAAAAGAGAAATGTAGCTGTGAGAATCTTAAATCAAGACCGTGTGTGATGGTGCATACCTATAATCAATCCAATACTTCAGAGATCTTAGAATAGCAGGAAATAGAATATGATAATATTCAGGGGGAGTCACTCTAGCTGTAAGTTTAATGCACAGTAATGAATTTAATAGTAGGAATTACTATTACTGCTGGGCTCTAAAGAGCCGTGTCAGTGAAGAGCAGGTACTGTTCTTCCAGAGATCTTGAGCTCAGTCCCTAGCACCAACATCCAAGGGATCCAAGTACCTTTTGACTTCCCACAGGCACCCCCCCCACACACACACATATGCAACACACACAATTTAAAAATATTTTTAAATTAAAAAGAAATTTGTATTTATTTTCTGATACTAGGATTTGAATTCATGACCTTGTACATGCTGAGCACACAGCGACTTCTGAGTTCTACCTCATACCTCCCACACACACACAAACAATGCTTAAACCAGATCTCACGTGATTGTAAATCCTGGGGATGGGCATGGGAGCAGGCACAGCAGTCATTGAAATAGGATGGCTAATTAGAGATAGGCCCAGGCGGTGGTGGTGCATGCTTTTAATCCCAGCACTCAGGAGGCAGAGGAAGGTGGATGTCTGTGAGTTCGAGGCCAGCCTGGTCTACAGAGTGAGTTCCTTGATAAGATAGGCTCCAAAGCTACACAGAGAAACCCAGTCTCGAATAACACCCCCCCCAAAAAAAAAAAGAAAAAGAAAAAAAGAGGGATAGATAGATGTCTTCCGTGTGGGATTTCAGCACATGAGAAATACAGGAACAGTAGTGAACTACCAGCAAAAGATGCCGAGAACAGCTGGGCCTAATGGGACAGCCTCTCAAGCTTGACTAGTTGGAAAGCTGAGGCTTCAGTCTGACCCTGTCTCAAAATTTGAAAAGAGGTCCAAGGATACAGGCCAAGGGGAGTTGCCCAGTCTTTGGGAGGCCCTCGGCTCAGTTGCAGGTACTGCCAAAATAAATTAATAATACATAAATATAAGAGAAACTTTAAAAGACAAAGAATAAATGTAAAAGTCAGTTGACTAACCACTTAGGTAGAATTTTTTTTTTTTTTTTGGGTTTTTTTTTTCGAGACAGGGTTTCTCTGTAGCTTTGGAGCCTGTCCTGGAACTCCCTTTGTAGACCAGGCTGGCCTCGAACTCACAGAGATCCGCCTGCCTCTGCCTCCCGAGTGCTGGGATTAAAGGCGTGTGCCACCACCGCCCGGCTTTAGGTAGAATATTTTGAAATCCCTGTTTTATGTCCTCACCTAAAATAAACGAGGCACTGGAGAGACTTATGGTTAAGAGCACTGGCTGCTCTTACAGAGGACCTCCCCGGCACCCACATGGTGGCTCACAAACATCTGGGACTCCAGTTCCAGGGGATCCGATGACCTCTTCTGACCTCCACAGGCACCAGGAAGGCGCACATGTGGTGCACATACATACATACATGCAGGCAAAGCACTCACACCCATAAAATGAAATTAAAAATCTAAAGTAAAGGAGTGTGTGTATCAAAGAATCAAATTTTTAAAAAGTCAGGTATGGTGTCATATCTGTCATTCCAATATTTGTGAGATGGAGGCAGGAGGATCAAAAGTAGAAGGCCAGTTTGGGCTACACAGTGAGTTTGAGAGCCTGGGCTAATACGTGAGCAAAATACAGAAGATCCACATAAGAAAACCATAAAAGTATTAGAAAGAAATACAGAAAAATGGATTTAAAGTGTTGGATGTATTTGGGACATTGGAGGCCTGCTTAGATGTGATATAAAAGGCAAGAGTAAACAGTTGATAAATTACATCAAGATTTTAAGCACTTTGGGGCCTTAGTTTGCTTAAAAGACGAGTCAAGGTAGGAAGAGAGAACAGAAAGATTATCAGCAAAGGATTAATATTAAGTTATGTAAAGAACCTCAAGTTGGAAGAGGAAAATAGCTGAGCGTAAAAGTGGGTAAATGAGTCAAGTGGGTGATTCTCCAGGAAGGAAATGAGAGAAGGCAACGTTTGACTATCAGATTGGCAAGAAAGTGAGGATGATCGTGGCGAGCTTTCGCCAAGTGTGTATGAGACTGTTTCTGTCTGGTCCATGATGGTGGGATGCAAACCGGAAGAGCTGCCTTCAAGGGCTGTATCACAGTCTTTGTTAAAATCACATACACACTCAGTGTGCCATTGAGAGATGGTATCAAATATTTATACCACATAAAAAAGTCAGTTCTAGAAGGGAGAATTTTGAAACGGTTGAAACATGTCTCGTGTGTCCTAGGCTCTCTTCAAACTGGGTATGTAGTCAGGGATAGCCAAACACTTCTGATCTCTGCCTCTACCTCCTGAGGTCTGGAATTAGAAGGTTTTGTCACTGCATACAGTTTTATGCAGCACTAGGGACTAATACGGGGCTTCATGCATGCTAGGCAAGCACTCTACCCACTGAACTCCTGATACGGTATTATTGAAGAGAAACCAAGTTTTAAAAAAACACTCACAAAAATGCACTCACAACACAAGCAAAACCCCATAATGTTTATTTTATTTGGAGATTGGATCTTACACTGTGGCTCCGGCTGGCCTAGAACCCTGTATGTCCAGATTGGCCTTGAACATAACACTCTGCCTCCCGAGTGTTAAGATTGCAAATGCGAGCCACCACACACATACCTAAAGATGTAGTATTTTATAATCTATGTTACCAAGGCAAGCCAAAATGTAATATTTAGAAGTAATTTTGTTTTGTTTTGTTTTGGAGACAGGGTTTTTCTTTTCTTTTTTTTTTTTTTTTTTTTTTTTGATTTTTCGAGACAGGGTTTCTCCGTAGTTTTTGGTTCCTGTCCTGGAACTAGCTCTTGTAGACCAGGCTGGCCTCGAACTCACAGCAATCCGCCTGCCTCTGTCTCCCGAGTGCTGGGATTAAAGGCATGCGCCACCACCGCCCGGCGAGACAGGGTTTTTCTGTGTAGCTTTGGAGTCTACCCTGGAACTCGCTCTAAAGACCTGGCTGGCCTCGAACTAACAGAGTTTTGCCTTTCGCTGTCTCCCAAGTGCTGAGATTAAAGGCGTGTGCCACCACCACCGGATTTAAAAGTAAATTTAGAATGTCTGACTGAGAGAGGCTTAAAATGTATTTTCTTTTTGTGGTTACTGGGGGTTGAACCCGGGACCTCATGCATGCCAGGTGAATCCCCGTCATTGAATTATATTCCAGTCCAGAACTAAAGTGTTGATGGGAACACAGAAACAGCATTTGAACAATAACTGAGATGGCTCAGTGGTTAAGAGTGTGTACTCAGCTGGGCCGTGTTGATCTATGCCTTTAATCTCAGCACCATCCTTGTCTACAGAGCGAGTTCTAGGACAGCCAGAACTCTTTTACAGAGAAACCCTATCTCAAAAAAAATAATTGATTAATTAGAATTAATCGATTAATTAATTAGAAAATGAAAGCAGGAAGGAGTGTGTACTGCTTTTCCCAAGTTTGCCTCCCAGCATCCATGTCATTCAGAAAGCTGCTAAAAAGATTTCCCCTGCAGCCCATCATCAGATGCAATTCCAATCAAAGGTTCTTCCACCTAGACTCTATCAATGTTTAAAAATATATTTATTAATTCTTTGAGAATTTTATATGATTTTTTTTTCGAGACAGGGTTTCTCTGTTGCTTTAGAGCCTGTCCTAGAGAATTTTTTTAAAAAGATTTATTTATTAGGTATACAACATTCCTTCCATGTACACCTGCACACCAGAAGGGGGCACCAGATCTCATTACAGATGGCTGTGAGCCACCATGTGGTTGCTGGGAATTGAACTCAGGACCTCTGGAAGAGCAGTCAGTGCTCTTAACTGCTGAACCGTCTCGCCAGCCCCTGTCCTGGAGAATTTTATACAATCAATTTTGATCATATTTGCCCCCAATTCCCCCCCACACACTTAACTCTTCCCAAATCTACCTCTTCCCCTCTGCCCCACAACTTGCATCCCTTAAAAAAAAAAAAAAAAAAAAAAAATGGCGGGTGGTGGTGGCCTACACCTTTAATCTCAGTATTGGCCAGTGGATCTCTGTGAGTTCCAGGACAGCCAGGGCTACACAGAGAAACCCTGTCTCGAAAAACTTAAAACAACAACAACAACAACAACAAACTATTGACTCCAATTTGTGTTACCCATAATATACGTATGGGTGTGGGGCCATCCACTAGAGGCTGGTCAACCTGCCAGGAGTCACTCCCAGAAGCCATCAGCAGCCCATAGTTCCTCAAGGATGGGGGCACACAAACCCCTCCTCACTCTACTCCGTGCCTGAACGGTGACCGGCCTGACCATGTGCAGGTCTCGGGCCAGCAGACACAGCGACCGACCGTGAGCTCCTGAGCACAGCTGTCACTCTTGACCTCCGGTACTCCGACCTCCAGCTCTTCCGGTTTCCACCCACTCTCGCGTGATTCTCCCTGTGACTTGGGGAGGGAGCATGTTTGTGTCCGAACACTCCATAATCACTTGTTTCCTGCACCTTGGCCAGTGCTGAGTTTGTCAACTGCTCCTCTATCTGCTGCGAAAGGACCTCCGCTGGGAGGTCTGAGAGCAACACTGATCTTGGTTCAGGGCTGCGCCCCCCAGAGCGTAGAGATGTTGTTGTGAGACCAATGGAATGTAAATATGAGCAAGAGTTTAAGGAAGTGGCTTCATAGCAGGGCTGGCCTACCATCGTGAACAAGCGAGTCCAGAAAATAGAAGCAGGTAGAAGTCAGTAAAGCAGTGGTATGGGCACTCACCTGGACCTCAGCAGCGACAGCTCCTTTTGTCCGGGGTTTGCAGGTCCATCGCAAAGGCTTGGGTGCCAGCATCCCCGTACCCTTCCCTGCCCTTACTGTGTCATCTCTTTGCTATTTCTCTGCAGGCCCAGGCCTTGTCATGCTCCAGTAAATTTGAAGCTGAGTTAAAAGCTGAGCAAGAAGAGCGGAAACGGGAGGAGGAGACCAGGAGGCTCCGCCAGGCAGCCTTCCGGGAGCTCAAGGCTGCTTTCAGCGCCTAGACCTGCTGACCTGACCTATGACCACAGCTGTGCCTTACTGACGCCCTGGAGGAGATGACCAGAATTTTCACATTTTTACCCTGCCGCCCTCTGCCTGAATGACCTCCCCCATCAACACCCCAGGCCTGTTTCTTAGTGCCTCTGGATACCTGGAGACTGCTTTCGTCCTTCCCAGGGTCCTGGCCTCTACCAAAAGACTTGCCGGCTGGTCTTTCCTGCCTTCTCTCCTCTGCCACTATCTGTATCCGAGACTTGTTTCTTTGGAAACCGTCCTTGTTCCTGCGTGGTTCTATGTCAGCGAGTCCTGTTTATCTATGGTTGCCCGTTTCTCGGATGGGTCTTCCCGGCTGCGGTCCTTGCGTTGTTTCCTGGCCACTTTCTACTTGGACTGCGTTGACTTCTTTTTTAGCGTCTTCCAACCTAGTTGATGGTGGGGTTTGAAGGAGGACTTGTGGATCATTACCTATACCCTCTAACTAGGGACTAGCTTGCTGTCACATTGCCTGTCTCCTGGCCTTTAACAGTGCCCACCCTCTTGTTCCCCTCATCCCTTTCTTTCTATTTCAGCCATTTCCCTGCTCCTCGGTCCTTTACTGTAAGAATGAAAGAATTGTTGGAAGTAATATTAATGAGCAGAAGGATATCTGTCACCTGACTCCATGCAAATCAGAGTGGATCCCTGAAATTCTCAAGTGACACGTGAAGATCTTTTGAAATCCCGGAAGTTATGACCATCCTCTGGTGTCTGATGTCAGCTCCATGTCATCCACGAGACAGAGTTTTATATATTGTGAGTTCTTGGGATTTCTCACAAACACCAGGGGTTGTATTTTTTAACAAAAAAATTCCTAATGTCATATTTATTACTTCTCTTTTGAAACTGCTGTCTTTACAATAAAGAAAACATCTGCCCTTCTAACAGCTGTTTCCTTTTAAATAAAATGTGCAAATGGTCTTTGCCTTCACACCAGTGTGCTTTTGATCTTTTTTGAATTAGGAGATAGAAGAACACGGGGTCAGTTCAGCCTTGGCTTCTGTTGACACTGAGTTCCTAAAGTATGGGTATGGCTGGGCGGTGGTGGCGCACGCCTTTAATCCCAGCACTTGGGAGGCCGAGGCAGGTGGATCTCTGTGAGTTCGAGACCAGCCTGGTCTACAAGAGCTAGTTCCAGGATAGACTCTAAAGCTACAGAGAACCCTGTCTCAAAACAAAACAAAACAAAAAACCCAGTATGAGTAGGAATAGGATGGGTAAGAGTGGGATGGAGGTAGCACAATGGGTGGACTACTTGCCTAGCATGCATGAAGCCCTTAGTTCAGTCCAAGCACCACATACAACCAGTCATGGCAATGCATTCCTGTAACCTCAGTACTCAGGAGATAGATGCAGAATTCAAGGTCATGGTCAAGTAAGTCTGAGGCCAGGCTGAGCTCATGAGACCTTATTTTAAGTCAAACGACAAAAGCAAAAGTAGGACCTAAGTGGGTCCCCACTGATGACATCATACCAGCACTGTCACCTGCTCTCCCCTTCCCGAAACCAGCGAGAGTGCTTTCAGCTGCTGGTAAAATCTCTAGTTGGGTTTGTTCTGCTTGTAGATCCCTTGAAACTCTTACTAGGGCCTGGCTTTATTTAATTCATAGTACATTTGTACCCTGGCATGTCAAATTTAACAAATATTTCACACTAATAAAATGACGGGTAGTCAGGGCCAGAGGTGGAGAGGTATATAAGATCCTGAACTTTTTTTCTCAGTTTCTCTATAAACCTAAACTTCTCTTTAGAATACCCTATTAATGAACAACAAGATGGTCAAGCACGTACAGGTGCTCACTTCCAAGCCAGAACGCTTGAGTTCGATACCCAGCCCCACATGGTAGAGGGAGGGAAGCAACTCCTTCAGGTTATCTCCTTGGTTCATTTTTAAAAAAATTATTTTAATTTATTTCATGAGCACTGGTGTAAAGGTGTCAGATCCCCTGGAACTGGAGTTACAGTTTTAAGCTGCCACGTGGGTGCTGGGAATTGAACCTAGGTCCTCCGGAAGAACAACCACTGCTCTTAACACTGAGCCATCTCTCCAGCCCCAGGTCCTCTGGATTCTACGTGCATGCTTTGGCACATGAATGTCCATACCCACACCCACACTTTAAAAAAAAAAAATTAGGGCTGGCGAAATGGCTCAGCAGATAAAGGTGCTTGCTGCCAAACCTGATAACCTGAGTTTGATCCCCGGGTCCTACATGATATAAGGAGAGAACCAACTCCACTCCCAAAGTTCTCCTGGACATTACTGGGAAGAGGAAATCTTTTTTTTTCTTTTTTTTTTTTTTTTTGGACAGGACAGGGTTTCCTGTGAAACCACCGTCCTGGCTGTCCTGAAATTCACTATGTAGACCAGGCTGGCCTCAAACTCATAGAGATCCGCCTGCCTCTGCCTCCCAAGTGCTGGGATTAAAGACGTGCACCACCACTGCCTGGTGGAAGAAAAAACCTTGAGAAAAATGCCTCCATAGCATTGGCCTGAGCAAGCCTGTGGAGTATTTTCTTAATTTGTGATTGATGTGTGAGGGCCCAGATCATTGTGGATGGGGCCACCCACTCCTGGGCAGGTGGTTCTGAGGTGTTTAAGAAAGCAGGCTACGCAAGCTATGTGGGAACGAGCCAGTAGGCAGCCCTCCTCCATGACGTCTGTTTCAGCTCTTCCCTTGAGTTCCTGCCATGACTTCCCTCCGCATTGCACAGTGACTGGACCCATGAGCTGAAATAAACTCTTTTGTCCCCAGGTTGGTTTTGATCATGGCATTTTATCACAACAATAGGAACCCTAAGCCGGGCGGTGGTGGCGCACGCCTTTAATCCCAGCACTTGGGAGGCAGAGGCAGGTGGATCTCTTTGAGTTCGAGACCAGCCTGGTCTACAAGAGCTAGTTCCAGGACAGGCTCCAAAACCACAGAGAAACCCTGTCTCGAAAAACCAAAAAAAAAAAAAAAAAAAAGGAACCCTAAGACAGCAAGTTTGAGGCATCCTGGGTTACATGAGACCATCTCAAAAACCAAACCAAACCAACCAAACAGCCTAACAAACAACAAAGAAAGAAAGAAAGAAAGAAAGAAAGAAAGAAAGAAAGAAGAAAGAGAAAAAAGAAAAAACCAAAGAGGAAACAGGAAAAAAAAAAAAACCTTTCTCTACTAACAGGCCAAAGTCAGAGCTAAAACTCTCAAGGGATACAAAATGACCCACAAGAGTTCTTAGGACAGAAGATGACACACATTGGGCTAGGTGACCACAGAAAGCGGGGGTATGACGTCTTTGTGCCCTTTTGGTCCATGCTCCATGTCCTACAGAAGCTGCTCTCTTCCTAGCTGTAACCTCTGGTTCCCAGGCTCCAACTCCAAACTCCAGGACCAAGGCCAAAACCCAACCCTTCCTTTCCTGGTCCTTCCCTGGGGCTCTGCAGTGACCTGACTGGTTTTTCTACTCTCCTTTTACAGGATTGTCCACTGTTGAGCTGGGACATTCTCTGAAGTGCAAATCTGTTCCTAGCATCCTCAGGGCTTCCAGCGTTGACCCTGCTCACTTGTGCTCTGCCCTCCTCCCTTCCCCTTGGAAGGCCCAGTACTGTGAAATAGGGAGCTAGCTGTTCCTGGGAGACAGCACACCTCCAGCCTCCAACAAGATGTTTCCTCTGCTCCCTTGCGCTCCCTCCTCCCTCCCACTAGTGAGCTACTTCTTGTTGGCTCAGCTCGGAGGATCTTCTTCCAATCTTCCAGAAGCCTTCTTGTTGCTCCTGGGAGGGCAAGGAACACCCTAGGATTCCTTTTTTACCTCGAGGCTTTTCTCTGTTGTAATCTTTAGGCACTTGGGCATTCTTCAGGATTCCTCGCTCTACTTCCCAACCATCCTGTTAGTATGATGACTTTCTAAAACACACATTTGTTTACTATTTATTTTGTGGTGTATGTGTATATGAGAGAGAGAGAGAGAGAGAGAGAGAGAGAGAGAGAGAGAGAGAGAGAACAGAAGACAACTCGTTAGAGTCAGTTCTTTTTTCACCATGTGGATCCCTGGGATTGAACTCAAGTTGTTGAGCTTGGTAGCAAGCACCTTGCTTTGCTGAGCCATCAAGTTGGCTGAGGACTCTGAACCTTTGGGAGGGCAGGAAGTCTGCCCTGTCTGCTGCTATAGGCCTAACAGGTAATTTGCAGACTTGTATGTAAATTTCACAAAGATATGCCCAAGTTTGTTGAATAGATGGAGAAATGCAAGGTGGGATCCTCATCACTGATGTCAGAGAACTTCTAATTACCTGTTGTTATAACAAGGAAATACCCAAAGCTAATGAGCTTTTGTAAGACAAGTTCACGAGTAGGATGTTGGCATCAGCTCACTCTGTTGACAGCTCTCAAAGGAGACCGACATCAGCATAGCATGATTTTGACACTGCAGAGTCGAAGGCTGAGGATACACATTCGTTATCCTGGTTAACGTGGTTAGAGGAACCATGGGGCCAGATAGGACTTCCAGAGTGAGGGGGAAGCTATTCTTACTATTTTTAATACCATTTTTATAATAGCCCTCTCAGGAGAACAAATTCATGGGTTCCTGGAGAAAAATCTTCAGAAGGCTATGTTCTCTGTGACCCAAGGATCTCTTATCACAGGGTCTCATGTAGCTGAAGATTAGATTGAATTTCTAATCTTCTTTTTTATTTATTTTTTATTTATTTGTTTTTGGAGACAGGGTTTCTCTGTGTAATTGCTGACTGTCCTGGAACTCACCTTGTAGACCAAGTTGGCCTCGAACTCACTGAGATCTGCCTGCCTCTGCCTCCTGAGTGCTGGGATTAAAGGCGTGCGCCAACACCACCCAGCGAATATCTAATCTTCTGGACTCTACTTCCTAAATGTTGGGATTACAGGCACATGATACCTTATCTGGTTTATGCAGTGCTGGGGATCAGACCCAGGGCTTTGGGTGTGCCAGGCACACTCTCCCCAAGAACGTGTATCCTCAGCCTTCGGCTCTGCAATGTCAAAAGTTGTATGCATGTGTATGGATGCTTTGCCTTCATGTATGTATTGACTGCCTGTGTGCCTGGTGTCCTTGAAGTCGGAGGAGGGCTTTGGAATGCCTGGAATTGGGAGTTATGGATGGTTGTGAGACACCACAAGGATGCCGCAAATTAAACCAGCAGCCAGCACTCTCAACAAGCCATCTCCCTCTCTCTCTTTTTAAACATGTATTTATTTATTTATTCATTTATTTATTTATTATGTATATAATGTTCTCCCTGCATGTGTCCCTGTAGGCCAGAAGTTATTACAGGTGGTTGTGAGCCACCATGTGGTTGCTGGGAATTGAACTCAGGACCTCTGGAAGAACAATCAGTGTTCTTTTTTTTTTTTTTTTTTTTTTTTGAGACAGGGTTTCTCTGTAGCTTTGGTGCCTGTCCTGGAACTAGCTCTTGTAGACCAGGCTGGCCTCGAACTCACAGAGATCCACCTGCCTCTGCCTCCCGAGTGCTGGGATTAAAGGCGTGCGCCACCACCGCCCGGCAACAATCAGTGTTCTTAAGCGCTGAGCCATCTCTCCAGCCCCCAGCAAGTCATCTCTTGAGTTCATACCTGCATATTATTTTTTTTGGTTGGTTTGTTTTGCTTTTGTTTTGTTTTTAAGTATAAAGTGTTAATATCTTTATTATGGCATAGTGTGGCACTTTGTACAGTAACTCATTTTAATGTAAAAGCATTTTATGTACAACTGCAGAGAAACAATACACAGACAGCTTGAATACAAAAACGGGGTGTAAGTCAAATGTCCAGAGTTACTTGATAAACATGCCTGCATTTTAAAGGGCCCATAAACCTCAACACCACCTCACCAGGACCAAGTATCACAAACCATATCTAACCCCAGGCAGGCCTTTGACACGTGGCCCATCCCTGAGGGGGCAACTTTGAAAGGAGAACAGCTGACATTGCATATTCATTGGGAAAAAAAAGCAACTAAAGAGTTTAGCTCCTGCCTACGGGTCACTATGTGATGTAATGACATTTAGACTCAATCACTAGTGACTCAGGCCTTGGTAAACATCCATATTCTTACCTGTAAAATGGGAATGATTAACTACCAGGCAGATCTCATGCCTGGATTAGTATTCAGTACCTGAGTCCCTCTCTCAACTTGGTATTCTCCACTACTGCAACTCTATCTCCTCCTGAACTTTGGGTTTCTACATTTAGGTCCAGAGGCCTAGGAATATTTAGACCTGGCTGTAACTGGAGGTTTCTCTCCCACCCACCAGTTCCAGAATAACTACTCTGAGGCTTAATATTAATTTCAAACTATTTGATCTATTAGCTCAGGCTTATTATTAACTAACTCTTACAACTTAAATTAACCCATTTCTATTCTATATTTTACCACGAGGCTCATAATTTGCTACCTGACTTCTTGCTTTCCCTGGCAGCTGCTGGCATCTTCCTGATTCTACCTTCTTTTTTCCCTGTATCTTTGCTTGGATTTCCTGCCTGGCTCTATTCTGCCTGGCTATTAGCCAAGTCAACTTCTTTATTAATCAATGGTAATAAGACGTATTTGCAGCATACAGAAGGGCATCCCACATCATCTGACTATTGTCCTTGTCCAAAGCGTGGGTATCCATTTACCAGATTCTCTGGTCTGTTGTTCTGGTGATGGAAGAACACCTATCCATTGTCTGCTTAGATGCCATGCTCTCTGGAGTTGACAGTTCTATATCTTTGGGCCTGATCATGTGACCTGATACTGTGACTTTGTCTCCTGATATGTACTAGGATGTGTACAGCTGTCTCCACCTGTGTACTAGGCTAGATTCCCTGCCAACTTGGCCTGACTATAGAAGAACAGTAGTTCCACAATTTTCTAGTAGGTTCTGTGATGGTTGTGGGGTGCTAGGGGACCAGCTTAGGGTTCCATAATGGAGGTGGGTGCTGAAGATGGCATCTATCTATCATCTATCTATCTATCTATCTATCTATCTATCTATCTATCTATCTATCTATCTAATCTATCCTACCTATTCATCCATCCATCTATCCATCCATCCGTCTAATGAGATAGAATCATATATTACAATCCAATCTGGCCTTGAGCAATCATGGTAATCCTCCTGTCTCAGTCTCCTAAGTGCTGAGATTACAAGTGTGAGCTAGCACAACAGATGACAGAACCTTATTAAGGGTCAGTTTCTCATCTTCTTTCAGAAACCAGTCAGTTTTACTGTGTGTTACCAATATGAGGGCACATTGCTATTGTCTCCTTTGCTCTCCTGTTTGGGATAGAGTCTCCTTGAATAGCCTAGGCTGGCCTGGAACTCATGATCTTTCCTGCTTCAGTCTCCCAAAGACTGGGGTTACCAGTGAGTAATCACCAGCTATTGTCTTTTCTAAAGATTTATTTTTATTTTTGTATTATTATTATTATTTTTTAATATTTATTTATTATGTATACAATATTCTGTCTGTGTGTACGCCTGCAGGCCAGAAGAGGGCACCAGACCTCATTACAGATGGTTGTGAGCCACCATGTGGTTGCTGGGAATTGAACTCAGGACCTTTGGAAGAGCAGGCAATGCTCTTAACCTCTGAGCCGTCTCTCCAGCCCCCTTGTATTATTATTATTTTGAGACAGAGTTTCTCTATGGAGTCTTGGCTGTCCTGGAACTCACCATGTAAACCAGGTTGACCTCAAATGTCCAGAGATCTACCTGCCTCTGTCTCTATTTTTACTTTTTTTTTTTTTTTTTTTTTTTTTTGGTTTTTCGAGACAGGGTTTCTCTGTGGCTTTGGAGCCTGTCCTGGAATTAGCTCTGTAGACCAGGCTGGTATTTTTTTTTTAATATTTATTTATTTATTGTGTATACAATATTCTGTCTGTGTGTATGCCCGAAGGCCAGAAGAGGGCACCAGACCCCATTACAGATGGTTGTGAGCCATCATGTGGTTGCTGGGAATTGAACTCAGGACCTTTGGAAGAACAGGCAGTGCTCGTAACCTCTGAGCCATCTCTCCAGCTGGTATTTTTACTATTTTTAAATCGTGTGTATGTTTGTTTGTGAGCATGTGTGAGTGTGGGAATCTACAGAATCCAGAAGAGGGTGTCCGATCCCTTGGAGCTGGAGATAACACATGGTTTTGAGTCTCCCAACATGGGTGATGGGAACTAAACTCAGGTCCTCTGGAAGAGCATCACTCCTCAACGAGGAGCCAGCTCTCCAGGTTTGCTGTTGTCTTTTTGATGGACAATTTGATAACTTTCAACATTGAAATCTCTACCTGTGTTACTTATTTCTGCATTAACAAACCATCTGATGACTTAAAGGCTTAAAATACTAATTAACATTTATCAGCTCCCCAAATATTTGAGGGAGAGGGATTCAGAAGCAGTTTAATTGGGTGAGTCTGACTCAAGGGCTCTCATGTGGCGGCCATGTGCAGTGCTGTCATCTGAGGCTCCACCGGGGCTGCAGAATCTGTTTCTAACGTGACTCACTCCTGTGGTTTAAAGGTTGGTGCCAGCTGTTAGCAGAAGGCCTCGGTCGCCTGCCACGGAAATGTCACTGGGCATCTTGAGTGTCTTCCCAACATGGCGAAGTACTTGCTGCACCTCTGGCCTTTCCCCAAGGAAAAAGGTGCCTTTTGCTCTCAGTGTCAGTTCGTGTTGATGTGTGAGCCACCTGTGGACAGACTGCGTGGGTGCGGTCAAGGGTTTTATTAGAAAGAACACAGGCTGGGGTGGATTTCAACCCAGCACAACTGCTTCAAGAGAGTACAGTGTAAGTCATTGCGGACTTTAAGATGTCGCTTCAGAAAGCACACTGTCATTTCCCCAGTACCCCACTGATTACATAGGTTGGCTTTATTGAGAAGAACCAGCAGGACTCATCTCGGAGCTAACCATTATAGAATCAGTCAGAGTTCTTAATCACCAGTAACAGAATCTGATTGAAACAGGAAAAGAATCGATTAAGAAGGCACCGATGAGCTCCCAGAATGACTAGCAGAGGGACAGAGTGGGAATCAAGCTAAGAAAATGGGCATGAGGCCAGGCAACTGGGACACAGGCCAAGAGCACACCCTGGGAACTGGCCAAGGATAGTGCCGCTGTCCTAGCTGCTCAGAACTCTGTGGTGTTATGCCTCTTCTTCGGGTCATTTACTCTGGTTTCAAACTCTGGGGTTGAGCTTAGTCATGTGCCAAATGAATTGGGGTTGAGGGGTAGCATCTGAATTTTTTTTTCTAAAGGGAAGCAGGTGCTGCCAGGTGCTGCTTCACACCGACATTCTTACTTACCTCAAGCATGGGAAAGTATTCCAGGTGCAGAAGTCCCTCACGAGTGGCGGGTGTTCACTGCAGAGGCATCCCTGGCTTTTTTTGTGTTTGTTTTTTGACAGGGTCTCACTGTGTAGCAAAGGCTGGTTAGGAACTCACAGTCTTCCTGCCCCAGCCTTCCTGGTACTATGATAAGAGTGTACATGGCTGCTCCCACCTTTCTTCATGACTTTGGACCTTGGAATATTTCTCGTAGGTAAAAGGTAAAAGTAGAGAAGGAAATGCATTTAAGAGAACATACACAGTAGCCTTTCTTTCTTTAAAAAGATATATTATTTTTTGTTTATTCTTTGAGAGGGTCATGCATGTATACAATGTATTGATCTTATCCACTCCCCTGTTACCCACTTCCAGCTCCTCCCCAGTCAGTATTCTTTCTAACAATAAAACCCCTGCCGGGCGGTGGTCAGGCACGCCTTTAATCCCAGCACTCGGGAGGCAGAGGCAGGCGGATCTCTGTGAGTTCGAGACCAGCCTGGTCTACAAAAGCTAGTTCCAGGACAGGCTCCAAAACCACAGAGAAACCCTGTTTCGAAAAACCAAAAAAAAAAAAACCAAAAACAAAACAAAAAAAAAAAAAAAAAACAAAAACAAAAACAAAACCCTTGACCACACTCAGGCAGTCTGTCTACAGGTGGATCACACAATCTACACATTGAAACAAAAAAAGACATCTTGTTTCTTGGGAGAAAGCCAGGGGTACAGCAATAGGCCTAGTAATGTTGCAGATTTTGCTTGTCTGTTCTAGTTGGGAGACATAAAACATTGTCTCTGGGGGCTGGAGAGATGGCTCAGCGGTTAAAAGCACTGCCTGTTCTTCCAAAGGTCCTGAGTTCAATTCCCAGCAACCACATGGTGGCTCACAACCATCTGAAATGAGATCTGATGCCTTCTTCTGGCCTGCAGGCAGACACACAGACAGAATATTGTATATATAATAAATAAACAAATATAAAAAAAAATTGTCTCTGTCCAAGAAGATCATAAGTTTCAGGAGAGCAGCAACCAGGTGGGTTTGGGAGTAGCTATTGTATCCTCAGAATGGAGTAGTGCTGAAGACACGGGAGTCCATTGTCCTTGTTCATATACACAGAATTGGTACACATGAAACTGAGGGGAGAAGTCATGCTCCTATAGTCCAGGGTGAGAAGATGTATTCAGTTTTTTCCCTTTATTTTTTGTAAAGATTCATTTATTTTTATTTTACATGCATGTATGTTTATGTGAGAGTGCCAGAACCCCTAGAACAGGAGTTACAGACAGTTATGAGCTGTCATGTGGGTGCTGGGAATCAAACCTGGGTCCTCTGGAAGAGTAGCCCATGCTTTTAGCCTCTGAGCCAACTCTCCAGCCCCCGCTTATGTTTTGAATTTTAAAAGAATTGTAACTCTGTAAGTAGATATTGCTTTCATACTATAATAATTATGACTACCATTGCTGCTATTTTTATTTTTCATAATAGAATCTTCTGTATTTCAGGCTGGCCTTGAAACTGACATGTAGCCAAGGATGACTTTTGACTTCTAATTCTCCTGTCTCCACATCTCAAATGCTAGGATTAGAGACTTGTGCCATCATGTTTTGTTTCTGCAGTGTTGGGGATCCAATCCAGAGCTTTGTGCATGGCAGGAAATCACTCTACTAATTGAGCGACCTCTCCCACCAGCTGCTGGTATTCTCAGTAATAATGACCCAGATCTGGTACTGGGCGTTGTGGCTCATGACACTCTGTGGCAGGAGGATAGCTTCAAGTTCAAGGCCAGTGTCTGATGCAGAGTCCATGGAGGAACAATGCTTACTGGCTTGTTTCTCTTAGTTTGTTCAATTTGTTTCCTTCCTTCCTTCCTTCCTTCCTTCCTTCCTTCCTTCCTTCCTTCCTTCCTTCCTTCCTTCCTTCCTTCCTTCCTTTCTTTCTTTCTTTCTTTCTTTCTTTCTTTCTTTCTTTCTTTCTTTCTTTCTTTCTTTCTTTCTTTCTGTAGCTTTGAAACCTGTCCTGGAACTAGCTCTTGTAGACCAGGCTGACCTCGAACTCACAGAGATCCACCTGCCTCTGCCTCTCAAGTGCTGGGATTAAAGGCGTGAACCACCTCAATTTGTTTTCTTGTACACCTCAGGACCATCTTGCCCAGGTTTGGCACCATCCACAATGGGCTGGGGTTGTTTCCATCAATCATCAATCAAGAAAAATGCCCGAAGACTAAGCTATATAGGCCAATCTTATGGAGGCATGTTCTCGATTAAGTTTATTGCTTCTGGAGAGAACCAGTTTGGAAGGTATCCTCTGACCTCCACATGCACCATGACATGAACCTCCTCCCTCAGCATACACAGTAAGTAAATCAATGTAATAAAAAATACTCAAAATAACTCCTTCTTTCCAGATACCTTTTCCTTGTGTCAAGTGGACATAAAACTAGCCATCACACTAGCCTGCCTTATCCGGTGTGACAGAGTTTTACCGAGCAGACACAACACGTACGTGTCCATGCGCCTCAGTCAGGGATCCCACTACAAAAGACAGATACGACTGAAGTCTAACTTGGTGAGCCAATGGGTTTTATAGGGGTTACTTATGGGAGCAGAAATTACTCCAAGATAGTTACTTAGGCCCAAAAGGGGTATTGCTGAGTTTTAAGGCAGATATTTGCCTAATTTTGAGTTTCCAAAAGCAGCTATGCCAGTTTGCACTCCCAGCAGTGGAGTTTTCTCTTTACCCCACATTCTCTTAAACATAAGTTGTTAGCAGTATTTTTAATCCCAGTCATTTTTACAGAGATAAGTTAAAACCTCAGAGTTTTAATTTGCATTTCTCTAATGGCTTAAGGCTGTTATGTTTAAACATTTTTTAAGTGTCTTTCAGTCATTTTAAGTTCATCTGTTGAGAGTTTTCAGTTTAGGTCTGTAACACATATTTTTATTGGATTATTTTTTTGATGACAAATTTCCTGAGTTCTTCATAGGTTTTTAGAGTGGGTTTATGCTAAGTAAAGATCTTTTCCCATTCTATAGACTGATATTATGTCTTATAGAAGCTTCTCAGTTCAGGAGATCTCATTTATTGTTTCTCCCAATGTTTGTGCCACTGAGGCTGTGTTTGAGATGTACCAAAGTGTACTTCTTATTTTTCTTCTGTGAGGTTCAATGTAATTTTTTATGTTTAGGCCTTTGATTCATTTAAACTTCAGTTCTGTACATGGAGATGGATGCGGATCTATTTTCATCCTTCTGCATGATAATGTCTAATGAGGCCAACATCACTAGTTAAATATGCTTTCTTTTTCCATTTTTCTATCAGCTAGACAGACTTGCAACTTAAGAGGAAGATACCTTATAAACTTTTAATTAGATATACAATGGTTAAAGCCCTAGTTATAATATTCTTATGAGAGATATTGAGCTACTAGATAAAATTCTTTTTTTTTTTAAAGATTTATTTATTTATTATGTATACAACATTCTGCCTCGATGTATGCCCGCACGCCAGAAGAGGGCGCCAGATCTCATTACAGATGGTTGTGAGCCACCATGTGGTTGCTGGGAATTGAACTCAGGACCTCTGGAAGAGCAGCCAGTGCTCTTAACCTCTGAGCCATCTCTCCAGCCCCCTAGATAAAATTCTTAAAGGGAGCAATGAGCCAATTTCCAATAGAGAGCTTATAGAAGCTGCCAGACAGGTACTCAAGCAGGTAAAGTATAGATCAGCAGGTAAAGTATACAATAATCAACAAGTACAGTATATTAATTATGATTCAGCTATGGTGAGTGTGTGTATTAAGTTCAAAACTTATTCTACAAGCAGTTTTATGAAAAAACAAAATGCTTTTTATGGCTACACCTTCCCAGTTTTGCCAGTTAAGATATTAGACTCTTAATTTAGAGCAGTAGCCTATCTGGTACAAAAGAGCAGGATGAATATTTGATAGAATATTGACTATGATCAATGTTTCTTATACTAAGCAATAGTTTAATAATTTTAAAATAGTAATTCTTGGATTATTGTGTTTGCTCAATTCAAAGGCCAAAATAATAGTATTTTCCCAGATGACCATTGCTACAATTCACACAACTATATTTTGCTAATGTCATAGCTAAAAATCCCTTAAAGGATGTTATACTAAATTTTACAAATGACTCTTCCGATGGAAGAACTGCATATGTGGTTAATAATAAAAAGCAATTTGGAAGCCAGGCGGTGGTGGCGCACGCCTTTAATCCCAGCACTTGGGAGGCAGAGGCAGGTGAATCTCTGTGAGTTCGAGACCAGCCTGGTCTACAAGAGCTAGTTCCAGGACAGGCTCCAAAGACACAGAGAAACCCTGTCTCGAAAAACCAAAAAAAAAAAAAAAAAAAAAAAAAGCAATTTGGAGCGTACCGTGGCTCTTTGAAAACAGCTTAAAGGATAAAAGTTGCAGACAAATCTGATGCAAACAGATCTGACATGATGGCACCAAGGTGACCTTTACTAAGGCAAGGTAAAAAAGCCATTCAATGAATTATAAAAAGACCCGACCTATATATATATATATTTGGGGTCGAGGATATGTTTGTACTTTTTTCACAGAAAGAAAATAAAGCTGGACCTGATTACATCCTAGCTGCAAACACCCCGCAGAGGAGTTCAAGAAACAATTGGAGAGAAATCCTTGATCCAGTCTTCCCTGTCCCCACGGAGAGGAGTGCCTGATAGCAGGACCTGCTAAGCCACTCTACACTGCAGGGTGTCATTCTGCCTCCAGAGAGTCCGCACAAAGAGACCCCGCTGATATAATTGCCAAGATGTGCTTCAGGTAGCTGAATTCTGCTCACCTCACCCAGGAATGCCACCTGCCCTGAAGCTGAGCTACTTCTAGACTTGGGACACAGACCCAGAGGCCCCGCTATGACTACATAGAAGAAAGCAGAGAGAGCAAGAGGAGGGGTGGTTCAAAAACTGGTTCTCCACCTCCCTCTGGGTCACCACCCTCTTACCTTTCCTTTTGAGACCCCTTTTAGAATTTTTATTATTGATGGCTTTTGGACCGTAGGCTCTTAATAGGCTCACTAAATTCATTCGCCAGCAGGTAGATTCCCTGGCATCCAAGCCCATTCAGGTCCATTGGCTTGATCTGGCTGATAAAGGGCTAGCCGAGCCCTTTGAGAGCGAGTCTCCAATAGGAGCCACATAAAACCCAGAGATATGTGTGCCTGTCCACGATAGGCATGGGCACCAGCAAAAGGGGTGCGAGGCAAAGCACTGCAGGGAGAGGACCATGAATTCCGTCTCTGGGTCTCCTGAGGAACACGCCTGATTGCATAGAGGTTGATGTCCCGAGGTATTGATATAAAAACCTAGACCCTCTCCTCCCCAAAAAGACATCTGTAACTTTGAAAAGAAATTTCTTCTACCAAGTTGGAAAAAAAATTTCCCCCACCAATTAAACGTGGGAGGATGGGGCCTCCTCCCCCCTCAATGGTTAATGCCCTCTCATCTACCAGATGACCTTTAACTCACATCATTCTAATACCTAAAAAGGGGTGGACATGCCGGAAGCAAAGACCTGTATTTTGAGATCTGTATTTTGTTTACAGCCATCTTAAGTTCACAAGTAAGATATTCACCTTTGCAGGGCAAGTTCCAGACCTAGGACTTCAGCCTAGTGAGATCTGCAGGCTCCAGGCTTCAGAAACAATTAGCATTCCCTTTGTCAATGAACAAGCACAGACCCTCAGTGTTTTCTTATCAGCTAGGGAAGTCTCCAAACCTGAATTCCAGCAGACCCGGCACCCTCCCCTACCCCCTGCCCATTCCCTATATAACAGCTTCTGAGGAATAATAAAATTTCCGGCTTGATCAGAAATCCTGTCTTGCTGTCGTTTCCTTGTGTCTCTTGTCCCCTCCATTTCTCTTCCTCCTCTAGGTTTATAAGGGACCCCCGTTAGTATTCCGCTGGCTGGGATAAAGGTCTTCCCCAGCACGGGTGACAGCTCTTGGAAGCTGGGGACCTTAAATACACTACATAGCCTGCAGGCAGCTCAACAGGTTGGAAAGTATTCTTTCTAGGAACTCAGCTGCCTAAGCCTTGTCCAGAGAGCTCAGTTAGTTTCTGCTTCTTCCAGGAGGCCGGTCTGGTCTGAGAGTTCTTCGAAGTTTGTCTTGACTGAGAACGACTCTCTACAGTCCTTAGTGTTTACTCTTGGGAGGGAGGTACCTAGTGAAACTGCTCAGTTTTAGGGACTTCCTGAAGTTATTTTGAGTTTCTTTTTGCTTTCTGTTTTAAGGAACATCACTTAACTATTTTAGCCTTGGAGGAAACTTCTACAGAACACCTAGACTACATGGAAACATGTTTCAACCTTGCACCTTACTACAAAAGGGGAAAAAGAAGGCCAGTGAGATGACTTAGTGGATGAATGGTCACCAAGCCTGATGACCCAAGCTTTATCCCTAGATCCTATGTGCTAGAAGGAGAGAACCAACTCCTGATCTCCACACGTGGGTTGTGGCGCGCGCGCACACACACAAAGTAAGTGTAACACATTTCCTTTAGAAATAAAAAAAACAGTCTAGAAGTAGTGATGTGCACTTATAATGCTAACACTCAGGAGACTGAGGCAGAAAGATCTTGAGTTGGAGGCCAGATTGGGCTACAGAGCTCCATGCCAGTGTAGGTTGCACAGAAAGACCCTTCCTCAACCTCCTTCCTGAACAGACACATAAATAAAAAAGAGATGGTGTCTGCTTCATTTCCTCTTGCTTGGGATCAAATATCTTAAGGAAAACAACTTCAGGGAGATTTGTTTTTCTCCTCACAGTTCCACACAGACCATCACGGCTGGGAAGTCAAGGCAGCAGCTTGAAGCAGCTGCTCACATCAGGAGATGGGGACCAATGGATGCTGCTTCTTAGTTCCCTCTGTCCATTACACAGCCCAGGATCCTGGGCAGTGAACGGTGCTGCCCACAGTGGGTCAATCTTCCCATCATGATAATCATCTGTAGGCATCTGTAGAGGCTATCTCCCCTGCCATTCTAGATTCTGGCAACAGTTAACACTAACAATCACAGATGGGAATGTATGACCAGAAATACAACGAAAGCGACATTTCAGTTGAACTCTGGTGTGAGAACTCTGGGATAGCAGAAACACGAACCCCTAAACATGTTTGTGGCAGTTTGAATATGATTGACCCCATATCTCATAGGGATTATGGCACTCATAGCTCTATAAAGAGGTGTGGCTTTGTTGGAGGAAGTGTGTCACTGTGGGAACAGGTTTTAAGGTTTCCTATGCTCAGAATACTTCTGTGCTTCAGACAACTTCCTGTCCCCTGCAAACCAAGATGTAGCCAGTACAATGTCTACGTGCATGCTGCCATGTTCCCTGCCAAGATGATAATGATTTGAATCTCTGAAACTTTAAGTGAGGCACCCCAATTAAATATTTTCTTTTTTTTTTTTTTTTTTTTTGGTTTTTCGAGACAGGGTTTCTCTGTGGTTTTGGAGCCTGTCCTGGAACTAGCTCTTGTAGACCAGGCTGGTCTCGAACTCACAGAGATCCGCCTGCCTCTGCCTCCCGAGTGCTGGGATTAAAGGCGTGCGCCACCACCGCCCGGCAATATTTTCTTTATAAGAGCTGCCATGGTCATGGTGTCTTTTTACAGCAATAAAAACCCTAATTAAGACAATGTTAAAATAGAGAAAATAGATACTATTGGGCCACACCATGGAGCATTAGGTGGGTGAAATAATGCATCTTGTCAAGATTTTTTATGGCTTAATTTTCTTGGGATTTTTTTTTCTTTTTCTTTCTTTTTTTTTTTAGAGACAGGGTTTCTCTGTAGCTTTGGAGCCTGTCCTAGAACTAGCTCTTGTAGACCAGGCTGGTCTCGAATTCAAAGAGTTCTGCCTGCCTCTCTGCCTTCTGAGTGCTGGGATTAAAGGCATGTGCCACCACTGCCCGGCTTTTCTTGGGCTTTCAAAGATTAGAAAATAATTTTAAATGTCCAAGAGGTTTTACAGTAAAAGTATGCTTTCGTAAAATGTAAAGATGGATTTATTTCCATAGTTGTCATCCCTATGGCCTCTCCTGCTGTTCCTTAGCTCTCTGGTTTGCAATCTTTAGACAACCTTCCTGGAGTTTTCCCTTTGTTTTACGTCAGCCCTTTAAGAGTCCTCTATTGGTCCATTTCCTTCACTATAATATACGGATGCTTGGTAACTTCTTAAAGAAAAGAGGCTCATGTCCAGCTCACATTGATCCTGCTGCCTCACCCTTCTGAGCGCAGAGATTTTAGGCCTCGCTTTATTTCTCCATTTTTACAAGGGCACCAGCCATATTGGATAAGGACCCACTCCAACTCAACTCATTTTATCTTGAGTAACTTTTGAAGACCTGTCAGTAGATCGATAAACTCACATTCTGAGGTACTTGGTGGTTAGGCTATATATCAGTATATCTTTTGGGGAGACACAGTTGAATACATAATCATGATGTTCCAGACTCTTGCTGCTGTAAACAAATTAAGACATAATGACTTCAAAGGTCCATTTTATTATGCTGATGAATTCAATGGATCAGGAATTCAGACAAACTGCCATGAAGGTGCTTGTCTCTCCTTCATGACGTCTTGGGCTTAGATGCCCTGGGATGACCTGACTGGCAGGGCCAGATTCATCTAGTGGCTTTTTCCACTCTGATGTCTGGCTGTGGGCTGAGACTCCAGTTGGTGCTGTTGATGAAGAAGCCACACACATGGGCTTCTTCTTGTGGTTTAATTTCAAGGCATGTTTTAATTGGCCTTCATTGTCAGTTTGACACAGCTTGGAGTCATTCTGAGAGGATCGGCTTTCCCATTGAGGAACGCCTAAATTAGAGTGGCCTGTGGGCCTGTTGATGGGTTGTTAATTGATGTAGAAGGCCTGGTCTACTGTAGGCAGCAAAATTTCCTAGGCAGGCAGTCCCAGGTTGTATAAGAATTCTAGCTAAGTAAGGAACAGCCTAGCAAGCAACCCTTTCTATAGTTTCTGTCTTAAATTCCTACCATGACTTCTTTCAATGAAAGACTATGTATGACCTGGAAGTGTAAGCCAAACAAATCCCTGAGTTGCTTTTGGTTAGTTATTACTAACCCCCCCCCCCCAACAGGGTTTCTCTATATAGTGCTGGTTTTCCTTGAACTCAGAAATCCACCTGCCCCCAGTGCTGGGATTAAAGGTGTGCACCCTCACCACCCTCACCACCCATCTTGATTAGTGTTTCATCACAAACAAAAATGAAACTATAGCAGGTAGTCACAAGACGTTTGGACTTAGTGATAGCTTTGCTTCAAAAGAGACTGGTTAGGCAAACAGGATGAAGCTGTGTCACCCCTCAAAACCTAGCCCTGGGGAGTCTGTCATCTTACTTCTACTACCCCCTGTCCAAAGGAAGGGAAGTTGACTCTATTTCTAGAAAGATCAGGGAAGGTTCTAGAAGAATATGTTGAATGGAAGATTTGGTCAAAGCCATTTTAGAAAAATAGAGCCGGGTGGTGGTGGTACACGTCTTCAATCCCAGCACTCGGGAGGCAGAGGCAGGTGGATCTCAGTGAGTTCAAGGCCAGCCTGGTCTACAAAGTGAGTTCCTGGATTGCCAGAGCTGTTACACAGAGAAACTCTGTCTCAAAAATTTAAAAAAAAGAAAGAAAGAAAAATAAAAATATAAACTGTTATAAATGCTGAGCCCAAGTTCATTACAAATTACACCCATTTCAGATTAAACTCCTTAATTCCACTCTTATTTATTTGCAAGTGATTTTTTTATTACCAACATCTTATTTCTAAGAATGATACAGTAAAGTGGAAGCTGCTAATTTTTTTATTTTTATTTTTTAAATATTTATCTATTTATTATGTATACAATATTCTGTCTGTGTGTATGCCTGTAGGCCAGAAGAGGGCACCAGACCCCATTACAGATGGTTGTGAGCCACCATGTGGTTGCTGGGAATTGAACTCAGGACCTTTGGAAGAGCAGGCAATGCTCTTAACCTCTGAGCCATCTCTCCAGCCCCAAAGCTGCTAATTTTTCCTAACTAGAACACTCATCAGTCTACTGGCTGAGAAGTGAGTCTGCTGTTGCTCTTTGGTGGACCATCAGAGAGACAGTGTGGCTAAAAGAAGAAAGGAACGTGCCCTTCCTAAGGAGTATACAACAGAGTTTGGTTCTAAAGCATTTACCACGTGTCAGGACAATGGCAGTTGCCAAGATGCAGAGGTGAATAATGCAGGATGCACTGTGCATAAAAGCATGGAGTTTCGTCACCAACACTATCACCATCCCATAGATTGGTTCTTGCTTTCTGTAAGCTTATAAGTTAGGAAGGAAGGTCCAAATCAGGAGCAGGAGGAGAGAGAGCACGACCAAGGAACTCAGGACCGCGAGGGGTGCACCCACACACTGAGACAATGGGGATGTTCTATCAGGAACTCACCAAGGCCAGCTGGCCTGGGTCTGATAAAGCATGGGATAAAACTGGACTCGCTGAACATAGCAGACAATGAGGACTACTGAGATCTCAAGAACAATGGCAATGGGTTTTGATCCTACTGCACGTACTGGCTTTGTGGGAGCCTAGGCAGTTTGGATGCTCACCTTAATAGACTTGGATGGAGGTGGGAGGTCCTTGGACTTCCCACAGGGCAGGGAACCCTGACTGCTCTTCGGGCTGATGAGGGAGGGGGACTTGATCGGGGGAGGGGGAGGGAAATGGGAGGCGGTGCAGGGAGGAGGCAGAAATCTTTAATAAATAAATAAAAATAAATAAATAAAATTTCAATCAAAACCTTTAAAAAAATAAGTTAGGAAGGAACATATGGCCCAGGCACTCGGAAAAGTTTGGCACTTTCTGATTGACGTCAAACTAACAGCATACAACTGTCCATCCGTTTCCAAGTGAGAGGAAGAAATACCACCTGTTACTGAGAGCCACACCTTTGCTCAGTAGGGTCAGCATCACCTGGAGGCTGGGAGTGACACTGCTCTCCAGTTGATCCTTCAGACCGCCATGCCGCTGCGATTCGCTGCTAGTCCTTTTCCCCTTTCCTTTGTTCTTTCCCATTGTCTGAATTATCTTTCCTGTTGCTGTGATTATCCTGACAAAGGGCCTGGAGAGATGATTCAGAGGTTAAGAGCACTGGCTGTTCTTCCAGGTACTGAGTTCAATTCCTAGTACCCACATGGTGGTTCACAACTATCTGTAATGATATCTGGTGCCCTCTTCTGGTGTGCAGGCATATATGCACAGAGAACACTGTATACTAAATAAATAAATAAATACATCTTAAAGGAAAAATAACTTCTTTTTTTTTTTTTTTTTTTTTTTTTGGTTTTTCGAGACAGGGTTTCTCTGTGGCTTTTTTGGAGCCTGTCCTGGAACTAACTCTGTAGACCAGGCTGGTCTCGAACTCACAGAGATCCGCCTGCCTCTGCCTCCCGAGTGCTGGGATTAAAGGCGTGCGTCACCATCGCCCGGCTGAAAAATAACTTCTTAAGAGATAAAGGGCTAGCCCAGCATGGTGGCGCATGCCTTTATGTCCAGCCCTTGGGAGGCAGAGGCAGTCAGATCTCTGTGAATGAGAGAGAGAGAGAGAGAGAGAGAGAGAGAGAGAGAGAGAGAGAAGAGGGGGGAGAGAGAATTTAAGAATATTTGAGAAATTTAGGAATATTTGTAAAAAAGAAGAAAAAGTTGGCGGGAGGAATCATAAAAGGGCTGGAGGATGTAGTTCACTGGTTGAGTAAAGCCCTGGGTTGATCCCAAACTCCAAATGAGGTAGTGGGATACGAAAAGACTAATGGCGCCAGAAAGACTGTGATGACTCGAGATGGTAGCTGTACCAAGCTTAGCCACTAGAAGTATAGTATGTGCAGCTAAACACAAGTTCCAGAAGGACAGCGGATGTATTGCTGGGTTTCTTATCCATTATCTAGCAGCCCGAAAAAGGGAATGCAGTAGCAGTATATAAAGGGGTTGTAGACCCGCACGTAGTGGGAGAGTCAGAACTTGAAAACCCTTCCCAGCTGTCACATTCCAACACTCCAGGACGAATTCCCACTTCTACTACAAGAGGAACTGCTTTGAATTTCAGCCTCACCATTTGCTCCATGATGGACAAACTGGCAGGAAAATGCTAGACCAAAGCTATGGAAAAGTTCTAGCTTGGAAAACCAGCTCCTAAGTGGTGCAGAGATTTCTGTATTGCAAACTGGCCCTGGATTGGTTGCATCGGACAGTGAGTCACAGGGCTTCTGGCCGGGTTCCAACTCGGGATGCCTGCTCAACTCTAAGGCGGGTAGAAACCTCAGTCAAAGGCCCCCGAATGCGCCTGCGCCGCCGCTGCTCCGCCCTTGCCCAGCCCTGCATCCGGGTCTCGAGAAGGGGCGTGCCCGACCGGAGGGGCGGTCCTCCGAGGAAGGGAAAGCTGTCGTGGGAAGCTGGAGTGCAGGGAGGGAGCGAGGTGGGGGAAGTAGGCGGGCCGGGGGGCGGGGCGGCGAGCGGGGTCACGTGATGTGCGTGGCGACGTGTCGGCCATCTTGTGTTGTTGAGGCTGAGGATTGACTTGGGTTCTGAGAGACTCCTGTCCCGGACCGCAGGTAACCAGTGGCTCGGTGTGTCTCCCCTGCCCGCAGCCATCCCGTGCCCAAGCCCCGCTGTGGCGCCCCGAGCCTTCGTGGCCCGGTGCCCACCGTCGCGTCCCCGCCATTCCGGTCCGAAGCGGCCGCATGGACACACTTGAGGCTGCCCGGCAGCGGCTACGGCCGGCTGGGGGCGTCAGACGTGTGGACAGGGCAGGTGCTGGGTCGGCAGGAGCCTCCTCCAGTGCGAGGGCCGCCGCGGGGCCAGGGAGCGTCCTGGCCTAGGGCAGCCCCCTGCCTTCACCCCCGTGGCATCGTGGGGGGAAGAAGCCGTGGCGAGGAGGCGGGAGGCGGGGTGGGCAGTGTCAGGCCGGAGGGCTCGCCTTCCGCTGCCCGCTCCTCGGGGCCGGCCGCCCGCGCAGCCTCGGGGTGCCCCGGCTAACAGCTGCTGCGAGCCGACAGCTGCTCCCGCCGGCGCTCCTGCCCGCACCTGCCCCGGGGAGGTGCGCCCTTGCCTTCTCCACCGAGCATCTGGACTGGCAAAGACTGCTTCCCCGGCCGGAGGACGGGTCTGGAGCAGGCCCCAGGCGAGGTGGAGTCATGATCTGATCCTGGGACTGAGAGGCTTGGGAAAGTAGAGCCCGGGGCAGCTCCGGGCACCCGAATGTTCACACCGGGTTGCAATGGGCAAGCAGTTTCCCACGAAGCACTCTTGAACACTTCAGTTTTGTAGCTGAAAATAGACAGTCAAGTGAGCAGGGAAGGGAGGGCATGGAAGAAGCAGGTTGTTTGACCGCGTTTGGGAAGCAGTAACGTTGCTTTGCAGTTATCAGCACTGTCTACCCTCCCCTCCCGTTTTCTTGAAAGTCAAAGCACTTTAACACACCTAGTGGCTCTATTAGGAAGGTAAGTAGTCCACCATAAGAAATTAAGGGACTTGAGGCCCTGATGGCTTCCTACCATATCCCTTGGATTATAAGGAGTGTTAGCTCAGAGTTTTATTCAGGGACTAAAGTCTTCTGTAGTTTCTCCTGTTTTTGTAACATTGACTTTCTAGATGATAAAATTTATCATCCTTTTTGTACATTTATTTTCATCCTTCTAATTTGGCGACTCTGGCAGAAATTGCCCATTTTGATGAGAACACATACTTGGTCTTCACTTAATGATGTTTCCCTAGTGTAGCAGCTTTTTAATGTTTAAACTGTGATATATACTTTATTGTCACATTAGAAGACACTAGAAAAACATTTAGAATTGACACGTATCTGGAAAAATACCAACATTGAGGAGTTAACATAAACGAATGTTAGTGATTTGCCAAGAAAGGAAGAGACCATACCTTTTTTTGGTACTTGACAAAGACTTTACGGTGGCTGGGGAAGAAGAGACTATATGCTATTTCATTTTTTTTATAATTATCATTCTTTATTGGACAAACTTCAAGTACTTACTACAGTGGTGCCTGCTGAGGACAAAAATTTCTATTTCTGTGGAGCTCATTTCTAGACATCTAAATTCTTAAGTAAAAATACACACAAATGCTTCCTGATGTAATGATTGGCTACATCCCTTAAACTTACTGAAAGTTGAAAGTTTTGTAAGCTGAAAATGGCATTTAATACAATCAGCCTACTGCCCATTTTAACTGCAAAACCTCATGTAGAATCTTGATTATTTCCCCCTCATGATTGTATGACCAAATTGTGATTTTTGTGGCTCTCTTTTCCTAGCCAGCAATGCCAGGGAGTATTGTACCATATATTGCTAACTCAGGAAGAAAACAAAATTTGAAGAAATGATTTCCTCTGAGTCCATGTTGTCTTTACATCATAGTAAAGTGGAAAATTGTAAGTCAGTTCTGTGCAGGGACCATCTGTATAAAGTAGGAGTAATTGATGTTGAAAAAATGAGATAGGGAGACAGGATAATAGTTGTGGGAAGGGTTAATTTTTAAGTTTAGTTGCCTGAGGAGACTTACAGGTAAGCCCAAATTTGAGGAAACACCTCCTAGATAGAAGGCAGGTTGCTTCAGTCTAAGAGGCAAAATGGGCAAAGACCCTGAGACAAAGACGAAACTTGGCAGCAGGACCTATTAAGGGCTTGCTGGGTGAGCATGAGTCTGTCTAGGCTGAAGAGACCGGGGTGAGGAAGAAACTGAGAGCAGTATGTCTACATACCTCTTCTTTTTCCCCTTGTGACTTTGTGTGTGTGTGTATGAGAGAGAGGGAGAGAGACATACACATACAAACCCAGGTGTGTGAGACTCTTTCCTTTTTGACTTTGTGTCTGTGTAACCCAGGTGTGTGTATGTGACTCTTCCCTTGTGACTTCGTGTGTGTGTAACCCAGGTGAGTGTGTGTGTCTCTTGTTTTCCCTTCTGACTTTGTGTGTGTGTGTGTGTGTCTGTGTAATCCTGACTGTCCTCAAACTCCTGTCTCAGCCTTCCAAGTGCTGAGATCTGTAGAAAATCAGATACTATAGACCTGAGCCAAGATCCCTCCCTCCCATTCATTTGGAAAACTCAGGATGTTCATATATTTTAGGGAAGTTTAATGAATTATTTTAAAAGTAAGTTTTTAGTTGTGTTTTGGTGTTAAGGCTGCCTGGAAATACTTTTCAAAAGGCATGGCCTTTAAAGAAGGGTATCCTAGCTTCTTGATTGACTGAAGTAGAAGCACTGCAAGCTCGGGGACTACCTGGTAAGACTCGGAAGAACTCAGTGGTAGACCACTTGCCTAGCATGCACGATGACCAGGTTCAGTCCTCTGTACTGCCAAAACAAAGCAAAAAAAAGAATTGGAAATTTTAGACTATTTGGAAATGTATGTAGGAAAATGAGGAATTGCCCTTGGACATTAGTGATTAAGGAATATAATCAAATGAATCAGTATATTAGCTTAAATTGTCCATAATTGATACACACTAGTAAAGAGTGTCTTGTAATTCTGTATAGCCCTGCCTGTTTTTAATTGGCTCAGGGACCCGCTCCCCTAATATGTATTGGTATTCCTTATATGACTTTGCTTCTGTTGAGTATTTTCTATTTTTCCCTTTTTCCTTTTCAGACTAGTTCTCAAATTGATATGCTTAATAGATTGGGGAAATTTGTTTTTTCCTGAGGGCCTTTCAGTTTATTTTTATATTCATAAATGGCTGATTTAATAATCTTTCATTTTAACTTACCTGATAAATTTAGTATTTTGACTTTTGAAGCCTTTTTTTTTCCTTTTCTTTTTTCGCTGATGAATTGCTTGTATGAAAAATAATTTGTAGTAGACTTGCCTCAAAGTCAAGTGAAGATAGGAATTGCAAGGTCATAATAATGAATGGTGTTTTGCAGCAGCAGAGGACATAGTGATGATAGTGCTGAGGTGGTGTTTTAACTAATTACAACTACATTGTGTTCCCCTGTGAATTTTTGAAATGACATTTCCAAATTACAATATCTCTGATGTCATATCAGTTTATTCGTTCTTATGACTCTGCATTTTAATACTCTACATGTATTTTCTTTTTGTTGACCTTCATAAGGGAAGGTAGCAAGATAAATTTTATTCCTGGTTTTTCTAAAAGATCTATGGTTTGTGCCTCTTCAAAAAAACACTATTTTTTTCAGTTTTTCATTAGTCCCTACTTATTAAATTTAATGTACTTTCTGTTTTATTATATAGTTGGACCAGTCTCATAGGTTGAGCCTGCATATATTAGAGGCAAGTTAAATGTCCTATTTTCTTTCAATAGTTTGAATTTTATTAATGCTGCTTGTTCATTCTTGTATAAATCTGAACCTTCTTTTAATTTCCCCTTGACCCGCATTAGCAGTTTTTGAAAATTACATTTGTGTGTGTATGTGTGTATATGCGTATGAATATGTAAGCATCCATACCATTGAGTGTCTGTGGAGGTCGGTGGACAACTTGTGGAAATTCTTCCACTCTGTGGGTTCCAGGAATTAAACTTAGGTTATCAGTCTTGGCAGCAGGGACTTTTCCTCCCTGGTAGCCCCCTTGTTAGTGTTTTCTGGTGATGTTACAGAATTACCATTGATTTTTGAGGCCCTGAAGAACTGTATCTCTAAAATATAATTTTTTTCCTTTGTAAGTTTACTTTATTTCTTTTGTTTAAAAATATTTGCGAACCAGATGCCTTTAATCCCGTACTTGGGAGGTGGATCTCTGTGACTTCAAGGCCAGCCTGTTCTACAGAGCTAGTTCCAGGACAGCCAGGGCTGTTACACAGAGAAATCCTGTCTCAAAAACCAAAAAAAAAAAGTGTGAGTTTAGTTTGTGGGGGGTCAGAGGACAAATTGTGGTATTAGCTCTTCCTTCCAACATATAGGCCACTGAAGTTGGAACCCAGGTCATTTGGCTTAAGGTCCATACCCACTGAGCTGTTTTATTACCACCACCCCCGTCTCCAACCCCATTTTCCCCAAACAGGAGGGAGCCAGCCTTGAACTGAGCTCAGTAGCTGAGGATGACCTTGACCTCGAATCAATCTCTCTCTCTCTCTCTCTCTCTCTCTCTCTCTCTCTCTCTCTCTGTCTGTCTGTCTGTCTGTCTGTCTTTCTCTCTGTCTTGTGTGTGTGTGTTTCAAGATTTCAAGACAGGGTTTCTTTGTAGCTGTGGAGTCTGTCCTGGAACTCACAGAGGCCTGCCTCTGCCTTCTGAGTGCTGGGATTAAAGGTGTGTGCCACCGAGCCGGGCGGTGGTGGCGCACGCCTGTAATCCCAGCACTCGGGAGGCAGAGGCATGCGGATCTCTGTGAGTTCGAGACCAGCCTGGTCTACAGAGCTAGTTCCAGGACAGGCTCCAAAGCCACAGAGAAACCCTGTCTCGAAAAATCAAAAAAAAAAAAAAAAAAAAAAAGGTGTGTGCCACCACCACCTGGCTTACCTTGTATCTCTTAATCCTCTTGCCTCCACCAGAGTGATTACTAGCTTGTGCTCTCACTCTTCCTCCCCGCATGGATTGCTGGAAATCAAACCCAGAGCCACATGCATGCCAAGCAAGTACTCTTCATTGAGTTATATATATCTTCAGCCCCAGAATTTAATATTATTGACTAGATTATTATTTATTAATTTTGTCATCTTTCATATAAATGAGAAATACATTAATTTCATAGGAATATAAAATGATGCCATTGTTGATTTGCCTTTAATTTTGTGTGAGGTCTTGAGAAAAGGAACAAAATCAAGTTTGTCACCAAACTTGGGTGGTACAGTCCAGCAATCCTAGCACTTGGGAGGAAGAGGCTAGAGGATCAGGAGTTCAAGGTCATCCTCTATCATGGTGAGGTGGATGCCAGCCTGGGCTATGTGAAAGATTGTCTGAAAAAACAAGAAAACGAAACTGCTTTTAAAGTTACCTCTCTATAGTAAGGAGCACAGTATTATTATTTTTGTTGTTGTTAACTAAAGTATTTTATTAACTTGAGTTAAGGAGATACCTTGGATCTTGAGTTAAGACTGTAGGAGAGTTTGTTGTATAATCTAGCTCTACCCCCTATTCCTCCCTCTTTAAAAAATACAGTTTATGGTGCTGAAGTAGTGGCTCAGCAGCTAAGAGCACTTACTGTTCTTCAGGAGGACCTGGGGGGGTGGTCAGTCAGTACTCAAATCTAGAAGCTCACAACTGCCAGCCCCAGTGAGGTTAGACATTCTTCTTCTGGCCTCATCAGCATCCCCCCATGTTATAAATAATAAATAGATAAATAGAGTAAATAATGAATCTTAAATGTAGAAATCTAAGACTTGTTGGGTGAACTTGAGGACATTGTAACATGTCTACTTTTGCAGAATTAAAAGTAGAGTGGGTTTTCTCAAGTTGTTTTCTTATAGCTATTAAAATTGTCAACTTATCTTAATTAAAAAATGACTATCTTTTTTTTAAATTTTATGTGTAAGGTGTTTGACTTTCATGTATTTCTGTATGCCATGTGCATGCTTGGTGCTTGCAGAGGCCAGAAGAGGATATTGGAGATGGTTGTTAGCTGCCATGTGGATGCAGGGAATGGAACCTGGGTTCTCTAGAAAAGCAGCTAGTGCTCTTAACCACTGAACCATCTCTCCAACCCTTAGAGACAAACTCTTGCTGTGTAGTCCAGGCAAGCCTCAGTGCCATGATCCTCTTGCCTCTCTGCCTTCTCAGTGTTGGGAATACAGGTATGTGCCACCATACCTGATCTTTTGACAGTATTCTCGTCATGTGACCTTAGCTAAGAAACTGCTTGAAGTTGTTGTGCTTCAGAGAGCACTTTTTATAACTACAAAGCCACTTGTGGATTTTAAGGTTCTGTCTCAGCACAGCATTAAAATTAGGCCATAGGCCAGGCCATAGTAATAGATGCCTTTAATACCAGCACTTGGGAGGCAGAGAGAGGTAGGTGAATATCTATGAATTTGCTAGGACTATGTAGTTGAGACCCTGTTTCAAAAACCAGCAGGTTGTAGTTTAGTAGCTGAAGACACATTGAAGGCTTTACTTCTTGGACTTTATGGTGACAGGCAGACCTTGGGGGCTCAGATTCTTTGCACAGGAGTCACATTGTTGTGCAGCTGCTGATGTTTTTCTTTCTTTCCATCAGATGTACTGTACAGGTCACTACTACTGACTGTAAAGCGGTTCTGAGTAGAAACCCAAGTTAGTCACTTCCCTTGAGTCCCAAAGTGGTCATTGTCATAAAACTACTTAAACTTTTTTTTTTAAGATTTGTAGTTTTCATTGCTCTGTAGAACTTGTGAGATTCTCTAGATGGAATCTAGTTTGTGGTTGACTTTTTGTTTTTGTTTTCTGAGACAGTCTTGCTATACTGTTTTAAGTCTTGAATCCCTGTGCTCAAGTAATCCTCTTTCTCTCAGCCTCCTTAGTACTCTAGGCACATGCTACTGTGCTGGGCAAGGGGTCTGATTTACAAACATACCAGATGTTCTTAGTATTTTTGATCGGTCTGTAAAATATATTCATGAGAAAAACTTGCTTTTTAAAGTTTAATGAGATTGCTAGATGATTTACATGAATACTCTTTATTATTTGCAGTGTTAAAAAAAAACCTGAAAACTTTCTGAAACCTCCTGCAGTGAGAGAGCAGAACTTTTGAAGGGGTAAGTTTGAAGAAAAGCACTAAGTTGTGGGTTTTTGCCAGTAGTTCCCTATCCCCTAAGGATTCAAGCCAGGGCCTTGTGTATGCTAGGTAAGTGTTTACCACTGACCTTTACCCATATCCCCAAATGGAGTTGACTTTTATGCCATGGCACTTATGTGGAGTGAAAGTCAGAGGAAAACTTTTGGGGATTGGTTCTCTCTTTTGACCATACTATGCCCGGGGATCATTGAATTTAAGTCATCAAGCTTGGCAACAAGCACCTTTTCTGACTGAGCTATCTTCTTAGCCCCAATTAAGTCTTTTAATAAAGCTATATTATTTAGAACTTTTAATAAAGTTCTAGATTTGGGGGTGGGAAAGCTCAGGAAAAAAGGTTTAAACAGGTGGCTCTGTTTTGTGGAAAAATTTGTTACTGATTTTTATGAATTTTAATTGTTAATACTTTTTATAGTATTAAGCAACTCATGAAGCTGTATATTTTGAGAGTTCAGAATTATACATGATCTTCATTTTATTAACAAAGGTTAGTAGTTAGTACTAGATTGGTACTAGACCAACCAGGACTACGTAGTGAGACCCACATCTACCCAAAACAAAGAAAAGAAACAAGAATAGAGAGTAGTAATAGAGACTTAGCTTTTGGGGAATATGAGGGACATAGTATAAACCTTGGAAATCGTGTATTTCTGTACTCTAGAATTATTAGGAAATTCAGAAGTCAATTTGTTTTTAGTATGTTGTTAGGGGTCTAGCCCAGGGCATTGGGTATGCCTAAGCACATGTTTTATTACTAAGCTATATCCTTTGCTTAAGTAAATTCTGTATGTGTCTGTATATGTTTATGTGTGAGACAGGGTCTCACTGTATAACCCAGGCTAGTTTTGAATTTATAGTTCCCCCTCCTCTGTTTCCTGAGTCTTGGAATTATAGGCATGCACTACCACACTTGATTTTAAACTTTATTTGGGGATAGGGTGTCATGTAACCAAGACTGGCCTCAAATTTACTTTGTAGCTGAGACTGGCTTTGAACTCCCAGTTTCCTGACTCTACCTCCCAAGTGCTGTGGTTACAGATGTGTGACATTGGAAACTTTATTTCTTTGAATCCCTTCATTGCTTGATCCTTGTTTTTTTTTTTTTTTTTAGAAAGACAGAATCTAATGCTGTAACCCTGCTGGCCTTAAACTCACTATATAGAATTGCAGATTGGCCTGGGGAATCGTGCCATTCTTCACAAATGTTGGAATTAGCAGGCATGTGCCACCATGCTCAGTTAATAGCAACTTTTTTCAGTAGAACATTTTGAAGTCTTTGTTGTTGTAACTTACATATTTTTTGACTTCTAATATATATTTTTTAAATTCTATGTGCATTGGTGTTTTGCTGTGGATGTCAGGCCGCCTGGAACTGGAGTTACAGACAGTTGTGAACTGCCATGCAGGTGCTGGGAATTGAACCTGGGTCCTCTGGAAAAGCAGGCAGTGCTTTTAACTGTTGAGCTGTCTCTCCAGCCTCTGACTTCTAATTTTCAATAAAAAATTTTTTTTTTATTGCTGGACTTGGTGGTGTATACTTTTAATTCCAGCACTCGGGAGGCAGAGGCAATTTAATCTCTTGAGTTCGAGGCTAGCCTGGTCTATATAGTGAGTTCCAGGATAGCTAGAGCTACATAGTGAGACCCTATCTCGAAGAAAAAAAAAAGTATTACACACATACACACACACACGCACACACACGAATGATCACCCACACAAATAGATTAAAACCCTTTTTACATTTAGTTTGTATACATGTGTGTGTATCACAGTGTGTACATGTAGGTCAGAGGAGAGGACAACTTTTGGCAGTTGGTTCTTTTTTTCATCATGTCGACCCTAGGGTTTGAACTCAAGATTTTAAGTGTGGTAGCAGATACTTTTACCTGCTGAGGCCGGGCGGTGGTCGCGCACGCCTTTAATCCCAGCACTCGGGAGGCAGAGGCAGGCGGATCTCTGTGAGTTCGAGACCAGCCTGGTCTACAAGAGCTAGTTCCAGGACAGGCTCCAAAACCACAGAGAAACCCTGTCTCGAAAAACAAAAACAAAACAAAACAAAAAAAAACCTTTTACCTGCTGAGCCATCTCTTCAGTCGATATATCTAGATTTTTTTTCATGTAAAGACTAGGGATTACTAATAAAAGTAATAATACTTTTATGTAATAATAGTCAAAAGATCTGACTTCTCACTGTACTCTTTTCCTCAGCTGAAGATGTTTTGGAGGGAGAAGGAGGGAGGAAGGAAGGGAATGTATATGTGCGTACATGTGTATGGATACATGTTTACTTGTGTTTATGTGCATGTGGAAGCCAGAGGTTGACATTGGGTAGCTTCCTCAATTGTTTTCTACTGTTATTTTTTGAGATAGGATCTCACTAAACTTGGAGCTCATCAATTTGGCTAGACTGGCATGTTACAGGTGCATCAACTACCTGACTTTTTCTGTGGGTGCTGAAGATTCAGTCAGGTCTTTGTGCTTGAATAGCAGGAGCTTTACTGACATTGCCATCTCTTCAGGCCAAAGTCTTTTTTTAGTTATCAAATTATAGCTGAATTTATTCTTAAGGTAGAAGAGTTGTCTCAAATGATCTGTTTTCTTTACTGTGGACATTGAGTTACGAAATACTCAGAGTTTTGTGAGTTTTTTTTTTTAAGATTTATTTATTTATTATGTATACAACATTCCTTCCAAGAGGGCACCATGTGAGCCACCAGGTGGTTACTGGGAATTGAACTCTGGACCTCTGGAAGAGTAGTCAGTGTTCTTAACTTCTGAGCCATCTCTCCAGCCCCGAGTTTTGTGAGTTTTACAAAGATTCCCACATGTTCTTTGTAAAACTTTTGGTAGTCCCCGGGTATCTCTTTTTGGAAGACCCGGGTTCAAGGTAAGATTAAGATGACATGACCATGTTGATGGCATCTTAGTTTTTCTTGGGATGATTTTTTTGTTTTGTTTTTGAGATAAGGTCTGGCTGTGTACCTTTGGCTAGAATTAGCTGTATAGACCAGAATGATCTGCCCTCCTCTGCCTCCCTCGGCTGGGCTTAATGGTGTACGCCCCACAACTAGCTCTAGAATGCTAAATTTTTAGCCTTTCATCAAAAGGAGGATAAAAAATTTGCATATTATTAAAGCATTAGGGAAATGTTGGTAACAATAATGCTTTTTATTAGAGTCACCTTTAATGGCTAGCATATTCTTTTGAGATAAAGTTTTTTTGTATTCAAGTTGTTCTGGGCCTGGAGGAAGTCTTAGGAGCTCTAGTCTCCAGCATTTTGTCCTTAGATTGTAGAGACTGACAATTGTCTGACAGAAGTATTGTCTTGGAACTTTCTAATTGGTATATCATGACATAGTTGTGAAAGAGGTAGCCAAATGCAAGAACTCTCAATATTTTCTGACTGACAGTTGATGAAGCACTGGTCAAACCATGGCCGTTGTGTAAATGGATGCAAAGCTGTCCTGTAAAAGCAGTGGTCAGAGAGCCTTAATTTGTGTTTTGAAAACTGACAACTTTTTGGAAGACTTCCAAGCCCCTTACACCTGTTTCTGAGTATAAGAACATGTTCTTTTTTTTTTTTTTAAATATTTATTTATTTATTTATTATGTATACAATATTCTGTCTGTGTGTATACCTGCAGGCCAGAAGAGGGCACCAGACCCCATTACAGATGGTTGTGAGCCACCATGTGGTTGCTGGGAATTGAACTCAGGACCTTTGGAAGAGCAGGCAATGCTCTTAACCTCTGAGCCATCTCTCCAGCCCCAACATGTTCCTTCTTAAAAGAGGGTTTACTGTGGATGGAAAGGTGGGAGTTAGTAATGGAACAGAGTGAGGAAAGGAGAGAAAAACATTACTCTAAAAATTGCAAGGAGATTGGAAGGTGTATTAGGCAGGGTTCTCTAAAAGAATAGAACTGATATATAAAGTGTCTTTGTTAGACTGGCTCACAGGATGTGGTCTGCATAGTCCAGCAATGGTTGTCTCACACTGGAGAGTCTGAAAATAGAATTGTTCAGTCCACGAGGCTGGATGTCTCAGCAGCCCCAGTCTGGCCCTGAAAACTGAAGGGTTCCTGGAAAGCTGCTGCTCTTAGTCTGCATTGGAATCCTGAAGAAGCTGACTCTGATCATGTGAAGGGGTGCTGCAGCAGGGTAGATGAACTTGCCAGCGAGAGTGAGGGCAAGCGGGAAGAAAGCAGAGTTCCCTTCTTCCACGTCCTTTTATGTGGACTGTCACCAGAAGATGCCACACACAACACACATTTAAGGTGGGTCTCCCTGCTTCAAATAATCTGATCAAGAAAATCCCTCACAGGAGTGCCCAGCAGCTTGGGTTTTAGTTGATTCCAGATGCAGTCAAGATTAGCCATTACAGTATTGAGGACCATATCAGTAGATAATGAAAAGCAGAGAGATAATGTGCTTTATTTTCTGTCACCTACCTGCAGGTTACACAGTTAACCAAAAGGGACCTTGTTTTCTTTTTTTTTTTTGTTTTTTTTGGTTTTTTTTTTTTGTTTGTTTTTTTGGTTTTTTCGAGACAGGGTTGCTCTGTGGTTTTGGAGCCTGTCCTGGAACTAGCTCTTGTAGACCAGGCTGGTCTCGAACTCACAGAGATCCGCCTGCCTCTGCCTCCCAAGTGCTGGGATTAAAGGCATGCGCCACCACTGCCCGGCGGGACCTTATTTTCTTAGCAAAAGGTATATCCCAGGAAAATTGTGGAAATTAATCTAAAATGTAATCAATTTCTGGCATGAAGTAATCATTTAATGAATGATAGCTTTTATGGTGTTTTATGATTATTATTACCATGCAAATAGGTAAATTTAAGCCTAAAATTTTATATAATTTCTAGAAGTCTAGTATTTCACTTTTTTTTGGAAAGATTGTGTTTTAAATGTTTTGCCTGCATGTATTTGTTTATACCACATATGTGTCTAGTGCCTGTGGAGTTCAGAAGAGAGGGTTAGATTCCCTGAAATTGAGCCATGATTTGGGTGCTGGAATCTGAACCTAAGTCTTTAGCAAGAGTAGTAAGTTCTCTTAACTACTAAGGTGATTCTCCAGCCCAGAGTTTTATCCAGTGATTGAGCTTGTGGATGTCTTCTAGTATCTCCTTCCCGAAGGTGGGGATTAGATTACAGGCATGCACCACTATTTTAAATTCTATTTTAGATTTATTTGTTTTTTATTTTTATGTGTATGAATATTTGCCTGCATGTATGTATGTGCACAGCACACATCCCTGGTACCTGAGGAAGCCAGAAGAAGGTATTAGAGCCCCTAGAACAGGAGTTATATATAGATTGTTGTGAGCTGCTATGTGGGTGTTGGGAATAGAACCTGAGCTCTCTACAAGAGCAAGTACTCTTAACTGTTGAGCTATCTCTCCAGCCCCAAGCACCATTATTTGAAGTATCTTTTTGTTTTTGTTTTTAACAACTAGGTCACACTATATATCCCAGGGCATGCTGAAAATTGCCGTATAGCCCAGTCTGGCCTCATACTCATAACTGTCCTGCTTTACTTCCCATTAGTTTACTACTGTGTCCAGTTTTAAAATTCCGCCTTTATGCTGAGTGGTGGTTGAACCAACTCTCCAGCCTGAGAGTTTGATTATTAGGCCATGTTGATCTTTTATGCCCCTTGATAAGCTTTCCAAGGAATGTGTGTGTGTACGTGCATACCTGCATTTGTGTGTTTAAATTTATTTTTTTGAGGTTATTGCATGGTTAGTACAAAGGCTGACATAGAGTAAAAGGCAAATAATATTTTAAATCTTGTGTTTCCACCTTCTGAGTGTCAGGGTTTCATGTACGCATTAGTTACTGTGTGCTAGGGATTGAACCCAGGGTCTTACACAAGCTAACCATGCTATTACTACAGGTTACAACCTAGAGCCTTCATTGAAGGTTTTTAGGACTGAGTAGGTACAGATTGAGCTATGATCAGTTAATAATTCCTTTAAAAATACTTTCTAGCAAGCTGGGTGATGGTGGTACATGCCTTTAATCCCAACACTTGGAAGCCAGAGGCAGGTGGATCTATGAGTTTGAGGCCAGCCTGGTCTACAAGAGCTAGTTCCAGGACAGGCTCCAAAGCTACAAAGAGACCTTGTCTTGAAAAACTGAAAAAAAAAAAAAAAAAGTAAAAACTCTCTAGCACTGTTTAACCAAACTTGTGCTTTGATGGACTGCCCTTCAGTTATTGTTGACCAGTATTACAAGTATGCATTCATTGAGTTTGGAGATGTGGCTAGTGTGATTGAAGAACTTTTATTTATTTACTTAATAGTAGTTGGTGGTTGAGGTTTGTATGGAACTTGATGTGTAGCTTGGGTTGCCCTGAACTTACATCAATCTTTTTTTTATCTTTATTTAAATGTATAGTGTTCTGCCTTCATGTATGTCTGCACAACAGAAGAGGACACTAGATCTCATGATAGATGGTTGTGAGCCAAAATGTGATTGCTGGAAGAGCAGGCAGTGCTCTTAACCTCTGAGCCATCTCTCCAGCCCCACTTACAGCAATCTTGCACCTCCCTCTCGAGTGCTGAGATTGTCAGAGGGAATATGCTAATCACACCTATTTATTTATTTATTTGTTCGTTTCATTCATTTGTTTATTGATTTTTCAATTCAAGGTTTCTCTGTGTAGCTTTGGAGCCTGTCCTGGAACTAGCTCTTGTAGACCAGACTGGCCTTGAACTCACAGAGATCCACCTGCCTCTGCCTTCTCAGTGCTGTGATTAAAGGCGTGGGCTACCACCTCCTGGCCACACCCATTCATTTTTAATTGTTAAAAAATGGCTGGAAATGTAACTCAGTAGAAGGGTCAGTCTGGCATGCACAGATCCTGGATTGCATCCTTAACACCACCAAAAGTAGTTAACTTTTACAGTTATAGCCTTAATTTCCCTTGTCTTTATGATAGACTTTCATTTTAAGAACAGTTGTAGGCTTACAGAAATTTGAGAGGATAATATAGGGATTTCTCCCTATTATAGTTAATAAGCCAGTATTTTTTTTTTTTTTTTTCGAGACAGGGTTTCTCTGTGGCTTTGGAGCCTGTCCTGGAACTAGCTCTTGTAGACCAGGCTGTTCTTGAACTCACAGAGATTCACCTGCCTCTGCCTCCTAAGTGCTGGGATTAAAGGCGTGCGCCACCACCGCCCGGCAGTAAGCCGGTATTGACACATTGTTAAATCTATCATTTATGCTTTTCCTGTTTAATTTTACCTATTTTTTTTTTTTTGTTGGAAGATAAGATTTGGGATGACATATGACATTTAATCTGTATTTTTATGCTTCTTTGGCTCTGATGCTTCTTTTGTTTTTGATATCCTTGATGAGTTCAGTACTGGTCAGGTGTTTCTGTAGAATGTCACTGTATTAGAGTTTGTCTAGTATTTTCTTTATGATTTCTTTGGGGTTGTGAGTCTTTAGGAAGATTACAGAGTAGAACATGCCATCTCTATCTTAACTGTGAGAACAATTTAGGAGGTAGAAGAGGCAGGTGGATTGCTTAGCTTAGGGTTAGTCTGGTCTAAAATGTGAGTTCCAGTTTAGTTGAGGTATAGTGAGACTCTGTCTCCAAACAAAACAAACAAAACTCCATGATAGTATGGTTTATCACTCTTGATGGTCATCTTGATGAATTTGTCCATTGTAGTTATTTCTTCTATTTTAAATTAAACTGTAGTTACTTGGTTTTTCCTCTTCCCCTCTCTCCCCCAACCCTTCCCATAACTTCCACCCTCAAATTTATGGCTTCTGTCTCTTTGTTTTACACTCACACACACACACTATATATCTATATCTCTATCTCTCTCTCTCTCTCTATATATATATATATAGTCACTTGTATTCCTTCTTTTTTTTTTTTTTTTTTTTTTTTTTTTTTTTTTTTTTTTTTTTGGTTTTTTGAGACAGGGTTTCTCTGTGGTTTTGGAGCCTGTCCTGGAACTAGCTCTTGTAGACCAGGCTGGTCTCGAACTCACAGAGATCCGCCTGCCTCTGCCTCCCAAGTGCTGGGATTAAAGGCGTGCGCCACCACCGCCCGGCTTGTATTCCTTCTTGAACTGATTTTTAAATTTATTTTGGGAGCACTTATTCTAAGTTAAGTTTAATTTTTTTTTTTTTTTTTTTTTTTGATTTTTCGAGACAGGGTTTCTCTGTGGTTTTGGAGCCTGTCCTGGAACTAGCTCTTGTAGACCAGGCTGGTCTCGAACTCACAGAGATCCGCCTGCCTCTGCCTCCCAAGTGCTGGGATTAAAGGCGTGCGCCACCACCGCCCAGCCTTTGTTTTTTTTTTTTTTTTAAATCAGTTTTTGAGGAAGGGACGGGTGAGATAGTTTAGCAGGTAAAGGTGCTTGCTGCAAAGCCTGATGATCTGAGTTCAATTCCAGGGATCCACATGATAGAATGAGAGAACCAAGTCATCTACACATGTGCCCAAGGTATGCATGTATCTACACACATATGTAATGCAAAATAAGTAAGATGTAATGAAAATTAGCCTTTTTGATGGTTGGGGTAAAACCTCTGGCTGCTAAAGTGCTGAGTGGTGGTGTTATTTCCAGAACTTATGTTTTAAAAAAAAAAAACACCAGGAGTGTAATCCTCTAATGCTGGCCAGCTAGCCTGGTAGCTTCCTTAAGCTTTAGGCTAGTAAGAAATCCCTTTTCAAAAGGTGAATTGTACCCGAGGAGCAATACCTGAGACTTTTCTGTGACCTCTACACGGATGGTAGTGCATGTATTCTCTGCCCCAAATCAAAAAAAAAATTTTAGAGAAATGCTCATTTTTATTATTTTTAGTTGTCTATCTTTCTCTCCTCTGTCTCTGTCTTTTTTAAAAAAAATATTTATTTATTTACTTATTATGTATACAATATTCTGTCTGTGTATATGCCTGCAGGCCAGAAGAGGGCACCAGACCCCATTACAGATGGTTGTGAGCCACCATGTGGTTGCTGGGAATTGAACTCAGGACCTTTGGAAGAGCAGGCAATGCTCTTAACCTCTGAGCCATCTCTCCAGCCCCCTGTCTCTCTGTCTTTTTTTCCTCTCTCTCTCTCTCTCTCTCTCTCTCTCTCTCTCTCTCTCTCTCTCTCTCTCTCTCTCTCTCTCTCGTGTGTATGCACACGCTCGTGTGCAAGTGTGTATGTGTGTGATTCTGATCCCCTTGTCTCCATTTTCTGAGTACTGGGATTATTCAGCTAGTCTTTCTCTTTTTCTTTGTATCTGTGTGTGTGTGTATGCGCATGTGTCTAGAATTGGGCTATATAGCCTAGGCTAACCTTGAAAATACAATCCATTTGTTTCATCCTTCTGATCCCTGAGATTAGAGATGCTTGCATCAGACTCAGCTTTTTCTTTAATTTAAATATTTGAAATGTTTGAGCACTACTTAAATTATAGCAGTACTCTTTATTTTTATTATTTTATGCTTAGGAGTGTTTTGCTTGTTTGTATGTCTGTGTATTACATGTGTACCTGGATCTCTTAGAACTGGAATTACAGACATGTCAGTCACCATTTGGGTGCTAGGAATCTAACCCTAGTTTTCTGTGAGAGTAGTCAGTAGTCTTAATGACTAAGCCATCTCATCTCTTTTGTTTAAAGCTTGTACAAAGAATTAGGTTTCAGCATGTTTCTGTGTGTATGTGTTTGTGGCTGTATGTATGCTGTGGTATACCTGTGGAGGTTGTGCTCCTATCTATTTTTTTTTTTTTTTTTGGTTTTTCGAGATAGGGTTTCTCTGTGGCTTTGGAGCCTGTCCTGGAACTAGCTCTTGTAGACCAGGCTGGTCTCGAACTCACAGAGATACGCCTACCTCTGCCTCCCAAGTGCTGGGATTAAAGGCGTGCGCCACCACCGCCCGGCCTGCTCCTATCTATTTTGAGGCCAGGGTCTCTCTGTAGTTTTTGTGCTTCAAGTGCCAGGCTAGTCAGCCTGTGAGCTTCTGAGAATTCTTTCTGTGCTTCTATCTCACTTAAAGAACATGGGGTAGGTACTTTCATGTCCACCCTCTTTGTGGATTATGGGGATTTAAGTTTAGATACTTAAGCTAGGGAGGCAAGCACTTTATCCACTCTCTCTTTAGCCAACAACTCTTTGTTATGTATATAAATAACAGATCTGTTAGGAGAGGAATTATCCATAATTTCATTATTCAAAGTAAATAGTGGTCTGATGTTACGGCTCAGTGGGTAAAAGGTGCTTTCTGTTAAACTTGACTACTTGAGTTTGATTCCCAGAACCTACATGATGAAAGGAGAGAACTGATTCCTGGAGGTTGTCCTCTGACACCCAAGCTGTGACATGAATGTACCCCCCCCCCCACACACACACACACTAACCCAAAATTAAAACTCATGGACTGGGCAGGTAGCTTAACAGGTAAGGGTGATTGTCACCAAGTCTGATAATCTGAGTTCAGTTCCTGGGCCTGGCATGCTGCCTCCTTCCCCCAGCAGGTAAAGACATGAAATTTCAAAACAAAAGTAAACATCAGTAGTTTTGGATATACACAGGTATGGTCTTTTACAATGTGTTAGATATAGTTTATATTCTGTGACTTCCCCTTAATTCTTATCATGCCTGTTTTTACTCAGTAGTTTTTGCTAGGCTGGAATCTTTACTAGGGACTGTCATTGTAGTTCTTACCCTTAATACACTCAGATAATCTAGTTAGTTCTTACCAGAGAATGTTATCTGAATCCATTAGATTTTTATATTGAACCAAAGAAAATACTTTATACATTTCCTGTAGAAAACCTAACCTTAAATATTTCTGTACAAGAATGTTATTCTCTGGAAGTTGGGCCTACTGGAAAAGCGGTAAGAGACTAGAAGAACTCGGGAGAGGGATATCTTGTCCCTTCAGTTAGTAATATGTTCCTTCTGATGGGAAAAATGACTTTCACCTTTTTGCAGTTAAGATGTTCCTTTTCTCCCAAAATAGATAACCTTTTATTGGAAATCAGAAAAGGTGCAAAGTAAAAGAAAAACAAAGTTGTCCCATAAAATTTGAAGATTTGGTATTTTAAAAGTTGTTGACTCAGGTGGGCAGTGGTGGATCTCTGGGAGTTCAAGGTCAGCCTGGCCTACTGAGCAACCATTTCTTAAAAACAAACAAACAGGGGGTTGGAGAGATGGCTCAGAGGTTAAGAGCATTGCCTGCTCTTCCAAAGGTCCTGAGTTCAATTCCCAGCAACCTCATGGTGGCTCACAACCATCTGTAATGGGGTCTGGTGCCCTCTTCTGGCCTGCAGGCATACA